>NW_025721165.1:0-300000 GCF_922984935.1 Meles meles | reverse complement strand
AGGAGCGGGAGGCGTCGGCCGCCCAGGGGCCCGCCTCCCGGAGCTCCTCCCGGCGGTGCCGGAACGCGACGACCCGCGATCCCGGACAGGGCCCCGGGGTGGCCGCCCTGCGGCCCTGTGGTCCCCGAAGTGTGTTCGCCGGGCGTTTTCCGGCCAATTCTCACGAGCGTTCTGCCCAAATCGGGATCGATTTGGGCAGAACGCTCGTGAGAATTGGCCGGCGTTGGGCAGCCCTGGTCAGCGCCCAGTTCCGCGTGGAGAAGGGCCCTTTCTCGCTCGAGGCATGTCGCGGCCACCCGGAAAACGAGCCGCGACGATGGGGCGCGGCCGGCAGCCGCGGCGCCGGGGAGTTTTCCCCGAGCAGAGTGCATGGAGGCGCCGTGGCCGGGCGTCCGCCTCCGCCGTGGCGGGCGGCCGGGGCGCCCCTGGAGGGGGCTGGCCTTTGTGGGGAAACGGACTGGTCTCTGACTCGGCGGCTAGGACGAAGCCGCGAAAGGTGCCGTTGTCGCCGGGACGGTCGGGGGACTCGTGGCGCGGGACTCAGGGTTCCCAATGGGGAGGCCCCCAGGCTCAGGCCCCTGGCAACGGAAGGCTGAGCAAGCAGGCCCGGGCCCGGGCTCGGCTTTCGGGGCTGGCCCGGCCCCAGCTGCCGGCGCCAGGGAGGGGAACCCCGGAGGCTGAGGAGCGGGAGGCGTCGGCCGCCCCGGGGCCCGCCTCCCGGAGCTCCTCCTGGAGGTGCCGGAACGCGACGACCCGCGATCCCGGACAGGGCCCCGGGGGGGCCGCCCTGCGGCCCTGTGGTGCCCGAAGTGTGTTCGCCGGGCGTTTTCCGGCCAATTCTCACGAGCGTTCTGCCCAAATCGGGATCGATTTGGGCAGAACGCTCGTGAGAATTGGCCGGCGTTGGGCAGCCCTGGTCAGCGCCCAGTGCCGCGTGGAGCAGGGCCCTTTCTCGCTCGGGGCATGTCGCGGCCTCCCGGAAAACGAGCCGCGACGATGGGGCGCGGCCGGCAGCCGCGGCGCCGGGGAGTTTTCCCCGAGCAGAGTGCATGGAGGCGCCGTGGCCGGGCGTCCGCCTCCGCCGTGGCGGGCGGCCGGGGGCCCCTGGAGGGGGCTGGCCTCTGTGGGGAAACGGACTGGTCTCTGACTCCGCGGCTAGGACGAAGCCGCGAAAGGTGCCGTTGTCGCCGGGACGTTCGGGGGACTCGTGGCGCGGGACTCAGGGTTCCCCATGGGGAGGCCCCAAGGCTCAGGCCCCTGGCAACGGAAGGCTGAGCAAGCAGGCCCGGGCCCGGGCCCGGCTTTCGGGGCTGGCCCGGCCCCAGCGGCCGGCGCCAGGGAGGGGACCCCCGGAGGCTGAGGAGCGGGAGGCGTCGGCCGCCCCGGGGCCCGCCTCCCGGAGCTCCCCCCGGCGGTGCCGGAACGCGACGACCCGCGATCCCGGACAGGGCCCCGGGGGGGCCGCCCTGCGGCCCTGTGGTGCCCGAAGTGTGTTCGCCGGGCGTTTTCCGGCCAATTCTCACGAGCGTTCTGCCCAAATCGGGATCGATTTGGGCAGAACGCTCGTGAGAATTGGCCGGCGTTGGGCAGCCCTGGTCAGCGCCCAGGGCCGCGTGGAGCAGGGCCCTTTCTCGCTCGGGGCATGGCGCGGCCACCCGGAAAACGAGCCGCGACGATGGGGCGCGGCCGGCGGCCCCGGCGCCGGGGAGTTTTCCCCGAGCAGAGTGGATGGAGGCGCCGTGGCCGGGCGTCCGCCTCCGCCGTGGCGGGCGGCCGGGTCGCCCGTGGAGGGGGCTGGCCTCTGTGGGGGAACGGAGTGATCTCTCACTCCACGGCTGGGGCGAAGCCGCGAAAGGTGCCGTGGTCGCCGGGACGGTCGGGGGGACTCGTGGCGCGGGACTCAGGGTTCCCCATGCGGAGGCCCCCAGGCTCAGGCCCCTGGCCACGGAAGGCTGAGCAAGCAGGCCCGGGCCCGGGCCCGGCTTTCGGGGCTGGCCCGGCCCCAGCGGCCGGCGCCAGGGAGGGGACCCCCGGAGGCTGAGGAGCGGGAGGCGTCGGCCTCCCCGGGGCCCGCCTCCCGGAGCTCCTCCTGGCGGTGCCGGAACGCGCCGAGACGCGATCCCGGACAGGGCCCCGGGGGGGCGGCCCTGCGGCCCTCTGGTGCCCGAAGTGTGTTCGCCGGGCATTTTCCGGCCAATTCTCACGAGCGTTCTGCCCAAATCGGGATCGATTTGGGCAGAACGCTCGTGAGAATTGGCCGGCGTTGGGCAGCCCTGGTCAGCGCCCAGGGCCGCGTGGAGCAGGGCCCTTTCTCGCTCGGGGCATGGCGCGGCCACCCGGAAAACGAGCCGCGACGATGGGGCGCGGCCGGCGGCCCCGGCGCCGGGGAGTTTTCCCCGAGCAGAGTGGATGGAGGCGCCGTGGCCGGGCGTCCGCCTCCGCCGTGGCGGGCGGCCGGGGCGCCCGTGGAGGGGGCTGGCCTCTGTGGGGGAACGGAGTGATCTCTCACTGCACGGCTGGGACGAAGCCGCGAAAGGTGCCGTTGTCGCCGGGACGGTCGGGGGGACTCGTGGCGCGGGACTCAGGGTTCCCCATGCGGAGGCCCCCAGGCTCAGGCCCCTGGCAACGGAAGGCTGAGCAAGCAGGCCCGGGCCCGGGCCCGGCTTTCGGGGCTGGCCCGGTCCCAGCGGCCGGCGCCACGGATGGGATCCCCGGAGGCTGAGGAGCGGGAGGCGTCGGCCTCCTCGGGGCCCGCCTCCCGGAGCTCCTCCTGGCGGTGCCGGAATGCGACGACACGCGATCCCGCACAGGGCCCCGGGGGGGCGGCCCTGCGGCCCTGTGGTGCCCGAAGTGTGTTCGCCGGGCGTTTTCCGGCCAATTCTCACGAGCGTTCTGCCCAAATCGGGATCGATTTGGGCAGAACGCTCGTGAGAATTGGCCGGCGTTGGGCAGCCCTGGTCAGCGCCCAGTGCCGCGTGGAGCAGGGCCCTTTCTCGCTCGGGGCATGGCGCGGCCACCCGGAAATGAGCCGCGACGATGGGGCGCGGCCGGCGGCCCCGGCGCCGGGGATTTTTCCCCAGGCAGAGTGGATGGAGGCGCCGTGGCCGGGCGTCCGCCTCCGCCGTGGCGGGCGGCCGGGGCGCCCGTGGAGGGGGCTGGCCTCTGTGGGGGAACGGAGTGATCTGTCACTCCACGGCTGGGACGAAGCCGCGAAAGGTGCCGTTGTCGCCGGGACGGTCGGGGGGACTCGTGGCGCGGGACACAGTGTTCCCCATGCGGAGGCCCCCAGGCTCAGGCCCCTGGCAACGGAAGGCTGAGCAAGCAGGCCCGGGCCCGGGCCCGGCTTTCGGGGCTGGCCCGGCCCCAGCGGCCGGCGCCAGGGAGGGGACCCCCGGAGGCTGAGGAGCGGGAGGCGTCGGCCTCCCTGGGGCCCGCCTCCCGCAGCTCCTCCTGGCGGTGCCGGAACGCGACGACACGCGATCCCGCACAGGGCCCCGGGGGGGCGGGCTGCGGCCCTCTTGTGCCCGAAGTGTGTTCGCCGGGCGTTTTCCGGCCAATTCTCACGAGCGTTCTGCCCAAATCGGGATCGATTTGGGCAGAACGCTCGTGAGAATTGGCCGGCGTTGGGCAGCCCAGGTCAGCGCCCAGTGCCGCGTGGAGCAGGGCCCTTTCTCGCTCGGGGCATGGCGCGGCCACCCGGAAAACGAGCCGCGACGATGGGGCACGGCCGGCGGCCCCGGCGCCGGGGAGTTTTCCCCGAGCAGAGTGGATGGAGGCGCCGTGGCCGGGCGTCCGCCTCCGCCGTGGCGGGCGGCCGGGGCGCCCGTGGAGGGGGCTGGCCTCTGTGGGGGAACGGAGTGATCTCTCACTCCACCGATGGGACGAAGCCGCGAAAGGTGCCGTTGTCGCCGGGACGGACGCGGGGACTCGTGGCGCGGGACTCAGGGTTCCCCATGCGGAGGCCCCCAGGCTCAGGACCCTGGCAACGGAAGGCTGAGCAAGCAGGCCCGGGCCCGGTCCCGGCTTTCGGGGCTGGCCCGGCCCCAGCGGCCGGCGCCAGGGAGGGGACCCCCGGAGGCTGAGGAGCGGGAGGTGTCGGCCTCCCCGGGGCCCGCCTCCCGGAGCTCCTCCTGGCGGTGCCGGAACGCGACGACACACGATCCCGGACAGGGCCCCGGGGGGGCGGCCCTGCGGCCCTGTGGTGCCCGAAGTGTGTTCGCCGGGCGTTTTCCGGCCAATTCTCACGAGTGTTCTGCCCAAATCGGGATCGATTTGGGCAGAACGCTCGTGAGAATTGGCCGGCGTTGGGCAGCCCAGGTCAGCGCCCATTGCCGCGTGGAACAGGGCCCTTTCTCGCTCGGGGCATGGCGCGGCCACCCGGAAAACGAGCCGCGACGATGGGGCGCGGCCGGCGGTCCCGGCGCCGGGGAGTTTTCCCCGAGCAGAGTGGATGGAGGCGCCGTGGCCGGGCGTCCGCCTCCGCCGTGGCGGGCGGCCGGGGCGCCCGTGGAGGGGACTGGCCTCTGTGGGGTAACGGACTGATCTCTCACTCCACGGCTGGGACGAAGCCGCGAAAGGTGCCGTTGTCGCCGGGACGGTCGGGGGGACTCGTGGCGCGGGACTCAGGGTTCCCCATGCGGAGGCCCCCAGGCTCAGGGCCCTGGCAACGGAAGGCTGAGCAAGCAGGCCCGGGCCCGGGCCCGGCTTTCGGGGCTGGCCCGGCCCCAGCGGCCGGCGCCAGGGAGGGGATCCCCGGAAGCTGAGGAGCAGGAGGCGTCGGCCTCCCCGGGGCCCGCCTCCCGGAGCTCCTCCTGGCGGTGCCGGAACGCGACGACACGCGATCCCGGACAGGGCCCCGGGGGGGCGGCCCTGCGGCCCTGTGGTGCCCGAAGTGTGTTCGCCGGGCGCTTTCCGGCCAATTCTCACGAGCGTTCTGCCCAAATCGGGATCGATTTGGGCAGAACACTCGTGAGAATTGGCCGGCGTTGGGCAGCCCTGGTCAGCGCCCTGTGCCGCGTGGAGCAGGGCCCTTTCTCGCTCGGGGCATGTCGCGGCCACCCGGAAAACGAGCCGCGACGATGGGTCGCGGCCGGCAGCCACGGCGCCGGGGAGTTTTCCCCGAGCAGAGTGCATGGAGGCGCCGTGGCCGAGCGTCCGCCTCCGCCGTAGCGGGCGGCCGGGGCGCCCCTGGAGGGGGCTGGCCTCTGTGGGTAAACGGACTGGTCTCTGACTCCGCGGCTAGGACGAAGCCGTGAAAGGTGCCGTTGTCGCCGTGACAGTCGGGGGACTCGTGGCGCGGGACTCAGGGTTCCCCATGGGGAGGCCCCCAGGCTCAGGCCCCTGGCAACGGAAGGCTGAGCAAGCAGGCCCGGGCCCGGGCCCGGGCCCGGCTTTCGGGGCTGGCCCGGCCCCAGCTGCCGGCGCCAGAGAGGGGACCCCCGGAGGCTGAGGAGCGGGAGGCGTCGGCCGCCCAGGGGCCCGCCTCCCGGAGCTCCTCCCGGCGGTGCCGGAACGCGACGACCCGCGATCCCGGACAGGGCCCCGGGGTGGCCGCCCTGCGGCCCTGTGGTCCCCGAAGTGTGTTCGCCGGGCGTTTTCCGGCCAATTCTCACGAGCGTTCTGCCCAAATCGGGATCGATTTGGGCAGAACGCTCGTGAGAATTGGCCGGCGTTGGGCAGCCCTGGTCAGCGCCCAGTTCCGCGTGGAGAAGGGCCCTTTCTCGCTCGAGGCATGTCGCGGCCACCCGGAAAACGAGCCGCGACGATGGGGCGCGGCCGGCAGCCGCGGCGCCGGGGAGTTTTCCCCGAGCAGAGTGCATGGAGGCGCCGTGGCCGGGCGTCCGCCTCCGCCGTGGCGGGCGGCCGGGGCGCCCCTGGAGGGGGCTGGCCTTTGTGGGGAAACGGACTGGTCTCTGACTCGGCGGCTAGGACGAAGCCGCGAAAGGTGCCGTTGTCGCCGGGACGGTCGGGGGACTCGTGGCGCGGGACTCAGGGTTCCCAATGGGGAGGCCCCCAGGCTCAGGCCCCTGGCAACGGAAGGCTGAGCAAGCAGGCCCGGGCCCGGGCTCGGCTTTCGGGGCTGGCCCGGCCCCAGCTGCCGGCGCCAGGGAGGGGAACCCCGGAGGCTGAGGAGCGGGAGGCGTCGGCCGCCCCGGGGCCCGCCTCCCGGAGCTCCTCCTGGAGGTGCCGGAACGCGACGACCCGCGATCCCGGACAGGGCCCCGGGGGGGCCGCCCTGCGGCCCTGTGGTGCCCGAAGTGTGTTCGCCGGGCGTTTTCCGGCCAATTCTCACGAGCGTTCTGCCCAAATCGGGATCGATTTGGGCAGAACGCTCGTGAGAATTGGCCGGCGTTGGGCAGCCCTGGTCAGCGCCCAGTGCCGCGTGGAGCAGGGCCCTTTCTCGCTCGGGGCATGTCGCGGCCTCCCGGAAAACGAGCCGCGACGATGGGGCGCGGCCGGCAGCCGCGGCGCCGGGGAGTTTTCCCCGAGCAGAGTGCATGGAGGCGCCGTGGCCGGGCGTCCGCCTCCGCCGTGGCGGGCGGCCGGGGGCCCCTGGAGGGGGCTGGCCTCTGTGGGGAAACGGACTGGTCTCTGACTCCGCGGCTAGGACGAAGCCGCGAAAGGTGCCGTTGTCGCCGGGACGTTCGGGGGACTCGTGGCGCGGGACTCAGGGTTCCCCATGGGGAGGCCCCAAGGCTCAGGCCCCTGGCAACGGAAGGCTGAGCAAGCAGGCCCGGGCCCGGGCCCGGCTTTCGGGGCTGGCCCGGCCCCAGCGGCCGGCGCCAGGGAGGGGACCCCCGGAGGCTGAGGAGCGGGAGGCGTCGGCCGCCCCGGGGCCCGCCTCCCGGAGCTCCCCCCGGCGGTGCCGGAACGCGACGACCCGCGATCCCGGACAGGGCCCCGGGGGGGCCGCCCTGCGGCCCTGTGGTGCCCGAAGTGTGTTCGCCGGGCGTTTTCCGGCCAATTCTCACAAGCGTTCTGCCCAAATCGGGATCGATTTGGGCAGAACGCTCGTGAGAATTGGCCGGCGTTGGGCAGCCCTGGTCAGCGCCCAGTTCCGCGTGGAGCAGGGCCCGTTCTCGCTCGGGGCATGGCGCGGCCACCCGGAAAACGAGCCGCGACGATGGGGCGCGGCCGGCAGCCGCGGCGCCGCGGAGTTTTCCCCGAGCAGAGTGCATGGAGGCGCCGTGGCCTGGCGTCCGCCTCCGCCGTGGCGGGCGGCCGGGGCGCCCCTGGAGGGGGCTGGCCTCTGTGGGGAAATGGACTGGTCTCTGACTCCGCGGCTAGGACGAAGCCGCGAAAGGTGCCGTTGTCGCCGGGACGGTCGGGGGACTCGTGGCGCGGGACTCAGGGTTCCCCATGGGGAGGCCCTCAGGCTCAGGCCCCTGGCAACGGAAGGGTGAGCAAGCAGGCCCGGGCCCGGGCCCGGCTATCGGGGCTGGCCCGGCCCCAGCTGCCGGCGCCAGGGAGGGGACCCCCGGAGGCAGAGGAGCGGGAGGCGTCGGCCACCCCGGGGCCCGCCTCCCGGAGCTCCTCCCGGCGGTGCCGGAACGCGACGACCCGCGATCCCGGACAGGGCCCCGGGGGGGCCGCCCTGCGGCCCTGTGGTGCCCGAAGTGTGTTCGCCGGGCGTTTTCCGGCCTATTCTCACGAGCGTTCTGCCCAAATCGGGATCGACTTGGGCAGAACGCTCGTGAGAATTGGCCGGCGTTGGGCAGCCCTGGTCAGCGCCCAGTTCCGCGTGGAGCAGGGCCCTTTCTCGCTCGGGGCATGTCGCGGCCACCCGGAAAACGAGCCGCGACGATGGGGCGCGGCCGGCAGCCACGGCGCCGGGGAGTTTTCCCCGAGCAGAGTGCATGGATGTGCCGTGGCCGGGCGTCCGCCTCCGCCGTGGCGGGCGGCCGGGGGCCCCTGGAGGGGGCTGGCCTCTGTGGGGAAACGGACTGGTCTCTGACTCCGCGGCTAGGACGAAGCCGCGAAATGTGCCATTGTCGCCGGGAAGGTCGGGGGACTCGTGGCGCGGGACTCAGGGTTCCCCATGGGGAGGCCCCCAGGCTCAGGACCCTGGCAACGGAAGGCTGAGCAAGCAGGCCCGGGCCCGGGCTCGGGCCCGGATTTCGGGGCTGGCCCGGCCCCAGCTGCCGGCGCCAGGGAGGGGACACCCGGAGGCTGAGGAGCGGGAGGCGTCGGCCGCCCCAGGGCCCGCCTCCCGGAGCTCCTCCCGGCGGTGCCAGAACGCGACGACCCGCGATCCCAGACAGGGCCCCGGGGGGGCCGCCCAGCGGCCCTGTGGTGCCCGAAGTGTGTTCGCCGGGCGTTTTTCCGGCCAATTCTCACGAGCGTTCTGCCCAAATCGGGATCGATTTGGGCAGAACGCTCGTGTGAATTGGCCGGCGTTGGGCAGCCCTGGTCAGCGCCCAGTTCCGTGTGGAGCAGGGCCCTTTCTCGCTCGGGGCATGCCGCGGCCACCCGGAAAACGAGCCGCGACGATGGGGCGCGGCCGGCATCCGCGGCGCCGGGGAGTTTTCCCCGAGCAGAGTGCATGGAGGCGCCGTGGCCTGGCGTCCGCCTCCGCCGTGGCGGGCGGCCGGGGCGCCCCTGGAGGGGGCTGGCCTCTGTGGGGAAACGGACTGGTCTCTGACACCGCGGCTAGGACGAAGCCGCGAAAGGTGCCGTTGTTGCCGGGACGGTCGGGGGACTCGTGGCGCGGGACTCAGGGTTCCCCATGGGGAGGCCCCCAGGCTCAGGCCCCTGGCAACGGAAGGCTGAGCAAGCAGGCCCGGGCCCGGGCCCGGCTTTCGGGGCTGGCCCGGCCCCAGCTGCCGGCGCCAGGGAGGGGACCCCCGGAGGCTGAGGAGCGGGAGGCGTCGGCCGCCCCGGGGCCCGCCTCCCGGAGCTCCTCCCGGCGGTGCCGGAACGCGACGACCCGCGATCCCAGACAGGGCCCCGGGGGGGCCGCCCTGCGGCCCTGTGGTGCCCGAAGTGTGTTGGCCGGGCGTTTTCCGGCCAATTCTCATGAGCGTTCTGCCCAAATCGGGATCGATTTGGGCAGAACGCTCGTGAGAATTGGCCGGCGTTGGGCAGCCCTGGTCAGCGCCCAGTTCCACGTGGAGCAGGGCCCTTTCTCGCTCGGGGCATGTCGCGGCCACCCGGAAAACGAGCCGCGACGATGGGGCGCGGCCGGCAGCCGCGGCGCCGGGGAGTTTTCCCTGAGCAGAGTGCATGGAGGCGCCGTGGCCGGGCGTCCGCCTCCGCCGTGGCGGTCGGCCGGGGCGCCCCTGGAGGGGGCTGGCCTCTGTGGGGAAACGGACTGATCTCTGACTCCGCGGCTAGGACGAAGCCGCGAAAGGTGCCGTTGTCGCCGGGACGGACGGGGGACTCGTGGCGCGGGGCTCAGGGTTCCCCATGGGGAGGCCCCCAGGCTCAGGCCCCTGGCAACGGAAGGCTGAGCAAGCAGGCCCGGACCCGAGCCCGGGCCCGGCTTTCGGGGCTGGCCCGGCCCCAGCTGCCGGCGCCAGGGAGGGGACCCCAGGAGGCTGAGGAGCGTGAGGCGTCGGCCGCCCCGGGGCCCGCCTCCCGGAGCTCCTCCCGGCGGTGCCGGAACGCGACGACCCGCGATGCCGGACAGGGCCCCGGGGGGGCCGCCCTGCGGCCCTTGGTGCCCGAAGTGTGTTCGCCGGGCGTTTTCCGGCCAATTCTCACGAGCGTTCTGCCCAAATCGGGATCGATTTGGGCAGAACGCTCGTGAGAATTGGCCGGCGTTGGGCAGCCCTGGTCAGCGCCCAGTTCCGCGTGGAGCAGGGCCCTTTCTCGCTCGGGGTATGTCGCGGCCACCCGGAAAACGAGCCGCGACGATGGGGCGCGGCCGGCAGCCGCGGCGCCGGGGAGTTTTCCCCGAGCAGAGTGCATGGAGGCGCCATTGCCGGGCGTCAGCCTCCGCCGTGGCGGGCGGCCGGGGCGCCCCTGGAGGGGGCTGGCCTCTGTGGGGAAACGGACTGCTCTCTGACTCGGCGGCTAGGACGAAGCCGCGAAAGGTGCCGTTGTCGCCGGGAGGGTCGGGGGACTCGTGGCGCGGGACTCAGGGTTCCCCATGGGGAGGCCCCCAGGCTCAGGCCCCTGGCAACGGAAGGCTGAGCAAGCAGGCCCGGGCCCGGGCCCGGCATTCGGGGCTGGCCCGGCCCCAGCTGCCGGCGCCAGGGAGGGGACCCCCGGAGGCTGAGGAGCGGGAGGCGTCGGCCGCCACGGGGCCCGCCTCCCGGAGCTCCTCCCGGCGGTGCCGGAACGCGACGACCCGCGATCCCGGACAGGGCCCCGGGGGGGCCGCCCTACGGCCCTGTGGTGCCCGAAGTGTGTTCGCCAGGCGTTTTCCGGCCAATTCTCACGAGCGTTCTGCCCAAATCGGGATCGATTTGGGCAGAACGCTCGTGAGAATTGGCCGGCGTTGGGCAGCCCTGGTCAGCGCCCAGTTCCGCGTGGAGCAGGGCCCTTTCTCGCTCGGGGCATGTCGCGGGCACCCGGAAAACGAGCCGCGACGATGGGGCGCGGCCGGCAGCCACGGCGCCGGGGAGTTTTCCCCGAGCAGAGTGGATGGAGGCGCCGTGGCCGGGCGTCCGCCTCCGCCGTGGCGGGCGGCCGGGGCGCCCCTGGAGGGGGCTGGCCTCTGTGGGGAAACGGACTGGTCTCTGACTCCGCGGCTAGGACGAAGCCGCGAAAGGTGCCGTTGTCGCCGGGACGGTCGGGGGACTCGTGGCGCGGGACTCAGGGTTCCCCATGGGGAGGCCCCCAGGCTCAGGCCCCTGGCAACGGAAGGCTGAGCAAGCAGGCCCGGGCCCGGGCCCGGCTTTCGGGGCTGGCCCGGCCCCAGCTGCCGGCGCCAGGGAGGGGACCCCCGGAGGCTGAGGAGCGGGAGGCGTCGGCCTCCCCGGGGCCCGCCTCCCGGAGCTCCTCCCGGCGGTGCCGGAACGCGACGACCCGCGATCCCGGACAGGGCCCCGGGGGGGCCGCCCTGCGGCCCTGTGGTGCCCGAAGTGTGTTCGCCGGGCGTTTTCCGGCCAATTCTCACGAGCGTTCTTTCCAAATCGGGATCGATTTGGGCAGAACGCTCGTGAGAATTGGCCGGCGTTGGGCAGCCCTGGTCAGCGCCCAGTTCCGCGTGGAGCAGGGCGCTTTCTCGCTCGGGGCATGTCGCGGCCACCCGGAAAACGAGCCGCGACGATGGGGCGCAGCCGGCAGCCGCGGCGCCGCGGAGTTTTCCCCGAGCAGAGTGCATGGAGGCGCCGTGGCCGGGCGTCCGCCTCCGCCGTGGCGGTCGGCCGGGGCGCCCCTGGAGGGGGCTGGCCTCTGTGGGGAAACGGACTGGTCTCTGACTCGGCGGCTAGGACGAAGCCGCGAAAGGTGCCGTTGTCGCCGGGACGGTCGGGGGACTCGTGGCGCGGGACTCAGGGTTCCCCATGGGGAGGCCCCCAGGCTCAGGCCCCTGGCAACGGAAGGCTGAGCAAGCAGGCCCGGGCCCGGGCTCGGGCCCGGATTTCGGGGCTGGCCCGGCCCCAGCTGCCGGCGCCAGGGAGGGGACCCCTGGAGGCTGAGGAGCGGGAGGCGTCGGCCTCCCCGGGGCCCGCCTCCCGGAGCTCCTCCCGGCGGTGCCGGAACGCGACGACCCGCGATCCCGGACAGGGCCCCGGGGGGGCCGCCCTGCGGCCCTGTGGTGCCCGAAGTGTGTTCGCCGGGCGTTTTCCGGCCAATTCTCAAGAGCGTTCTGCCCAAATCGGGATCGATTTGGGCAGAACGCTCGTGAGAATTGGCCGGCGTTGGGCAGCCCTGGTCAGCGCCCAGTTCCGCGTGGAGCAGGGCCCTTTCTCGCTCGGGGCATGGCGCGGCCACCCGGAAAACGAGCCGCGACGATGGGGCGCGGCCGGCGGTCCCGGCGCCGGGGAGTTTTCCCCGAGCAGAGTGGATGGAGGCGCCGTGGCCGGGCGTCCGCCTCCGCCGTGGCGGGCGGCCGGGGCGCCCGTGGAGGGGACTGGCCTCTGTGGGGTAACGGACTGATCTCTCACTCCACGGCTGGGACGAAGCCGCGAAAGGTGCCGTTGTCGCCGGGACGGTCGGGGGGACTCGTGGCGCGGGACTCAGGGTTCCCCATGCGGAGGCCCCCAGGCTCAGGGCCCTGGCAACGGAAGGCTGAGCAAGCAGGCCCGGGCCCGGGCCCGGCTTTCGGGGCTGGCCCGGCCCCAGCGGCCGGCGCCAGGGAGGGGATCCCCGGAAGCTGAGGAGCAGGAGGCGTCGGCCTCCCCGGGGCCCGCCTCCCGGAGCTCCTCCTGGCGGTGCCGGAACGCGACGACACGCGATCCCGGACAGGGCCCCGGGGGGGCGGCCCTGCGGCCCTGTGGTGCCCGAAGTGTGTTCGCCGGGCGCTTTCCGGCCAATTCTCACGAGCGTTCTGCCCAAATCGGGATCGATTTGGGCAGAACACTCGTGAGAATTGGCCGGCGTTGGGCAGCCCTGGTCAGCGCCCTGTGCCGCGTGGAGCAGGGCCCTTTCTCGCTCGGGGCATGTCGCGGCCACCCGGAAAACGAGCCGCGACGATGGGTCGCGGCCGGCAGCCACGGCGCCGGGGAGTTTTCCCCGAGCAGAGTGCATGGAGGCGCCGTGGCCGAGCGTCCGCCTCCGCCGTAGCGGGCGGCCGGGGCGCCCCTGGAGGGGGCTGGCCTCTGTGGGTAAACGGACTGGTCTCTGACTCCGCGGCTAGGACGAAGCCGTGAAAGGTGCCGTTGTCGCCGTGACAGTCGGGGGACTCGTGGCGCGGGACTCAGGGTTCCCCATGGGGAGGCCCCCAGGCTCAGGCCCCTGGCAACGGAAGGCTGAGCAAGCAGGCCCTGGCCCGGGCCCGGGCCCGGCTTTCGGGGCTGGCCCGGCCCCAGCTGCCGGCGCCAGAGAGGGGACCCCCGGAGGCTGAGGAGCGGGAGGCGTCGGCCGCCCAGGGGCCCGCCTCCCGGAGCTCCTCCCGGCGGTGCCGGAACGCGACGACCCGCGATCCCGGACAGGGCCCCGGGGTGGCCGCCCTGCGGCCCTGTGGTCCCCGAAGTGTGTTCGCCGGGCGTTTTCCGGCCAATTCTCACGAGCGTTCTGCCCAAATCGGGATCGATTTGGGCAGAACGCTCGTGAGAATTGGCCGGCGTTGGGCAGCCCTGGTCAGCGCCCAGTTCCGCGTGGAGAAGGGCCCTTTCTCGCTCGAGGCATGTCGCGGCCACCCGGAAAACGAGCCGCGACGATGGGGCGCGGCCGGCAGCCGCGGCGCCGGGGAGTTTTCCCCGAGCAGAGTGCATGGAGGCGCCGTGGCCGGGCGTCCGCCTCCGCCGTGGCGGGCGGCCGGGGCGCCCCTGGAGGGGGCTGGCCTTTGTGGGGAAACGGACTGGTCTCTGACTCGGCGGCTAGGACGAAGCCGCGAAAGGTGCCGTTGTCGCCGGGACGGTCGGGGGACTCGTGGCGCGGGACTCAGGGTTCCCAATGGGGAGGCCCCCAGGCTCAGGCCCCTGGCAACGGAAGGCTGAGCAAGCAGGCCCGGGCCCGGGCTCGGCTTTCGGGGCTGGCCCGGCCCCAGCTGCCGGCGCCAGGGAGGGGAACCCCGGAGGCTGAGGAGCGGGAGGCGTCGGCCGCCCCGGGGCCCGCCTCCCGGAGCTCCTCCTGGAGGTGCCGGAACGCGACGACCCGCGATCCCGGACAGGGCCCCGGGGGGGCCGCCCTGCGGCCCTGTGGTGCCCGAAGTGTGTTCGCCGGGCGTTTTCCGGCCAATTCTCACGAGCGTTCTGCCCAAATCGGGATCGATTTGGGCAGAACGCTCGTGAGAATTGGCCGGCGTTGGGCAGCCCTGGTCAGCGCCCAGTGCCGCGTGGAGCAGGGCCCTTTCTCGCTCGGGGCATGTCGCGGCCTCCCGGAAAACGAGCCGCGACGATGGGGCGCGGCCGGCAGCCGCGGCGCCGGGGAGTTTTCCCCGAGCAGAGTGCATGGAGGCGCCGTGGCCGGGCGTCCGCCTCCGCCGTGGCGGGCGGCCGGGGGCCCCTGGAGGGGGCTGGCCTCTGTGGGGAAACGGACTGGTCTCTGACTCCGCGGCTAGGACGAAGCCGCGAAAGGTGCCGTTGTCGCCGGGACGTTCGGGGGACTCGTGGCGCGGGACTCAGGGTTCCCCATGGGGAGGCCCCAAGGCTCAGGCCCCTGGCAACGGAAGGCTGAGCAAGCAGGCCCGGGCCCGGGCCCGGCTTTCGGGGCTGGCCCGGCCCCAGCGGCCGGCGCCAGGGAGGGGACCCCCGGAGGCTGAGGAGCGGGAGGCGTCGGCCGCCCCGGGGCCCGCCTCCCGGAGCTCCCCCCGGCGGTGCCGGAACGCGACGACCCGCGATCCCGGACAGGGCCCCGGGGGGGCCGCCCTGCGGCCCTGTGGTGCCCGAAGTGTGTTCGCCGGGCGTTTTCCGGCCAATTCTCACGAGCGTTCTGCCCAAATCGGGATCGATTTGGGCAGAACGCTCGTGAGAATTGGCCGGCGTTGGGCAGCCCTGGTCAGCGCCCAGGGCCGCGTGGAGCAGGGCCCTTTCTCGCTCGGGGCATGGCGCGGCCACCCGGAAAACGAGCCGCGACGATGGGGCGCGGCCGGCGGCCCCGGCGCCGGGGAGTTTTCCCCGAGCAGAGTGGATGGAGGCGCCGTGGCCGGGCGTCCGCCTCCGCCGTGGCGGGCGGCCGGGTCGCCCGTGGAGGGGGCTGGCCTCTGTGGGGGAACGGAGTGATCTCTCACTCCACGGCTGGGGCGAAGCCGCGAAAGGTGCCGTGGTCGCCGGGACGGTCGGGGGGACTCGTGGCGCGGGACTCAGGGTTCCCCATGCGGAGGCCCCCAGGCTCAGGCCCCTGGCCACGGAAGGCTGAGCAAGCAGGCCCGGGCCCGGGCCCGGCTTTCGGGGCTGGCCCGGCCCCAGCGGCCGGCGCCAGGGAGGGGACCCCCGGAGGCTGAGGAGCGGGAGGCGTCGGCCTCCCCGGGGCCCGCCTCCCGGAGCTCCTCCTGGCGGTGCCGGAACGCGCCGAGACGCGATCCCGGACAGGGCCCCGGGGGGGCGGCCCTGCGGCCCTCTGGTGCCCGAAGTGTGTTCGCCGGGCATTTTCCGGCCAATTCTCACGAGCGTTCTGCCCAAATCGGGATCGATTTGGGCAGAACGCTCGTGAGAATTGGCCGGCGTTGGGCAGCCCTGGTCAGCGCCCAGGGCCGCGTGGAGCAGGGCCCTTTCTCGCTCGGGGCATGGCGCGGCCACCCGGAAAACGAGCCGCGACGATGGGGCGCGGCCGGCGGCCCCGGCGCCGGGGAGTTTTCCCCGAGCAGAGTGGATGGAGGCGCCGTGGCCGGGCGTCCGCCTCCGCCGTGGCGGGCGGCCGGGGCGCCCGTGGAGGGGGCTGGCCTCTGTGGGGGAACGGAGTGATCTCTCACTGCACGGCTGGGACGAAGCCGCGAAAGGTGCCGTTGTCGCCGGGACGGTCGGGGGGACTCGTGGCGCGGGACTCAGGGTTCCCCATGCGGAGGCCCCCAGGCTCAGGCCCCTGGCAACGGAAGGCTGAGCAAGCAGGCCCGGGCCCGGGCCCGGCTTTCGGGGCTGGCCCGGTCCCAGCGGCCGGCGCCACGGATGGGATCCCCGGAGGCTGAGGAGCGGGAGGCGTCGGCCTCCTCGGGGCCCGCCTCCCGGAGCTCCTCCTGGCGGTGCCGGAATGCGACGACACGCGATCCCGCACAGGGCCCCGGGGGGGCGGCCCTGCGGCCCTGTGGTGCCCGAAGTGTGTTCGCCGGGCGTTTTCCGGCCAATTCTCACGAGCGTTCTGCCCAAATCGGGATCGATTTGGGCAGAACGCTCGTGAGAATTGGCCGGCGTTGGGCAGCCCTGGTCAGCGCCCAGTGCCGCGTGGAGCAGGGCCCTTTCTCGCTCGGGGCATGGCGCGGCCACCCGGAAATGAGCCGCGACGATGGGGCGCGGCCGGCGGCCCCGGCGCCGGGGATTTTTCCCCAGGCAGAGTGGATGGAGGCGCCGTGGCCGGGCGTCCGCCTCCGCCGTGGCGGGCGGCCGGGGCGCCCGTGGAGGGGGCTGGCCTCTGTGGGGGAACGGAGTGATCTGTCACTCCACGGCTGGGACGAAGCCGCGAAAGGTGCCGTTGTCGCCGGGACGGTCGGGGGGACTCGTGGCGCGGGACACAGTGTTCCCCATGCGGAGGCCCCCAGGCTCAGGCCCCTGGCAACGGAAGGCTGAGCAAGCAGGCCCGGGCCCGGGCCCGGCTTTCGGGGCTGGCCCGGCCCCAGCGGCCGGCGCCAGGGAGGGGACCCCCGGAGGCTGAGGAGCGGGAGGCGTCGGCCTCCCTGGGGCCCGCCTCCCGCAGCTCCTCCTGGCGGTGCCGGAACGCGACGACACGCGATCCCGCACAGGGCCCCGGGGGGGCGGGCTGCGGCCCTCTTGTGCCCGAAGTGTGTTCGCCGGGCGTTTTCCGGCCAATTCTCACGAGCGTTCTGCCCAAATCGGGATCGATTTGGGCAGAACGCTCGTGAGAATTGGCCGGCGTTGGGCAGCCCAGGTCAGCGCCCAGTGCCGCGTGGAGCAGGGCCCTTTCTCGCTCGGGGCATGGCGCGGCCACCCGGAAAACGAGCCGCGACGATGGGGCACGGCCGGCGGCCCCGGCGCCGGGGAGTTTTCCCCGAGCAGAGTGGATGGAGGCGCCGTGGCCGGGCGTCCGCCTCCGCCGTGGCGGGCGGCCGGGGCGCCCGTGGAGGGGGCTGGCCTCTGTGGGGGAACGGAGTGATCTCTCACTCCACCGATGGGACGAAGCCGCGAAAGGTGCCGTTGTCGCCGGGACGGACGCGGGGACTCGTGGCGCGGGACTCAGGGTTCCCCATGCGGAGGCCCCCAGGCTCAGGACCCTGGCAACGGAAGGCTGAGCAAGCAGGCCCGGGCCCGGTCCCGGCTTTCGGGGCTGGCCCGGCCCCAGCGGCCGGCGCCAGGGAGGGGACCCCCGGAGGCTGAGGAGCGGGAGGTGTCGGCCTCCCCGGGGCCCGCCTCCCGGAGCTCCTCCTGGCGGTGCCGGAACGCGACGACCCGCGATCCCAGACAGGGCCCCGGGGGGGCCGCCCTGCGGCCCTGTGGTGCCCGAAGTGTGTTGGCCGGGCGTTTTCCGGCCAATTCTCATGAGCGTTCTGCCCAAATCGGGATCGATTTGGGCAGAACGCTCGTGAGAATTGGCCGGCGTTGGGCAGCCCTGGTCAGCGCCCAGTTCCACGTGGAGCAGGGCCCTTTCTCGCTCGGGGCATGTCGCGGCCACCCGGAAAACGAGCCGCGACGATGGGGCGCGGCCGGCAGCCGCGGCGCCGGGGAGTTTTCCCTGAGCAGAGTGCATGGAGGCGCCGTGGCCGGGCGTCCGCCTCCGCCGTGGCGGTCGGCCGGGGCGCCCCTGGAAGGGGCTGGCCTCTGTGGGGAAACGGACTGATCTCTGACTCCGCGGCTAGGACGAAGCCGCGAAAGGTGCCGTTGTCGCCGGGACGGACGGGGGACTCGTGGCGCGGGGCTCAGGGTTCCCCATGGGGAGGCCCCCAGGCTCAGGCCCCTGGCAACGGAAGGCTGAGCAAGCAGGCCCGGACCCGAGCCCGGGCCCGGCTTTCGGGGCTGGCCCGGCCCCAGCTGCCGGCGCCAGGGAGGGGACCCCAGGAGGCTGAGGAGCGTGAGGCGTCGGCCGCCCCGGGGCCCGCCTCCCGGAGCTCCTCCCGGCGGTGCCGGAACGCGACGACCCGCGATGCCGGACAGGGCCCCGGGGGGGCCGCCCTGCGGCCCTTGGTGCCCGAAGTGTGTTCGCCGGGCGTTTTCCGGCCAATTCTCACGAGCGTTCTGCCCAAATCGGGATCGATTTGGGCAGAACGCTCGTGAGAATTGGCCGGCGTTGGGCAGCCCTGGTCAGCGCCCAGTTCCGCGTGGAGCAGGGCCCTTTCTCGCTCGGGGTATGTCGCGGCCACCCGGAAAACGAGCCGCGACGATGGGGCGCGGCCGGCAGCCGCGGCGCCGGGGAGTTTTCCCCGAGCAGAGTGCATGGAGGCGCCATTGCCGGGCGTCAGCCTCCGCCGTGGCGGGCGGCCGGGGCGCCCCTGGAGGGGGCTGGCCTCTGTGGGGAAACGGACTGCTCTCTGACTCGGCGGCTAGGACGAAGCCGCGAAAGGTGCCGTTGTCGCCGGGAGGGTCGGGGGACTCGTGGCGCGGGACTCAGGGTTCCCCATGGGGAGGCCCCCAGGCTCAGGCCCCTGGCAACGGAAGGCTGAGCAAGCAGGTCCGGGCCCGGGCCCGGCTTTCGGGGCTGGCCCGTCCCCAGCTGCCGGCGCCAGGGAGGGGACCCCCGGAGGCTGAGGAGCGGGAGGCGTCGGCCGCCACGGGGCCCGCCTCCCGGAGCTCCTCCCGGCGGTGCCGGAACGCGACGACCCGCGATCCCGGACAGGGCCCCGGGGGGGCCGCCCTACGGCCCTGTGGTGCCCGAAGTGTGTTCGCCAGGCGTTTTCCGGCCAATTCTCACGAGCGTTCTGCCCAAATCGGGATCGATTTGGGCAGAACGCTCGTGAGAATTGGCCGGCGTTGGGCAGCCCTGGTCAGCGCCCAGTTCCGCGTGGAGCAGGGCCCTTTCTCGCTCGGGGCATGTCGCGGGCACCCGGAAAACGAGCCGCGACGATGGGGCGCGGCCGGCAGCCACGGCGCCGGGGAGTTTTCCCCGAGCAGAGTGGATGGAGGCGCCGTGGCCGGGCGTCCGCCTCCGCCGTGGCGGGCGGCCGGGGCGCCCCTGGAGGGGGCTGGCCTCTGTGGGGAAACGGACTGGTCTCTGACTCCGCGGCTAGGACGAAGCCGCGAAAGGTGCCGTTGTCGCCGGGACGGTCGGGGGACTCGTGGCGCGGGACTCAGGGTTCCCCATGGGGAGGCCCCCAGGCTCAGGCCCCTGGCAACGGAAGGCTGAGCAAGCAGGCCCGGGCCCGGGCCCGGCTTTCGGGGCTGGCCCGGCCCCAGCTGCCGGCGCCAGGGAGGGGACCCCCGGAGGCTGAGGAGCGGGAGGCGTCGGCCTCCCCGGGGCCCGCCTCCCGGAGCTCCTCCCGGCGGTGCCGGAACGCGACGACCCGCGATCCCGGACAGGGCCCCGGGGGGGCCGCCCTGCGGCCCTGTGGTGCCCGAAGTGTGTTCGCCGGGCGTTTTCCGGCCAATTCTCACGAGCGTTCTTTCCAAATCGGGATCGATTTGGGCAGAACGCTCGTGAGAATTGGCCGGCGTTGGGCAGCCCTGGTCAGCGCCCAGTTCCGCGTGGAGCAGGGCGCTTTCTCGCTCGGGGCATGTCGCGGCCACCCGGAAAACGAGCCGCGACGATGGGGCGCAGCCGGCAGCCGCGGCGCCGCGGAGTTTTCCCCGAGCAGAGTGCATGGAGGCGCCGTGGCCGGGCGTCCGCCTCCGCCGTGGCGGTCGGCCGGGGCGCCCCTGGAGGGGGCTGGCCTCTGTGGGGAAACGGACTGGTCTCTGACTCGGCGGCTAGGACGAAGCCGCGAAAGGTGCCGTTGTCGCCGGGACGGTCGGGGGACTCGTGGCGCGGGACTCAGGGTTCCCCATGGGGAGGCCCCCAGGCTCAGGCCCCTGGCAACGGAAGGCTGAGCAAGCAGGCCCGGGCCCGGGCTCGGGCCCGGATTTCGGGGCTGGCCCGGCCCCAGCTGCCGGCGCCAGGGAGGGGACCCCTGGAGGCTGAGGAGCGGGAGGCGTCGGCCTCCCCGGGGCCCGCCTCCCGGAGCTCCTCCCGGCGGTGCCGGAACGCGACGACCCGCGATCCCGGACAGGGCCCCGGGGGGGCCGCCCTGCGGCCCTGTGGTGCCCGAAGTGTGTTCGCCGGGCGTTTTCCGGCCAATTCTCAAGAGCGTTCTGCCCAAATCGGGATCGATTTGGGCAGAACGCTCGTGAGAATTGGCCGGCGTTGGGCAGCCCTGGTCAGCGCCCAGTTCCGCGTGGAGCAGGGCCCTTTCTCGCTCGGGGCATGGCGCGGCCACCCGGAAAACGAGCCGCGACGATGGGGCGCGGCCGGCGGTCCCGGCGCCGGGGAGTTTTCCCCGAGCAGAGTGGATGGAGGCGCCGTGGCCGGGCGTCCGCCTCCGCCGTGGCGGGCGGCCGGGGCGCCCGTGGAGGGGACTGGCCTCTGTGGGGTAACGGACTGATCTCTCACTCCACGGCTGGGACGAAGCCGCGAAAGGTGCCGTTGTCGCCGGGACGGTCGGGGGGACTCGTGGCGCGGGACTCAGGGTTCCCCATGCGGAGGCCCCCAGGCTCAGGGCCCTGGCAACGGAAGGCTGAGCAAGCAGGCCCGGGCCCGGGCCCGGCTTTCGGGGCTGGCCCGGCCCCAGCGGCCGGCGCCAGGGAGGGGATCCCCGGAAGCTGAGGAGCAGGAGGCGTCGGCCTCCCCGGGGCCCGCCTCCCGGAGCTCCTCCTGGCGGTGCCGGAACGCGACGACACGCGATCCCGGACAGGGCCCCGGGGGGGCGGCCCTGCGGCCCTGTGGTGCCCGAAGTGTGTTCGCCGGGCGCTTTCCGGCCAATTCTCACGAGCGTTCTGCCCAAATCGGGATCGATTTGGGCAGAACACTCGTGAGAATTGGCCGGCGTTGGGCAGCCCTGGTCAGCGCCCTGTGCCGCGTGGAGCAGGGCCCTTTCTCGCTCGGGGCATGTCGCGGCCACCCGGAAAACGAGCCGCGACGATGGGTTGCGGCCGGCAGCCACGGCGCCGGGGAGTTTTCCCCGAGCAGAGTGCATGGAGGCGCCGTGGCCGAGCGTCCGCCTCCGCCGTAGCGGGCGGCCGGGGCGCCCCTGGAGGGGGCTGGCCTCTGTGGGTAAACGGACTGGTCTCTGACTCCGCGGCTAGGACGAAGCCGTGAAAGGTGCCGTTGTCGCCGTGACAGTCGGGGGACTCGTGGCGCGGGACTCAGGGTTCCCCATGGGGAGGCCCCCAGGCTCAGGCCCCTGGCAACGGAAGGCTGAGCAAGCAGGCCCTGGCCCGGGCCCGGGCCCGGCTTTCGGGGCTGGCCCGGCCCCAGCTGCCGGCGCCAGAGAGGGGACCCCCGGAGGCTGAGGAGCGGGAGGCGTCGGCCGCCCAGGGGCCCGCCTCCCGGAGCTCCTCCCGGCGGTGCCGGAACGCGACGACCCGCGATCCCGGACAGGGCCCCGGGGTGGCCGCCCTGCGGCCCTGTGGTCCCCGAAGTGTGTTCGCCGGGCGTTTTCCGGCCAATTCTCACGAGCGTTCTGCCCAAATCGGGATCGATTTGGGCAGAACGCTCGTGAGAATTGGCCGGCGTTGGGCAGCCCTGGTCAGCGCCCAGTTCCGCGTGGAGAAGGGCCCTTTCTCGCTCGAGGCATGTCGCGGCCACCCGGAAAACGAGCCGCGACGATGGGGCGCGGCCGGCAGCCGCGGCGCCGGGGAGTTTTCCCCGAGCAGAGTGCATGGAGGCGCCGTGGCCGGGCGTCCGCCTCCGCCGTGGCGGGCGGCCGGGGCGCCCCTGGAGGGGGCTGGCCTTTGTGGGGAAACGGACTGGTCTCTGACTCGGCGGCTAGGACGAAGCCGCGAAAGGTGCCGTTGTCGCCGGGACGGTCGGGGGACTCGTGGCGCGGGACTCAGGGTTCCCAATGGGGAGGCCCCCAGGCTCAGGCCCCTGGCAACGGAAGGCTGAGCAAGCAGGCCCGGGCCCGGGCTCGGCTTTCGGGGCTGGCCCGGCCCCAGCTGCCGGCGCCAGGGAGGGGAACCCCGGAGGCTGAGGAGCGGGAGGCGTCGGCCGCCCCGGGGCCCGCCTCCCGGAGCTCCTCCTGGAGGTGCCGGAACGCGACGACCCGCGATCCCGGACAGGGCCCCGGGGGGGCCGCCCTGCGGCCCTGTGGTGCCCGAAGTGTGTTCGCTGGGCGTTTTCCGGCCAATTCTCACGAGCGTTCTGCCCAAATCGGGATCGATTTGGGCAGAACGCTCGTGAGAATTGGCCGGCGTTGGGCAGCCCTGGTCAGCGCCCAGTGCCGCGTGGAGCAGGGCCCTTTCTCGCTCGGGGCATGTCGCGGCCTCCCGGAAAACGAGCCGCGACGATGGGGCGCGGCCGGCAGCCGCGGCGCCGGGGAGTTTTCCCCGAGCAGAGTGCATGGAGGCGCCGTGGCCGGGCGTCCGCCTCCGCCGTGGCGGGCGGCCGGGGGCCCCTGGAGGGGGCTGGCCTCTGTGGGGAAACGGACTGGTCTCTGACTCCGCGGCTAGGACGAAGCCGCGAAAGGTGCCGTTGTCGCCGGGACGTTCGGGGGACTCGTGGCGCGGGACTCAGGGTTCCCCATGGGGAGGCCCCAAGGCTCAGGCCCCTGGCAACGGAAGGCTGAGCAAGCAGGCCCGGGCCCGGGCCCGGCTTTCGGGGCTGGCCCGGCCCCAGCGGCCGGCGCCAGGGAGGGGACCCCCGGAGGCTGAGGAGCGGGAGGCGTCGGCCGCCCCGGGGCCCGCCTCCCGGAGCTCCCCCCGGCGGTGCCGGAACGCGACGACCCGCGATCCCGGACAGGGCCCCGGGGGGGCCGCCCTGCGGCCCTGTGGTGCCCGAAGTGTGTTCGCCGGGCGTTTTCCGGCCAATTCTCACGAGCGTTCTGCCCAAATCGGGATCGATTTGGGCAGAACGCTCGTGAGAATTGGCCGGCGTTGGGCAGCCCTGGTCAGCGCCCAGGGCCGCGTGGAGCAGGGCCCTTTCTCGCTCGGGGCATGGCGCGGCCACCCGGAAAACGAGCCGCGACGATGGGGCGCGGCCGGCGGCCCCGGCGCCGGGGAGTTTTCCCCGAGCAGAGTGGATGGAGGCGCCGTGGCCGGGCGTCCGCCTCCGCCGTGGCGGGCGGCCGGGTCGCCCGTGGAGGGGGCTGGCCTCTGTGGGGGAACGGAGTGATCTCTCACTCCACGGCTGGGGCGAAGCCGCGAAAGGTGCCGTGGTCGCCGGGACGGTCGGGGGGACTCGTGGCGCGGGACTCAGGGTTCCCCATGCGGAGGCCCCCAGGCTCAGGCCCCTGGCCACGGAAGGCTGAGCAAGCAGGCCCGGGCCCGGGCCCGGCTTTCGGGGCTGGCCCGGCCCCAGCGGCCGGCGCCAGGGAGGGGACCCCCGGAGGCTGAGGAGCGGGAGGCGTCGGCCTCCCCGGGGCCCGCCTCCCGGAGCTCCTCCTGGCGGTGCCGGAACGCGCCGAGACGCGATCCCGGACAGGGCCCCGGGGGGGCGGCCCTGCGGCCCTCTGGTGCCCGAAGTGTGTTCGCCGGGCATTTTCCGGCCAATTCTCACGAGCGTTCTGCCCAAATCGGGATCGATTTGGGCAGAACGCTCGTGAGAATTGGCCGGCGTTGGGCAGCCCTGGTCAGCGCCCAGGGCCGCGTGGAGCAGGGCCCTTTCTCGCTCGGGGCATGGCGCGGCCACCCGGAAAACGAGCCGCGACGATGGGGCGCGGCCGGCGGCCCCGGCGCCGGGGAGTTTTCCCCGAGCAGAGTGGATGGAGGCGCCGTGGCCGGGCGTCCGCCTCCGCCGTGGCGGGCGGCCGGGGCGCCCGTGGAGGGGGCTGGCCTCTGTGGGGGAACGGAGTGATCTCTCACTGCACGGCTGGGACGAAGCCGCGAAAGGTGCCGTTGTCGCCGGGACGGTCGGGGGGACTCGTGGCGCGGGACTCAGGGTTCCCCATGCGGAGGCCCCCAGGCTCAGGCCCCTGGCAACGGAAGGCTGAGCAAGCAGGCCCGGGCCCGGGCCCGGCTTTCGGGGCTGGCCCGGTCCCAGCGGCCGGCGCCACGGATGGGATCCCCGGAGGCTGAGGAGCGGGAGGCGTCGGCCTCCTCGGGGCCCGCCTCCCGGAGCTCCTCCTGGCGGTGCCGGAATGCGACGACACGCGATCCCGCACAGGGCCCCGGGGGGGCGGCCCTGCGGCCCTGTGGTGCCCGAAGTGTGTTCGCCGGGCGTTTTCCGGCCAATTCTCACGAGCGTTCTGCCCAAATCGGGATCGATTTGGGCAGAACGCTCGTGAGAATTGGCCGGCGTTGGGCAGCCCTGGTCAGCGCCCAGTGCCGCGTGGAGCAGGGCCCTTTCTCGCTCGGGGCATGGCGCGGCCACCCGGAAATGAGCCGCGACGATGGGGCGCGGCCGGCGGCCCCGGCGCCGGGGATTTTTCCCCAGGCAGAGTGGATGGAGGCGCCGTGGCCGGGCGTCCGCCTCCGCCGTGGCGGGCGGCCGGGGCGCCCGTGGAGGGGGCTGGCCTCTGTGGGGGAACGGAGTGATCTGTCACTCCACGGCTGGGACGAAGCCGCGAAAGGTGCCGTTGTCGCCGGGACGGTCGGGGGGACTCGTGGCGCGGGACACAGTGTTCCCCATGCGGAGGCCCCCAGGCTCAGGCCCCTGGCAAC
This sequence comes from Meles meles, assembly GCF_922984935.1. NCBI lineage: Eukaryota > Metazoa > Chordata > Mammalia > Carnivora > Mustelidae > Meles > Meles meles. The sequence goes on along the minus strand of NW_025721165.1, from coordinate 275,563 downwards.
GGAAGGCTGAGCAAGCAGGCCCGGGCCCGGGCCCGGCTTTCGGGGCTGGCCCGGCCCCAGCGGCCGGCGCCAGGGAGGGGACCCCCGGAGGCTGAGGAGCGGGAGGCGTCGGCCTCCCTGGGGCCCGCCTCCCGCAGCTCCTCCTGGCGGTGCCGGAACGCGACGACACGCGATCCCGCACAGGGCCCCGGGGGGGCGGGCTGCGGCCCTCTTGTGCCCGAAGTGTGTTCGCCGGGCGTTTTCCGGCCAATTCTCACGAGCGTTCTGCCCAAATCGGGATCGATTTGGGCAGAACGCTCGTGAGAATTGGCCGGCGTTGGGCAGCCCAGGTCAGCGCCCAGTGCCGCGTGGAGCAGGGCCCTTTCTCGCTCGGGGCATGGCGCGGCCACCCGGAAAACGAGCCGCGACGATGGGGCACGGCCGGCGGCCCCGGCGCCGGGGAGTTTTCCCCGAGCAGAGTGGATGGAGGCGCCGTGGCCGGGCGTCCGCCTCCGCCGTGGCGGGCGGCCGGGGCGCCCGTGGAGGGGGCTGGCCTCTGTGGGGGAACGGAGTGATCTCTCACTCCACCGATGGGACGAAGCCGCGAAAGGTGCCGTTGTCGCCGGGACGGACGCGGGGACTCGTGGCGCGGGACTCAGGGTTCCCCATGCGGAGGCCCCCAGGCTCAGGACCCTGGCAACGGAAGGCTGAGCAAGCAGGCCCGGGCCCGGTCCCGGCTTTCGGGGCTGGCCCGGCCCCAGCGGCCGGCGCCAGGGAGGGGACCCCCGGAGGCTGAGGAGCGGGAGGTGTCGGCCTCCCCGGGGCCCGCCTCCCGGAGCTCCTCCTGGCGGTGCCGGAACGCGACGACACACGATCCCGGACAGGGCCCCGGGGGGGCGGCCCTGCGGCCCTGTGGTGCCCGAAGTGTGTTCGCCGGGCGTTTTCCGGCCAATTCTCACGAGTGTTCTGCCCAAATCGGGATCGATTTGGGCAGAACGCTCGTGAGAATTGGCCGGCGTTGGGCAGCCCAGGTCAGCGCCCATTGCCGCGTGGAACAGGGCCCTTTCTCGCTCGGGGCATGGCGCGGCCACCCGGAAAACGAGCCGCGACGATGGGGCGCGGCCGGCGGTCCCGGCGCCGGGGAGTTTTCCCCGAGCAGAGTGGATGGAGGCGCCGTGGCCGGGCGTCCGCCTCCGCCGTGGCGGGCGGCCGGGGCGCCCGTGGAGGGGACTGGCCTCTGTGGGGTAACGGACTGATCTCTCACTCCACGGCTGGGACGAAGCCGCGAAAGGTGCCGTTGTCGCCGGGACGGTCGGGGGGACTCGTGGCGCGGGACTCAGGGTTCCCCATGCGGAGGCCCCCAGGCTCAGGGCCCTGGCAACGGAAGGCTGAGCAAGCAGGCCCGGGCCCGGGCCCGGCTTTCGGGGCTGGCCCGGCCCCAGCGGCCGGCGCCAGGGAGGGGATCCCCGGAAGCTGAGGAGCAGGAGGCGTCGGCCTCCCCGGGGCCCGCCTCCCGGAGCTCCTCCTGGCGGTGCCGGAACGCGACGACACGCGATCCCGGACAGGGCCCCGGGGGGGCGGCCCTGCGGCCCTGTGGTGCCCGAAGTGTGTTCGCCGGGCGCTTTCCGGCCAATTCTCACGAGCGTTCTGCCCAAATCGGGATCGATTTGGGCAGAACACTCGTGAGAATTGGCCGGCGTTGGGCAGCCCTGGTCAGCGCCCTGTGCCGCGTGGAGCAGGGCCCTTTCTCGCTCGGGGCATGTCGCGGCCACCCGGAAAACGAGCCGCGACGATGGGTCGCGGCCGGCAGCCACGGCGCCGGGGAGTTTTCCCCGAGCAGAGTGCATGGAGGCGCCGTGGCCGAGCGTCCGCCTCCGCCGTAGCGGGCGGCCGGGGCGCCCCTGGAGGGGGCTGGCCTCTGTGGGTAAACGGACTGGTCTCTGACTCCGCGGCTAGGACGAAGCCGTGAAAGGTGCCGTTGTCGCCGTGACAGTCGGGGGACTCGTGGCGCGGGACTCAGGGTTCCCCATGGGGAGGCCCCCAGGCTCAGGCCCCTGGCAACGGAAGGCTGAGCAAGCAGGCCCGGGCCCGGGCCCGGGCCCGGCTTTCGGGGCTGGCCCGGCCCCAGCTGCCGGCGCCAGAGAGGGGACCCCCGGAGGCTGAGGAGCGGGAGGCGTCGGCCGCCCAGGGGCCCGCCTCCCGGAGCTCCTCCCGGCGGTGCCGGAACGCGACGACCCGCGATCCCGGACAGGGCCCCGGGGTGGCCGCCCTGCGGCCCTGTGGTCCCCGAAGTGTGTTCGCCGGGCGTTTTCCGGCCAATTCTCACGAGCGTTCTGCCCAAATCGGGATCGATTTGGGCAGAACGCTCGTGAGAATTGGCCGGCGTTGGGCAGCCCTGGTCAGCGCCCAGTTCCGCGTGGAGAAGGGCCCTTTCTCGCTCGAGGCATGTCGCGGCCACCCGGAAAACGAGCCGCGACGATGGGGCGCGGCCGGCAGCCGCGGCGCCGGGGAGTTTTCCCCGAGCAGAGTGCATGGAGGCGCCGTGGCCGGGCGTCCGCCTCCGCCGTGGCGGGCGGCCGGGGCGCCCCTGGAGGGGGCTGGCCTTTGTGGGGAAACGGACTGGTCTCTGACTCGGCGGCTAGGACGAAGCCGCGAAAGGTGCCGTTGTCGCCGGGACGGTCGGGGGACTCGTGGCGCGGGACTCAGGGTTCCCAATGGGGAGGCCCCCAGGCTCAGGCCCCTGGCAACGGAAGGCTGAGCAAGCAGGCCCGGGCCCGGGCTCGGCTTTCGGGGCTGGCCCGGCCCCAGCTGCCGGCGCCAGGGAGGGGAACCCCGGAGGCTGAGGAGCGGGAGGCGTCGGCCGCCCCGGGGCCCGCCTCCCGGAGCTCCTCCTGGAGGTGCCGGAACGCGACGACCCGCGATCCCGGACAGGGCCCCGGGGGGGCCGCCCTGCGGCCCTGTGGTGCCCGAAGTGTGTTCGCCGGGCGTTTTCCGGCCAATTCTCACGAGCGTTCTGCCCAAATCGGGATCGATTTGGGCAGAACGCTCGTGAGAATTGGCCGGCGTTGGGCAGCCCTGGTCAGCGCCCAGTGCCGCGTGGAGCAGGGCCCTTTCTCGCTCGGGGCATGTCGCGGCCTCCCGGAAAACGAGCCGCGACGATGGGGCGCGGCCGGCAGCCGCGGCGCCGCGGAGTTTTCCCCGAGCAGAGTGCATGGAGGCGCCGTGGCCGGGCGTCCGCCTCCGCCGTGGCGGGCGGCCGGGGGCCCCTGGAGGGGGCTGGCCTCTGTGGGGAAACGGACTGGTCTCTGACTCCGCGGCTAGGACGAAGCCGCGAAAGGTGCCGTTGTCGCCGGGACGTTCGGGGGACTCGTGGCGCGGGACTCAGGGTTCCCCATGGGGAGGCCCCAAGGCTCAGGCCCCTGGCAACGGAAGGCTGAGCAAGCAGGCCCGGGCCCGGGCCCGGCTTTCGGGGCTGGCCCGGCCCCAGCGGCCGGCGCCAGGGAGGGGACCCCCGGAGGCTGAGGAGCGGGAGGCGTCGGCCGCCCCGGGGCCCGCCTCCCGGAGCTCCCCCCGGCGGTGCCGGAACGCGACGACCCGCGATCCCGGACAGGGCCCCGGGGGGGCCGCCCTGCGGCCCTGTGGTGCCCGAAGTGTGTTCGCCGGGCGTTTTCCGGCCAATTCTCACGAGCGTTCTGCCCAAATCGGGATCGATTTGGGCAGAACGCTCGTGAGAATTGGCCGGCGTTGGGCAGCCCTGGTCAGCGCCCAGTTCCGCGTGGAGCAGGGCCCGTTCTCGCTCGGGGCATGGCGCGGCCACCCGGAAAACGAGCCGCGACGATGGGGCGCGGCCGGCAGCCGCGGCGCCGCGGAGTTTTCCCCGAGCAGAGTGCATGGAGGCGCCGTGGCCGGGCGTCCGCCTCCGCCGTGGCGGGCGGCCGGGGCGCCCCTGGAGGGGGCTGGCCTCTGTGGGGAAATGGACTGGTCTCTGACTCCGCGGCTAGGACGAAGCCGCGAAAGGTGCCGTTGTCGCCGGGACGGTCGGGGGACTCGTGGCGCGGGACTCAGGGTTCCCCATGGGGAGGCCCTCAGGCTCAGGCCCCTGGCAACGGAAGGGTGAGCAAGCAGGCCCGGGCCCGGGCCCGGCTATCGGGGCTGGCCCGGCCCCAGCTGCCGGCGCCAGGGAGGGGACCCCCGGAGGCAGAGGAGCGGGAGGCGTCGGCCACCCCGGGGCCCGCCTCCCGGAGCTCCTCCCGGCGGTGCCGGAACGCGACGACCCGCGATCCCGGACAGGGCCCCGGGGGGGCCGCCCTGCGGCCCTGTGGTGCCCGAAGTGTGTTCGCCGGGCGTTTTCCGGCCTATTCTCACGAGCGTTCTGCCCAAATCGGGATCGACTTGGGCAGAACGCTCGTGAGAATTGGCCGGCGTTGGGCAGCCCTGGTCAGCGCCCAGTTCCGCGTGGAGCAGGGCCCTTTCTCGCTCGGGGCATGTCGCGGCCACCCGGAAAACGAGCCGCGACGATGGGGCGCGGCCGGCAGCCACGGCGCCGGGGAGTTTTCCCCGAGCAGAGTGCATGGATGTGCCGTGGCCGGGCGTCCGCCTCCGCCGTGGCGGGCGGCCGGGGGCCCCTGGAGGGGGCTGGCCTCTGTGGGGAAACGGACTGGTCTCTGACTCCGCGGCTAGGACGAAGCCGCGAAATGTGCCATTGTCGCCGGGAAGGTCGGGGGACTCGTGGCGCGGGACTCAGGGTTCCCCATGGGGAGGCCCCCAGGCTCAGGACCCTGGCAACGGAAGGCTGAGCAAGCAGGCCCGGGCCCGGGCTCGGGCCCGGATTTCGGGGCTGGCCCGGCCCCAGCTGCCGGCGCCAGGGAGGGGACACCCGGAGGCTGAGGAGCGGGAGGCGTCGGCCGCCCCAGGGCCCGCCTCCCGGAGCTCCTCCCGGCGGTGCCAGAACGCGACGACCCGCGATCCCAGACAGGGCCCCGGGGGGGCCGCCCAGCGGCCCTGTGGTGCCCGAAGTGTGTTCGCCGGGCGTTTTCCGGCCAATTCTCACGAGCGTTCTGCCCAAATCGGGATCGATTTGGGCAGAACGCTCGTGTGAATTGGCCGGCGTTGGGCAGCCCTGGTCAGCGCCCAGTTCCGTGTGGAGCAGGGCCCTTTCTCGCTCGGGGCATGCCGCGGCCACCCGGAAAACGAGCCGCGACGATGGGGCGCGGCCGGCATCCGCGGCGCCGGGGAGTTTTCCCCGAGCAGAGTGCATGGAGGCGCCGTGGCCTGGCGTCCGCCTCCGCCGTGGCGGGCGGCCGGGGCGCCCCTGGAGGGGGCTGGCCTCTGTGGGGAAACGGACTGGTCTCTGACACCGCGGCTAGGACGAAGCCGCGAAAGGTGCCGTTGTTGCCGGGACGGTCGGGGGACTCGTGGCGCGGGACTCAGGGTTCCCCATGGGGAGGCCCCCAGGCTCAGGCCCCTGGCAACGGAAGGCTGAGCAAGCAGGCCCGGGCCCGGGCCCGGCTTTCGGGGCTGGCCCGGCCCCAGCTGCCGGCGCCAGGGAGGGGACCCCCGGAGGCTGAGGAGCGGGAGGCGTCGGCCGCCCCGGGGCCCGCCTCCCGGAGCTCCTCCCGGCGGTGCCGGAACGCGACGACCCGCGATCCCAGACAGGGCCCCGGGGGGGCCGCCCTGCGGCCCTGTGGTGCCCGAAGTGTGTTGGCCGGGCGTTTTCCGGCCAATTCTCATGAGCGTTCTGCCCAAATCGGGATCGATTTGGGCAGAACGCTCGTGAGAATTGGCCGGCGTTGGGCAGCCCTGGTCAGCGCCCAGTTCCACGTGGAGCAGGGCCCTTTCTCGCTCGGGGCATGTCGCGGCCACCCGGAAAACGAGCCGCGACGATGGGGCGCGGCCGGCAGCCGCGGCGCCGGGGAGTTTTCCCTGAGCAGAGTGCATGGAGGCGCCGTGGCCGGGCGTCCGCCTCCGCCGTGGCGGTCGGCCGGGGCGCCCCTGGAGGGGGCTGGCCTCTGTGGGGAAACGGACTGATCTCTGACTCCGCGGCTAGGACGAAGCCGCGAAAGGTGCCGTTGTCGCCGGGACGGACGGGGGACTCGTGGCGCGGGGCTCAGGGTTCCCCATGGGGAGGCCCCCAGGCTCAGGCCCCTGGCAACGGAAGGCTGAGCAAGCAGGCCCGGACCCGAGCCCGGGCCCGGCTTTCGGGGCTGGCCCGGCCCCAGCTGCCGGCGCCAGGGAGGGGACCCCAGGAGGCTGAGGAGCGTGAGGCGTCGGCCGCCCCGGGGCCCGCCTCCCGGAGCTCCTCCCGGCGGTGCCGGAACGCGACGACCCGCGATGCCGGACAGGGCCCCGGGGGGGCCGCCCTGCGGCCCTTGGTGCCCGAAGTGTGTTCGCCGGGCGTTTTCCGGCCAATTCTCACGAGCGTTCTGCCCAAATCGGGATCGATTTGGGCAGAACGCTCGTGAGAATTGGCCGGCGTTGGGCAGCCCTGGTCAGCGCCCAGTTCCGCGTGGAGCAGGGCCCTTTCTCGCTCGGGGTATGTCGCGGCCACCCGGAAAACGAGCCGCGACGATGGGGCGCGGCCGGCAGCCGCGGCGCCGGGGAGTTTTCCCCGAGCAGAGTGCATGGAGGCGCCATTGCCGGGCGTCAGCCTCCGCCGTGGCGGGCGGCCGGGGCGCCCCTGGAGGGGGCTGGCCTCTGTGGGGAAACGGACTGCTCTCTGACTCGGCGGCTAGGACGAAGCCGCGAAAGGTGCCGTTGTCGCCGGGAGGGTCGGGGGACTCGTGGCGCGGGACTCAGGGTTCCCCATGGGGAGGCCCCCAGGCTCAGGCCCCTGGCAACGGAAGGCTGAGCAAGCAGGCCCGGGCCCGGGCCCGGCTTTCGGGGCTGGCCCGGCCCCAGCTGCCGGCGCCAGGGAGGGGACCCCCGGAGGCTGAGGAGCGGGAGGCGTCGGCCGCCACGGGGCCCGCCTCCCGGAGCTCCTCCCGGCGGTGCCGGAACGCGACGACCCGCGATCCCGGACAGGGCCCCGGGGGGGCCGCCCTACGGCCCTGTGGTGCCCGAAGTGTGTTCGCCAGGCGTTTTCCGGCCAATTCTCACGAGCGTTCTGCCCAAATCGGGATCGATTTGGGCAGAACGCTCGTGAGAATTGGCCGGCGTTGGGCAGCCCTGGTCAGCGCCCAGTTCCGCGTGGAGCAGGGCCCTTTCTCGCTCGGGGCATGTCGCGGGCACCCGGAAAACGAGCCGCGACGATGGGGCGCGGCCGGCAGCCACGGCGCCGGGGAGTTTTCCCCGAGCAGAGTGGATGGAGGCGCCGTGGCCGGGCGTCCGCCTCCGCCGTGGCGGGCGGCCGGGGCGCCCCTGGAGGGGGCTGGCCTCTGTGGGGAAACGGACTGGTCTCTGACTCCGCGGCTAGGACGAAGCCGCGAAAGGTGCCGTTGTCGCCGGGACGGTCGGGGGACTCGTGGCGCGGGACTCAGGGTTCCCCATGGGGAGGCCCCCAGGCTCAGGCCCCTGGCAACGGAAGGCTGAGCAAGCAGGCCCGGGCCCGGGCCCGGCTTTCGGGGCTGGCCCGGCCCCAGCTGCCGGCGCCAGGGAGGGGACCCCCGGAGGCTGAGGAGCGGGAGGCGTCGGCCTCCCCGGGGCCCGCCTCCCGGAGCTCCTCCCGGCGGTGCCGGAACGCGACGACCCGCGATCCCGGACAGGGCCCCGGGGGGGCCGCCCTGCGGCCCTGTGGTGCCCGAAGTGTGTTCGCCGGGCGTTTTCCGGCCAATTCTCACGAGCGTTCTTTCCAAATCGGGATCGATTTGGGCAGAACGCTCGTGAGAATTGGCCGGCGTTGGGCAGCCCTGGTCAGCGCCCAGTTCCGCGTGGAGCAGGGCGCTTTCTCGCTCGGGGCATGTCGCGGCCACCCGGAAAACGAGCCGCGACGATGGGGCGCAGCCGGCAGCCGCGGCGCCGCGGAGTTTTCCCCGAGCAGAGTGCATGGAGGCGCCGTGGCCGGGCGTCCGCCTCCGCCGTGGCGGTCGGCCGGGGCGCCCCTGGAGGGGGCTGGCCTCTGTGGGGAAACGGACTGGTCTCTGACTCGGCGGCTAGGACGAAGCCGCGAAAGGTGCCGTTGTCGCCGGGACGGTCGGGGGACTCGTGGCGCGGGACTCAGGGTTCCCCATGGGGAGGCCCCCAGGCTCAGGCCCCTGGCAACGGAAGGCTGAGCAAGCAGGCCCGGGCCCGGGCTCGGGCCCGGATTTCGGGGCTGGCCCGGCCCCAGCTGCCGGCGCCAGGGAGGGGACCCCTGGAGGCTGAGGAGCGGGAGGCGTCGGCCTCCCCGGGGCCCGCCTCCCGGAGCTCCTCCCGGCGGTGCCGGAACGCGACGACCCGCGATCCCGGACAGGGCCCCGGGGGGGCCGCCCTGCGGCCCTGTGGTGCCCGAAGTGTGTTCGCCGGGCGTTTTCCGGCCAATTCTCAAGAGCGTTCTGCCCAAATCGGGATCGATTTGGGCAGAACGCTCGTGAGAATTGGCCGGCGTTGGGCAGCCCTGGTCAGCGCCCAGTTCCGCGTGGAGCAGGGCCCTTTCTCGCTCGGGGCATGTCGCGGCCACCCGGAAAACGAGCCGCGACGATGGGGCGCGGCCGGCAGCCGCGGCGCCGGGGAGTTTTCCCCGAGCAGAGTGCATGGAGGCGCCGTGGCCGGGCGTCGGCCTCCGCCGTGGCGGGCGGCCGGGGCGCCCCTGGAGGGGGCTGGCCTCTGTGGGGAAACGGAATGGTCTCGACTCCGCGGCTAGGACGAAGCCGCGAAAGGTGCCGTTGTCGCCGGGACGGTCGGGGGACTCGTGGCGCGGGACTCAGGGTTCCCCATGGGGAGGCCCCCAGGCTCAGGCCCCTGGCAACGGAAGGCTGAGCAAGCAGGCCCGGGCCCGGGCCAGTCTTTCGGGGCTGGCCCGGCCCCAGGTGCCGGCGCCAGGGAGGGGACCCCCGGAGGCTGAGGAGCGGGAGGCGTCGGCCGCCCCGGGGCCCGCCTCCCGGAGCTCCTCCCGGCGGTGCCGGAACGCGACGACCCGCGATCCCGGACAGGGCCCCGGGCGGGCCGCCCTGCGGCCCTGTGGTGCCCGAAGTGTGTTCGCCGGGCGTTTTCCGGCCAATTCTCACGAGCGTTCTGCCCAAATCGGGATCGATTTGGGCAGAACGCTCGTGAGAATTGGCCGGCGTTGCGCAGCCCTGGTCAGCGCCCAGTTCCGCGTGGAGCAGGGCCCTTTCTCGCTCGGGGCATGTCGCGGCCACCCGGAAAACGAGCCGCGACGATGGGGCGCGGCCGGCAGCCGCGGCGCCGGGGAGTTTTCCCCGAGCAGAGTGCATGGAGGCGCCGTGGCCGGGCGTCCGCCTCCGCCGTGGCGGGCGGCCGGGGCGCCCCTGGAGGGGGCTGGCCTCTGTGGGGAAACGGACTGGTCTCTGACTCCGCGGCTAGGACGAAGCCGCGAAAGGTGCCGTTGTCGCCGGGACGGTCGGGGGACTCGTGGCGCGGGACTCAGGGTTCCCCATGGGGAGGCCCCCAGGCTCAGGCCCCTGGCAACGGAAGGCTGAGCAAGCAGGCCCGGGCCCGGGCTCGGGCCCGGATTTCGGGGCTGGCCCGGCCCCAGCTGCCGGCGCCAGGGAGGGGACCCCCGGAGGCTGAGGAGCGGGAGGCGTCGGCCGCCCCGGGGCCCGCCTCCCGGAGCTCCTCCCGGCGGTGCCGGAACGCGACGACCCGCGATCCCGGACAGGGCCCCGGGGGGGCCGCCCTGCGGCCCTGTGGTGCCCGAAGTGTGTTCGCCGGGCGTTTTCCGGCCAATTCTCACGAGCGTTCTGCCCAAATCGGGATCGATTTGGGCAGAACGCTCGTGAGAATTGGCCGGCGTTGGGCAGCCCTGGTCAGCGCCCAGTTCCGCGTGGAGCAGGGCCCTTTCTCGCTCGGGGCATGTCGCGGCCACCCGGAAAACGAGCCGCGACGATGGGGCGCGGCCGGCAGCCGCGGCGCCGGGGAGTTTTCCCCGAGCAGAGTGCATGGAGGCGCCGTGGCCGGGCGTCCGCCTCCGCCGTGGCGGGCGGCCGGGGCGCCCCTGGAGGGGGCTGGCCTCTGTGTGGAAACGGACTGGTCTCGACTCCGCGGCTAGGACGAAGCCGCGAAAGGTGCCGTTGTCGCCGGGACGGTCGGGGGACTCGTGGCACGGGACTCAGGGTTCCCCATGGGGAGGCCCCCAGGCTCAGGCCCCTGGCAACGGAAGGCTGAGCAAGCAGGCCCGGGCCCGGGCCCGTCTTTCGGGGCTGGCCCGGCCCCAGCTGCCGGCGCCAGGTAGGGGACCCCCGGAGGCTGAGGAACGGGAGGCGTCGGCCGCCCTGGGGCCCGCCTCCCGGAGCTCCTCCCGGCGGTGCCGGAACGCGACGACCCGCGATCTCGGACAGGGCCCCGGGGGGGCCGCCCTGCGGCCCTGTGGTGCCCGAAGTGTGTTCGCCGGGCGTTTTCCGGCCAATTCTCACGAGCGTTCTGCCCAAATCGGGATCGATTTGGGCAGAATGCTCGTGAGAATTGGCCGGCGTTGGGCAGCCCTGGTTAGCGCCCAGTTCCGCGTGGAGCAGGGGCCTTTCTCGCTCGGGGCATGTCGCGGCCACCCGGAAAACGAGCCGCGACGATGGGGCGCGGCCGGCAGCCGCGGCGCCGGGGAGTTTTCCCCGAGCAGAGTGTATGGAGGCGCCGTGGCCGGGCGTCCGCCTCCGCCGTGGCGGGCGGCCGGGGCTCCCCTGGAGGGGGCTGGCCTCTGTGGGGAAACGGACTGGTCTCTGACTCCGCGGCTAGGACGAAGCCGCGAAAGGTGCCGTTGTCGCCGGGACGGTCGGGGGACTCGTGGCGCGGGACTCAGGGTTCCCCATGGGGAGGCCCCCAGGCTCAGGCCCCTGGCAACGGAAGGCTGAGCAAGCAGGCCCGGGCCCGGGCCCAGGCCCGGCTTTCGGGGCTGGCCCGGCCCCAGCTGCCGGCGCCAGGGAGGGGACCCCCGGAGGCTGAGGAGCGGGAGGCGTCGGCCGCCCCGGGGCCCGCCTCCCGGAGCTCCTCCCGGCGGTGCCGGAACGTGACGACCCGCGATCCCGGACAGGGCCCCGGGGGGGCCGCCCTGCGGCCCTGTGGTGCCCGAAGTGTGTTCGCCAGGCGTTTTCCGGCCAATTCTCACGAGCGTTCTGCCCAAATCTGGATCGATTTGGGCAGAACGCTCGTGAGAATTGGCCGGCGTTGGGCAGCCCTGGTCAGCGCCCAGTTCCACGTGGAGCAGGGCCCTTTCTCGCTCGGGGCATGTCGCGGCCACCCGGAAAACGAGCCGCGACGATGGGGCGCGGCCGGCAGCCGCGGCGCCGGGGAGTTTTCCCTGAGCAGAGTGCATGGAGGCGCCGTGGCCGGGCGTCCGCCTCCGCCGTGGCGGTCGGCCGGGGCACCCTGGAGGGGGCTGGCCTCTGTGGGGAAACGGACTGATCTCTGACTCCGCGGCTAGGACGAAGCCGCGAAAGGTGCCGTTGTCGCCGGGACGGACGGGGGACTCGTGGCGCGGGACTCAGGGTTCCCCATGGGGAGGCCCCCAGGCTCAGGCCCCTGGCAACGGAAGTCTGAGCAAGCAGGCGCGGGCCCGGGCCCGGCTTTCGGGGCTGGCCTGGCCCCAGCTGCCGGCGCCAGGGAGGGGACCCCCGGAGGCTGAGGAGCGGGAGGCGTCGGCCTCCACGGAGCCCGCCTCCCGGAGCTCCTCCAGGCGGTGCCGGAACGCGACGACCCGCGATCCCGGACAGGGCCCCGGGGTGGCCGCCCTGCGGCCCTGTGGTGCCCAAAGTGTGTTCGCCGGGCGTTTTCCGGCCAATTCTCACGAGCGTTCTGCCCAAATCGGGATCGATTTGGGCAGAACGCTCGTGAGAATTGGCCGGCGTTGGGCAGCCCTGGTCAGCGCCCAGTTCCGCGTGGAGCAGGGCCCTTTCTCGCTCGGGGCATGTCGCGGCCACCCGGAAAACGAGCCGCGACGATGGGGCGCGGCCGGCAGCCGCGGCGCCGGGGAGTTTTCCCCGAGCAGAGTGCATGGAGGCGCCGTGGCCGGGCTTCCGCCTCCGCCGTGGCGGTCGGCCGGGGCGCCCCTGGAGGGGGCTGGCCTCTGTGGGGAAACGGACTGGTCTCTGACTCCGCGGCTAGGACGAAGCCGCGAAAGGTGCCGTTGTCGCCGGGACGGTCGGGGGACTCGTGGCGCGGGACTCAGGGATCCCCATGGGGAGGCCCCCAGGCTCAGGCCCCTGGCAACGGAAGGCTGAGCAAGCAGGCCCGGTCCCGGGCCCGGCTTTCCGGGCTGGCCCGGCCCCAGCTGCTGGCGCCAGGGAGGGGACCCCCAGAGGCTGAGGAGCGGGAGGCGTCGGCCTCCCCGGGGCCCGCCTCCCGGAGCTCCTCCCGGCGGTGCCGGAACGCGACGACCCGCGATCCCGGACAGGGCCCCGGGGTGGCCGCCCTGCGGCCCTTTGGTGCCCGAAGTGTGATCGCCGGGCGTTTTCCGGCCAATTCTCACGAGCGTTCTGCCCAAATCGGGATGATTTGGGCAGAACGCTCGTGAGAATTGGCCGGCGTTGGGCAGCCCTGGTCAGCGCCCAGTTCCGCGTGGAGCAGGGCCCTTTCTCGCTCGGGGCATGTCGTGGCCACCCAGAAAACGAGCCGCGACGATGGGGCGCGGCCGGCAGCCGCAGCGCCGCAGAGTTTTCCCGAGCAGAGTGCATGGAGGCGCCATGGTCGGGCGTCCGCCTCCGCCGTGGCGGGCGGCCGGGGCGCCCCTGGAGGGGGCTGGCCTCTGTGGGGAAACGGACTGGTCTCTGACTCCGCGGCTAGGACGAAGCCGCGAAAGGTGCCGTTGTCGCCGGGACGGTCGGGGGACTCGTGGCGCGGGACTCAGGGTTCCCCATGGGGAGGCCCCCAGGCTCAGGCCCCTGGCAACGGAAGGCTGAGCAAGCAGGCCCGGGCCCGGGCCCGGCTTTCGGGGCTGGCACGGCCCCAGCTTCCGGCGCCAGGGAGGGGACCCCCGGAGGCTGAGGAGCGGGAGGCGTCGGCCTCCCCGGGGCCCGCCTCCCGGAGCTCCTCCCGGCGGTGCCGGAACGCGACGACGCGCGATCCCGGACAGGGCCCCGGGGTGGCCGCCCTGCGGCCCTGTGGTGCCCGAAGTGTGTTCGCCGGGCGTTTTCCGGCCAATTCTCACGAGCGTTCTGCCCAAATCGGGATCGATTTGGGCAGAACGCTCGTGAGAATTGGCCGGCGTTGGGCTGCCCTGGTCAGCGCCCAGTTCCGCGTGGAGCAGGGCCCGTTCTCGCTCGGGGCATGGCGCGGCCACCCGGAAAACGAGCCGCGACGATGGGGCGCGGCCGGCAGCCGCGGCGCCGGGGAGTTTTCCCCGAGCAGAGTTCATGGAGGCGCCGTGGCCGGGCGTCCGCCTCCGCCGTGGCGGGCGGCCGGGGGCCCCTGGAGGGGGCTGGCCTCTGTGGGGAAACGGACTGGTCTCTGACTCCACGGCTAGGACGAAGCCGCGAAAGGTGCCGTTGTCGCCGGGACGGACGGGGGACTCGTGGCGCGGGACTCATGGTTCCCCATGGGGAGGCCCCCAGGCTCAGGCCCCTGGCAACGGAAGGCTGAGCAAGCAGGCCCGGGCCCGAGCCCGGGCCCGGCTTTCGGGGCTGGCCCGGCCCCAGCTGCTGGCGCCAGGGAGGGGACCCCCGGAGGCTGAGGAGCGGGAGGCGTCGGCCGCCCCGGGGCCCGCCTCCCGGAGCTCCTCCCGGCGGTGCCGGAACGCGACGACCCGCGATCCCGGACAGGGCCCCGGGGGGGCCGCCCTGCGGCCCTGTGGTGCCCGAAGTGTGTTCGCCGGGCGTTTTCCGGCCAATTCTCACGAGCGTTCTGCCCAAATCGGGATCGATTTCGGCAGAACGCTCGTGAGAATTGGCCGGCGTTGGGCAGCCCTGGTCAGCGCCCAGTTCCGCGTGGAGCAGGGCCCTTTCTCGCTCGGGGCATGCCGCGGCCACCCGGAAAACGAGCCGCGACGATGGGGCGCGGCCGGCAGCCGCGGCGCCGCAGAGTTTTCCCCGAGCAGAGTGCATGGAGGCGCCGTGGCCGGGCGTCCGCCTCCGCCGTGGCGGGCGGCCGGGGCGCCCCTGGAGGGGGCTGGCCTCTGTGGGGAAACGGACTGGTCTCTGACTCCGCGGCTAGGACGAAGCCGCGAAAGGTGCCGTTGTCGCCGGGACGGTCGGGGGACTCGTGGCGCGGGACTCAGGGTTCCCCATGGGGAGGCCCCCAGGCTCAGGCCCCTGGCAACGGAAGGCTGAGCAAGCAGGCCCGGGCCCGGGCCCGGCTTTCGGGGCTGGCCCGGCCCCAGCTGCCGGCGCCAGGGAGGGGACCCCCGGAGGCTGAGGAGCGGGAGGCGTCGGCCTCCCCGGGGCCCGCCTCCCGGAGCTCCTCCCGGCGGTGCCGGAACGCGACGACCCGCGATCCCGGACAGGGCCCTGGGGTGGCCGCCCTGCGGCCCTGTGGTGCCCGAAGTGTGTTCGCCGGGCGTTTTCCGGCCAATTCTCACGAGCGTTCTGCCCAAATCGGGATCGATTTGGGCAGAACGCTCGTGAGAATTGGCCGGCGTTGGGCAGCCCTGGTCAGCGCCCAGTTCCGCGTGGAGCAGGGCCCTTTCTCGCTCGGGGCATGCCGTGGCGACCCGGAAAACGAGCCGCGACTTTGGGGCGCGGCCGGCAGCCGCGGCGCCGGGGAGTTTTCCCCGAGCAGAGTGCATGGAGGCGCCGTGGCCGGGCGTCCGCCTCCGCCGTGGCGGGCGGCCGGGGGCCCCTGGAGGGGGCTGGCCTCTGTGGGGAAACGGACTGGTCTCTGACTCCGCGGCTAGGACGATGCCGCGAAAGGTGCCGTTGTCGCCGGGACGGTCGGGGGACTCGTGGCGCGGGACTCAGGGTTCCCCATGGGGAGGCCCCCAGGCTCAGGCCCCTGGCAACGGAAGGCTGAGCAAGCAGGCCCGGGCCCGGGCTCGGCTTTCGGGGCTGGCCCGGCCCCAGCTGCCGGCGCCAGGGAGGGGACCCCCGGAGGCTGAGGAGCGGGAGGCGTCGGCCGCCCCGGGGCCCGCCTCCCGGAGCTCCTCCCAGCGGTGACGGAACGCGACGACCCGCGATCCCGGACAGGGCCCCGGGGGGGCCGCCCTGCGGCCCTGTGGTGCACGAAGTGTGTTCGCCGGGCGTTTTCCGGCCAATTCTCACGAGCGTTCTGCCCAAATCGGGATCGATTTGGGCAGAACGCTCGTGAGAATTGGCCGGCGTTGGGCAGCCCTTGTCAGCGCCCAGTGCCGCGTGGAGCAGGCCCCTTTCTCGCTCGGGGCATGACGCGGCCACCCGGAAAACGAGCCGCGACGATGGGGCGCGGCCGGCAGCCGCGGCGCCGGGGAGTTTTCCCCGAGCAGAGTGCATGGAGGCGCCGTGGCCGGGCGTCCGCCTCCGCCGTGGCGGGCGGCCGGGGGCCCCTGGAGGGGTCTGGCCTCTGTGGGGAAACGGACTGGTCTCTGACTCCGCGGCTAGGACGAAGCCGCGAAAGGTGCCGTTGTCGCCGGGACGGTCGGGGGACTCGTGGCGCGGGACTCAGGGTTCCCCATGGGGAGGCCCCCAGGCTCAGGCCCCTGGCAACGGAAGGCTGAGCAAGCAGGCCTGGGCCCGCGCCCGGCTTTCGGGGCTGGCCCGGCCCCAGCTGCCGGCGCCAGGGAGGGGACCCCCGGAGGCTGAGGAGCGGGAGGCGTCGGCCGCCCCGGGGCCCGCCTCCCAGAGCTCCCCCCGGCGGTGCCGGAACGCGACGACCCGCGATCCCGGACAGGGCCCCGGGGGGGCCGCCCTGCGGCCCTGTGGTGCCCGAAGTGTGTTCGACGGGCGTTTTCCGGCCAATTCTCACGAGCGTTCTGCCCAAATCGGGATCGATTTGGGCAGAACGCTCGTGAGAATTGGCCGGCGTTGGGCAGCCCTGGTCAGCGCCCAGTTCCGCGTGGAGCAGGGCCCGTTCTCGCTCGGGGCATGGCGCGGCCACCCGGAAAACGAGCCGCGACGATGGGGCGCGGCCGGCAGCCGCGGCGCCGGGGAGTTTTCCCCGAGCAGAGTGCATGGAGGCGTCGTGGCCGGGCGTCCGCCTCCGCCGTGGCGGGAGGCCGGGGCGCCCCTGGAGGGGGCTGGCCTCTGTGGGGAAACGGACTGGTCTCTCACTCCGCGGCTAGGACGAAGCCGCGAAAGGTGCCGTTGTCGCCGGGACGGTCGGGGGATTCATGGCGCGGGACTCAGGGTTCCCCATGGGGAGGCCCCCAGGCTCAGGCCCCTGGCAACGGAAGGCTGAGCAAGCAGGCCCGGGCCCGGGCCCGGCTTTCGGGGCTGGCCCGGCCCCAGCTGCCGGCGCCAGGGAGGGGACCCCCGGAGGCTGAGGAGCGGGAGGCGTCGGCCTCCCCGGGGCCTGCCTCCCGGAGCTCCTCCCGGCGGTGCCGGAACGCGACCACCCGCGATCCCGGACAGGGCCCCGGGGGGGCCGCCCTGCGGCCCTGTGGTGCCCGAAGCGTGTTCGCCAGGCGTTTTCCGGCCAATTCTCACGAGCGTTCTGCCCAAATCGGGATCGATTTGGGCAGAACGCTCGTGAGAATTGGCCGGCGTTGGGCAGCCCTGGTCAGCGCCCAGTTCCGCGTGGAGCAGGGCCCTTTCTCGCTCGGGGCATGTCGCGGCCACCCGGAAAACGACCCGCGACGATGGGTCGCGGCCGGCAGCCACGGCGCCGGGGAGTTTTCCCCGAGCAGAGTGCATGGAGGCGCCGTGGCCGAGCCTCCGCCGTGGCGGGCGGCCGGGGCGCCCCTGGAGGGGGCTGGCCTCTGTGGGGAAACGGACTGGTCTCTGACTCCGCGGCAAGGACGAAGCCGCGAAAGGTGCCGTTGTCGCCGGGACGGTCGGGGGACTCGTGGCGCGGGACTCAGGGTTCCCCATGGGGAGGCCCCCAGGCTCAGGCCCCTGGCAACGGAAGGCTGAGCAAGCAGGCCCGGGCCCGTGCCCGGCTTTCGGGGCTGGCCCGGCCCCAGCTGCCGGCGCCAGGGAGGGGACCCCCGGAGGCTGAGGAGCGGGAGGCGTCGGCCGCCCCGGGGCCCGCCTCCCGGAGCTCCTCCCGGCGGTGCCGGAACGCGACGACCCGCGATCCCGGACAGGGCCCCGGGGGGGCCGCCCTGCGGCCCTGTGGTGCCCGAAGTGTGTTCGCCGGGCGTTTTCCGGCCAATTCTCACGAGCGTTCTGCCCAAATCGGGATCGATTTGGGCAGAACGCTCGTGAGAATTGGCCGGCGTTGGGCAGCCCTGGTCAGCGCCCAGTTCCGCGTGGAGCAGGGCCCTTTCTCGCTCGGGGCATGTCGCGGCCACCCGGAAAAGGAGCCGCGACGATTGGGCGCGGCCGCCAGCCGCGGCGCCGGGGAGTTTTCCCCGAGCAGAGTGCATGGAGGCGCCGTTGCCGGGCTTCCGCCTCCGCCGTGGCGGTCGGCCGGGGCGCCCCTGGAGGGGGCTGGCCTCTGTGGGGAAACGGACTGGTCTCTGACTCCGCGGCTAGGACGAAGCCGCGAAAGGTGCCGTTGTCGCCGGGACGGTCGGGGGACTCGTGGCGCGGGACTCAGGGTTCCCCATGGGGAGGCCCCCAGGCTCAGACCCCTGGCAACGGAAGGCTGAGCAAGCAGGCCCGGGCCCGAGCCCGGGCCCGGCTTTCGGGGCTGGCCCGGCCCCAGCTGCCGGCGCCAGGGAGGGGACCCCCGGAGGCTGAGGAGCGTGAGGCGTCGGCCGCCCCGGGGCCCGCCTCCCGGAGCTCCTCCCGGCGGTGCCGGAACGCGACGACCCGCGATCCCGGACAGGGCCCCGGGGGGGCCGCCCTGCGGCCCTTGGTGCCCGAAGTGTGTTCGCCGGGCGTTTTCCGGCCAATTCTCACGAGCGTTCTACCCAAATCGGCATCGATTTGGGCAGAACGCTCGTGAGAATTGGCCGGCGTTGGGCAGCCCTGGTCAGCGCCCAGTGCCGCGTGGAGCAGGGCCCTTTCTCGCTCGGGGCATGGCGCGGCCACCCGGAAAACGAGCCGCGACGATGGGGCGCGGCCGACGGTCCCGGAGCCGGGGAGTTTTCCCCGAGCAGAGTGGATGGAGGCGCCGTGGCCGGGCGTCCGCCTCCGCCGTGAAGGGCGGCCGGGGCGCCCGTGGAGGGGGCTGGCCTCTGTGGGGGAACGGAGTGATCTCTCACTCCACGGCTGGGACGAAGCCGCGAAAGGTGCCGTGGTCGCCGGGACGGTCGGAGGGGACTCGTGGCGCGGGACTCAGGGTTCCCCATGCGGAGGCCCCCAGGCTCAGGCCCCTGGCAACGGAAGGCTGAGCAAGCAGGCCCGGGCCCGGGCCCGGCTTTCGGGGCTGGCCCGGTCCCAGCGGCCGGCGCCACGGAGGGGATCCCCGGAGGCTGAGGAGCGGGAGGCGTCGGCCTCCTCGGGGCCCGCCTCCCGGAGCTCCTCCTGGCGGTGCCGGAATGCGACGACACGCGATCCCGCACAGGGCCCCGGGGGGAAGGCCCTGCGGCCCTGTGGTGCCCGAAGTGTGTTCGCCGGGCGTTTTCCGGCCAATTCTCACGAGCGTTCTGCACAAATCGGGATCGATTTGGGCAGAACGCTCGTGAGAATTGGCCGGCGTTGGGCAGCCCTGGTCAGCGCCCAGTGCCGCGTGGAGCAGGGCCCTTTCTCGCTCGGGGCATGGCGCGGCCACCCGGAAAACGAGCCGCGACGATGGGGCGCGGCCGGCGGCCCCGGCGCCGGGGAGTTTTCCCCAAGCAGACTGGATGGAGGCGCCGTGGCCGGGCGTCCGCCTCCGCCGTGACGGGCGGCCGGGGCGCCATTGGAGGGGGCTGGCCTTTGTGGGGGAACGGAGTGATCTCTCACTGCACGGCTGGGACGAAGCCGCGAAAGGTGCCGTTGTCGCCGGGACGGTCGGGGGGACTCGTGGCGAGGGACTCAGGGTTCCCCATGCGGAGGCCCCCAGGCTCAGGCCCCTGGCAACGGAAGGCTGAGCAAGCAGGGCCGGGCCCGGGCCCGGCTTTCGGGGCTGGCCCGGTCCCAGCGGCCGGCGCCAGGGAGGGGAACCCGGAGGCTGAGGAGCGGGAGGCGTCGGCCTCCCCGGGGCCCGCCTCCCGGAGCTCCTCCTGGCGGTGCCGGAACGCGACGACACGCGATCCCGTACAGGTCCCCGGGGGGGCGGCCCTGCGGCCCTGTGGTGCCCGAAGTGTGTTCGCCGGGCGCTTTCCGGCCAATTCTCACGAGCGTTCTGCCCAAATCGGGATCGATTTGGGCAGAATGCTCGTGAGAATTGGCCGGCGTTGGGAAGCCCTGGTCAGCGCCCAGTGCCGCGTGGAGCAGGGCCCTTTCTCGCTCGGGGCATGGCGCGGCCACCCGGAAAACGAGCCGCGACGATGGGGCACGGCCGGCGGCCCCGGCGCCGGGGAGTTTTCCCCGAGCAGAGTGGATGGAGGCGCCGTGGCCGGGCGTCCGCCTCCGCCGTGGCGGGCGGCCGGGGCGCCCGTGGAGGGGGCTGGCCTCTGTGGGGGAACGGAGTGATCTCTCACTCCACCGATGGGACGAAGCCGCGAAAGGTGCCGTTGTCGCCGGGACGGTCGCGGGGACTCGTGGCGCGGGACTCAGGGTTCCCCATGCGGAGGCCCCCAGGCTCAGGACCCTGGCAACGGAAGGCTGAGCAAGCAGGCCCGGGCCCGGTCCCGGCTTTCGGGGCTGGCCCGGCCCCAGCGGCCGGCGCCAGGGAGGGGATCCCCGGAGGCTGAGGAGCGGGAGGTGTCGGCCTCCCCGGGGCCCGCCTCCCGGAGCTCCTCCTGGCGGTGCCGGAACGCGACGACACACGATCCCGGACAGGGCCCCGGGGGGGCGGCCCTGCGGCCCTGTGGTGCCCGAAGTGTGTTCGCCGGGCGTTTTCCGGCCAATTCTCACGAGTGTTCTGCCCAAATCGGGATCGATTTGGGCAGAACGCTCGTGAGAATTGGCCGGCGTTGGGCAGCCCAGGTCAGCGCCCATTGCCGCGTGGAACAGGGCCCTTTCTCGCTCGGGGCATGGCGCGGCCACCCGGAAAACGAGCCGCGACGATGGGGCGCGGCCGGCGGTCCCGGCGCCGGGGAGTTTTCCCCGAGCAGAGTGGATGGAGGCGCCGTGGCCGGGCGTCCGCCTCTGCCGTAGCGGGCGGCCGGGGCGCCCCTGGAGGGGGCTGGCCTCTGTGGGGAAACGGACTGGTCTCTCGCTCCGCGGCTAGGACGAAGCCGCGAAAGGTGCCGTTGTCGCCGGGACGGTCGGGGGACTCGTGGCGCGGGACTCAGGGTTCCCCATGGGGAGGCCCCCAGGCTCAGCCCCTGGCAACGGAAGGCTGAGCAAGCAGGCCCGGGCCTGGGCCCGGCTTTCGGGGCTGGCCCGGCCCCAGCTTCCGGCGCCAGGGAGGGGACCCCCGGAGGCTGAGGAGAGGGAGGCGTCGGCCTCCCCGCGGCACGCCTCCCGGAGCTCCTCCTGGCGGTGCCGGAACGCGACGACACGCGATCCCGGACAGGGCCCCGGGGGGGGCCGCCCTGCGGCCCTGTGGTTCCCGATGTGTGTTCGCCGGGCCTTTTCCGGCCAATTCTCACGAGCGTTCTGCCCAAATCGGGATCGATTTGGGCAGAACGCTCGTGAGAATTGGCCGGCGTTGGGCAGCCCTGGTCAGCGCCCAGTTCCGCGTGGAGCAGGGCCCTTTCTCGCTCGGGGCATGTCGCGGCCACCCGGAAAACGAGCCGCGACGATGGGGCACGGCCGGCAGCCGCGGCGCCGGGGAGTTTTCCCCGAGCAGAGTGGATGGAGGCGCCGTGGCCGGGCGTCCGCCTCTGCCGTGGCGGGCGGCCGGTGCGCCCCTGGAGGGGGCTGGCCTCTGTGGGGAAACGGACTGGTCTCTCGCTCCGCGGCTAGGACGAAGCCGCGAAAGGTGCCGTTGTCGCCGGGACGGTCGGGGGACTCGTGGCGCGGGACTCAGGGTTCCCCATGGGGAGGCCCCCAGGCTCAGGCCCCTGGCAACGGAAGGCTGAGCAAGCAGGCCCGGGCCCGGGCCCGGCTTTCGGGGCTGGCCCGGCCCCAGGTGCCGGCGCCAGGGAGGGGACCCCCGGAGGCTGAGAAGCGGGAGGCGTCGGCCTCCCCGAGGCACGCCTCCCGGAGCTCCTCCTGGCGGTGCCGGAACGCGACGACACGCGATCCCGGACAGGGCCCCGGGGGGGGCCGCCCTGCGGCCCTCTGGTGCCCGAAGTGTGTTCGCCGGGCGTTTTCCCGCCAAATCTCACGAGCGTTCTGCCCAAATCAGGATCGATTTGGGCAGAACGCTCGTGAGAATTGGCCGGCGTTGGGCAGCCCTGGTCAGCGCCCAGTTCCGCGTGGAGCAGGGCCCTTTCTCGCTCGGGGCATGGCGCGGCCACCCGGAAAACGAGCCGCGACGATGGGGCGCGGCCGTAAGCCGCGGCGCTGGGGAGTTTTCCCCGAGCAGAGAGGATGGAGGCGCCGTGGACGGGCGTCCGCCTCCGCCGTGGCGGGCGGCCGGGGCGCCCCTGGAGGGGGCTGGCCTCTGTGGGGAAACGGACTGGTCTCTCACTCCGCGGCTAGGACGAAGCCGCGAAAGGTGCCGTTGTCGCCGGGACGGTCGGGGGACTCGTGGCGCGGGACTCAGGGTTCCCCATGGGGAGGCCCCCAGGCTCAGGCCCCTGGCAACGGAAGGCTGAGCAAGCAGGCCCGGGCCTGGGCCCGGCTTTCGGGGCTGGCCCGGCTCCAGCTGCCGGCGCCAGGGAGGGGACCCCCGGAGGCTGAGGAGCGGGAGGCGTCGGCCGCCCCGCGGCACGCCTCCCGGAGCTCCTCCTGGCGGTGCCGGAACGCGACGACACGCGATCCCGGACAGGGCCCCGGGGGGGGCCGCCCTGCGGCCCTGTGGTGCCCGAAGTGTGTTCGCCGGGCCTTTACCGGCCAATTCTCACGAGCGTTCTGCCCAAATCGGGATCGATTTGGGCAGAACGCTCGTGAGAATTGGCCGGCGTTGGGCAGCCCTGGTCAGCGCCCAGTTCCGCGTGGAGCAGGGCCCTTTCTCGCTCGGGGCATGTCGCGGCCACCCGGAAAACGAGCCGCGACGATGGGGCGCGGCCGGAAGCCGCGGCGCCGGGGAGTTTTCCCCGAGCAGAGTGGATGGAGGCGCCGTGGCCGGGCGTCCGCCTCTGCCGTGGGGGGCGGCCGGGGCGCCCCTGGAGGGGGCTGGCCTCTGTGGGGAAACGGACTGGTCTCTCGCTCCGCGGCTAGGACGAAGCCGCGAAAGGTGCCGTTGTCGCCGGGACGGTCGGGGGACTCGTGGCGCGGGACTCAGTGTTCCCCATGGGGAGGCCCCCAGGCTCAGGCCCCTGGCAACGGAAGGCTGAGCAAGCAGGCCCGGGCCCGGGCCCGGCTTTCGGGGCTGGCCCGGCCCCAGCTCCCGGCGCCAGGGAGTGGACCCCCGGAGGCTGAGGAGCGGGAGGCGTCGGCCTCCCCGCGGCACGCCTCCCGGAGCTCCTCCTGGCGGTGCCGGAACGCGACGACACGCCATCCCGGACAGGGCCCCGGGGGGGGCCGCCCTGCGGCCCTGTGGTGACCGAAGTGTGTTCGCCGGGCCTTTTCCGGCCAATTCTCACGAGCGTTCTGCCCAAATCGGGATCGATTTGGGCAGAACGCTCGTGAGATTGGCCGGCGTTGGGCAGCCCTGGTCAGCGCCCAGTTCCGCGTGGAGCAGGGCCCTTTCTCGCTCGGGGCATGTCGCGGCCACCCGGAAAACGAGCCGCGACGATGGGACGCGGCCGGCAGCCGCAGCGCCGGGGAGTTTTCCCCGAGCAGAGTGGATGGAGGTGCCGTGGCCGGGCGTCCGCCTCCGCCGTGGCAGGCGGCTGGGGCGCCCCTGGAGGGGGCTGGCCTCTGTGGGGAAACAGACTGGTCTCTCACTCCGCGGCTAGGACGAAGCCGCGAAAAGTGCCGTTGTCGCCGGGACGGTCGGGGGACTCGTGGCGCGGGACTCAGGGTTCCCCATGGGGAGGCCCCCAGGCTCAGGCCTCTGGCAACCGAAGGCTGAGCAAGCAGGCCCGGGCCCGGGCCCGGCTTTCGGGGCTGGCCCGGCCCCAGCTGCCGGCGCCTGGGAGGGGAACCCCGGAGGCTGAGGAGCGGGAGGCGTCGGCCGCCCCGCCGCACGCCTCCCGGAGCTCATCCTGGCGGTGATGGAACGCGACGACACGCGATCCCGGACAGGGCCCCGGGGGGGGCCGCCCTGCGGCCCTGTGGTGCCCGAAGTGTGTTCGCCGGGCGTTTTCCGGCCAATTCTCACGAGCGTTCTGCCCAAATCGGGATCGATTTGGGCAGAACGCTCGTGAGAATTGGCCGGCGTTGGGCAGCCCTGGTCAGCGCCCATTTCCGCGTGGAGCAGGGCCCTTTCTCGCTCGGGGCATGTCGCGGCCACCCAGAAAACGAGCCGCGACGATGGGGCGCGGCCGGCAGCCACGGCGCCGGGGAGTATGCCCCGAGCAGAGTGGATGGAGGCGCCGTGGCCGGGCGTCCGCCTCCGCCGTGGCGGGCGGCCGGGGCGCCCCTGGAGGGGGCTGGCCTCTGTGGGGAAACGGACTGGTCTCTCACTCCGCGGCTAGGACGAAGCCGCGAAAGGTGCCGTTGTCGCCGGGACGGTCGGGGGACTCGTGGCGCGGGACTCAGGGTTCCCCATGGGGAGGCCCCCAGGCTCAGGCCCCTGGCAACGGAAGGCTGAGCAAGCAGGCCCGGGCCCGGGCCCGGCTTTCGGGGCTGGCCCGGCCCCAGCTGCCGGCGCCAGGGAGGGGACCCCCGGAGGCTGAGGAGCGGGAGGCGTCGGCCTCCCCGCGGCACGCCTCCCGGAGCTCCTCCTGGCGGTGCCGGAACGCGACGACACGCGGTCCCGGACAGGGCCCCGGGGGGGGCGGCCCTGCGGCCCCTGGTGCCCGAAGTGTGTTCGCCGGGCGTTTTCCGGCCAATTCTCACGGGCGTTCTGCCCAAATCGGGATCGATTTGGGCAGAACGCTCGTGAGAATTGGCCGGCGTTGGGCAGCCCTGGTCAGCGCCCAGTTCCGCGTGGAGCAGGGCCCTTTCTCGCTCGGGGCATGTCGCGGCCACCCGGAAAACGAGCCGCGACGCCGGGGAGTTTTCCCCGAGCAGAGTGGATGGAGGCGCCGTGGCCGGGCGTCCGCCTCCGCCATGGCGGGCAGCCGGGGCGCCCCTGGAGGGGGCTGGCCTCTGTGGGGAAACGGACTGGTCTCTCACTCCGCGGCTAGGACGAAACCGCGAAAGGTGCCGTTGTCGCCGGGACGGTCGGGGGACTCGTGGCGCGGGACTCAGGGTTCCCCATGGGGAGGCCCCCAGGCTCAGGCCCCTGGCAACGGAAGGCTGAGCAAGCAGGCCCGGGCCCGGGCCCGGCTTTCGGGGCTGGCCCGGCCCCAGCTGCCGGCGCCAGGGAGGGGACCCCCGGAGGCTGAGGAGCAGGAGGCGTCGGCCGCCCCGCGGCACGCCTCCCGGAGCTCCTCCTGGCGGTTCCGGAACGCGACGACACGCGATCCCGGACAGGGCCCCGGGGGGGGCCGCCCTGCGGCCCTGTGGTGCCCGAAGTGTGTTCGCCGGGCCTTTTCCGGCCAATTCTCACGAGCGTTCTGCCCAAATCGGTATCGATTTGGGCAGAACGCTCGTGAGAATTGGCCGGCGTTGGGCAGCCCTGGTCAGCGCCCAGTTCCGCGTGGAGCAGGGCCCTTTCTCGCTCGGGGCATGTCGCGGCCACCCGGAAAACGAGCCGCGACGATGGGGCGCGGCCGGCAGCCGCGGCGCCGGCGAGTTTTCCCCGAGCAGAGGGGATGGAGGCGCCGTGGACGGGCGTCCGCCTCCGCCGTTGCGGGCGGCCCGGGCGCCCCTGGAGGGGGCTGGCATCTGTGGGGTAACGGACTGGTCTCTCACTCCGCGGCTAGGACGAAGCCGCGAAAGGTGCCGTTGTCGCAGGGACGGTCGGGGGACTCGTGGCGCGGGACTCAGGGTTCCCCATGGGGAGGCCCCCAGGCTCAGGCCCCTGGCAACGGAAGGCTGAGCAAGCAGGCCCGGGCCCGGGCCCGGCTTTCGGGGCTGGCCCGGCCCCAGCTGCCGGCGCCAGGGAGGGGACCCCCGGGGGCTGAGGAGCGGGCGACGTTGGCCGCCCCGCGGCACGCCTCCCGGAACTCCTCCTGGCGGTGCCGGAACGCGATGACACGCGATCCCGGACAGGGCCCCGGGGGGGCCGCCCTGCGGCCCTGTGGTGCCCGAAGTGTGTTCGCCGGGCCTTTTCCGGCCAATTCTCACGAACGTTCTGCCCAAATTGGGATCGTTTTTGGCAGAACGCTCGTGAGAATTGGCCGGCGTTGGGCAGCCCTGGTCAGCGCCCAGTTCCGCGTGGAGCAGGGCCCTTTCTCGCTCGGGGCATGTCGCGGCCACCCGGAAAACGAGACGCGACGATGGGGCGCGGCCGGCAGCCGCGGCGCCGGCGAGTTTTACCTGAGCAGAGTGGATGGAGGCGCCGTGGCCGGGCGTCCGCCTCCGCCGTGGCGGGCGGCCGGGGCGCCCCTGGAGGGGGCTGGCCTCTGTGGGGAAACGGACTGGTCTCTCACTCCGCGGCTGGGACGAAGCCGCGAAAGGTGCCGTTGTCGCCGGGACGATCGGGGGACTCGTGGCGCGGGACTCAGGGTTCCCCATGGGGAGGCCCCCAGGCTCAGGCCCCTGGCAACGGAAGGCTGAGCAAGCAGGCCCGGGTCTGGGCCCGGCTTTCGGGGCTGGCCCGGCTCCAGCTGCCGGCGCCAGGGAGGGGACCCCCGGAGGCTGAGGAGCGGGAGGCGTCGGCCGCCCCGCGGCACGCCTCCCGGAGCTCCTCCTGGCGGTGCCGGAACGCGACGACACGCGATCCCGGACAGGGCTCCGGGTGGGGGCGGCCCTGCGGCCCTGTGGTGCCCGAAGTGTGTTCTCCTGGCGTTTTCTGGCCAATTCTCACGAGCGTTCTGCCCAAATCGGGATCGATTTGGGCAGAACGCTCGTGAGAATTGGCCGGCGTTGGGCAGCCCTGGTCAGCGCCCAGTTCCGCGTGGAGCAGGGCCCTTTCTCGCTCTGGGCATGTCGCGGCCACCCGGAAAACTAGCCGCGAAGATGGGGCGCGGCCGGCAGCCGCGGCGCCGGGGAGTTTTCCCCGAGCAGAGTGGATGGAGGCGCCGTGGCCGGGCGTCCGCCTCCACCGTGGCGGGAGGCCGGGGCGCCCCTGGAGGGAGCTGGCCTCTGTGGGGAAACGGACTGGTCTCTCACTCCGTGGCTAGGACGAAGCCGCGAAACGTGCCGTTGTCGCCGGGACGGTCGGTGGACTCGTGGCGCGGGACTCAGGGTTCCCCATGGGGAGGCCCCGAGGCTCAGGCCCCTGGCAACGGAAGGCTGAGCAAGCAGGCCCGGGCCCGGGCCCGGCTTTCGGCGCTGGCCCGGCCCCAGCTGCCGGCGCCAGGGAGGGGACCCCCGGAGGCTGAGGAGCGGGAGGCGTCGGCCTCCCCGAGGCACGCCTCCCGGAGCTCCTCCTGGCGGTGCCGGAACGCGACGACACGCGATCCCGGACAGGGCCCCGGGGGGGGCCGCCCTGCGGCCCTCTGGTGCCCGAAGTGTGTTCGCCGGGCGTTTTCCCGCCAAATCTCACGAGCGTTCTGCCCAAATCAGGATCGATTTGGGCAGAACGCTCGTGAGAATTGGCCGGCGTTGGGCAGCCCTGGTCAGCGCCCAGTTCCGCGTGGAGCAGGGCCCTTTCTCGCTCGGGGCATGGCGCGGCCACCCGGAAAACGAGCTGCGACGATGGGGCGCGGCCGGAAGCCGCGGCGCTGGGGAGTTTTCCCCGAGCAGAGAGGATTGAGGCGCCGTGGACGGGCGTCCGCCTCCGCCGTGGCGGGCGGCCGGGGCGCCCCTGGAGGGGGCTGGCCTCTGTGGGGAAACGGACTGGTCTCTCACTCCGCGGCTAGGACGAAGCCGCGAAAGGTGCCGTTGTCGCCGGGACGGTCGGGGGACTCATGGCGCGGGACTCAGGGTTCCCCATGGGGAGGCCCCCAGGCTCAGGCCCCTGGCAACGGAAGGCTGAGCAAGCAGGCCCGGGCCTGGGCCCGGCTTTCGGGGCTGGCCCGGCTCCAGCTGCCGGCGCCAGGGAGGGGACCCCCGGAGGCTGAGGAGCGGGAGGCGTCGGCCGCCCCGCGGCACGCCTCCCGGAGCTCCTCCTGGCGGTGCCGGAACGCGACGACACGCGATCCCGGACAGGGCCCCGGGGGGGGCCGCCCTGCGGCCCTGTGGTGCCCGAAGTGTGTTCGCCGGGCCTTTACCGGCCAATTCTCACGAGCCTTCTGCCCAAATCGGGATCGATTTGGGCAGAACGCTCGTGAGAATTGGCCGGCGTTGGGCAGCCCTGGTCAGCGCCCAGTTCCGCGTGGAGCAGGGCCCTTTCTCGCTCGGGGCATGTCGCGGCCACCCGGAAAACGAGCCGCGACGATGGGGCGCGGCCGGAAGCCGCGGCGCCGGGGAGTTTTCCCCGAGCAGAGTGGATGGAGGCGCCGTGGCCGGGCGTCCGCCTCTGCCGTGGGGGGCGGCCGGGGCGCCCCTGGAGGGGGCTGGCCTCTGTGGGGAAACGGACTGGTCTCTCGCTCCGCGGCTAGGACGAAGCCGCGAAAGGTGCCGTTGTCGCCGGGACGGTCGGGGGACTCGTGGCGCGGGACTCAGTGTTCCCCATGGGGAGGCCCCCAGGCTCAGGCCCCTGGCAACGGAAGGCTGAGCAAGCAGGCCCGGGCCCGGGCCCGGCTTTCGGGGCTGGCCCGGCCCCAGCTCCCGGCGCCAGGGAGTGGACCCCCGGAGGCTGAGGAGCGGGAGGCGTCGGCCTCCCCGCGGCACGCCTCCCGGAGCTCCTCCTGGCGGTGCCGGAACGCGACGACACGCCATCCCGGACAGGGCCCCGGGGGGGGCCGCCCTGCGGCCCTGTGGTGCCCGAAGTGTGTTCGCCGGGCCTTTTCCGGCCAATTCTCACGAGCGTTCTGCCCAAATCGGGATCGATTTGGGCAGAACGCTCGTGAGATTGGCCGGCGTTGGGCAGCCCTGGTCAGCGCCCAGTTCCGCGTGGAGCAGGGCCCTTTCTCGCTCGGGGCATGTCGCGGCCACCCGGAAAACGAGCCGCGACGATGGGGCGCGGCCGGCAGCCGCAGCGCCGGGGAGTTTTCCCCGAGCAGAGTGGATGGAGGTGCCGTGGCCGGGCGTCCGCCTCCGCCGTGGCAGGCGGCTGGGGCGCCCCTGGAGGGGGCTGGCCTCTGTGGGGAAACAGACTGGTCTCTCACTCCGCGGCTAGGACGAAGCCGCGAAAAGTGCCGTTGTCGCCGGGACGGTCGGGGGACTCGTGGCGCGGGACTCAGGGTTCCCCATGGGGAGGCCCCCAGGCTCAGGCCTCTGGCAACCGAAGGCTGAGCAAGCAGGCCCGGGCCCGGGCCCGGCTTTCGGGGCTGGCCCGGCCCCAGCTGCCGGCGCCTGGGAGGGGAACCCCGGAGGCTGAGGAGCGGGAGGCGTCGGCCGCCCCGCCGCACGCCTCCCGGAGCTCATCCTGGCGGTGATGGAACGCGACGACACGCGATCCCGGACAGGGCCCCGGGGGGGGCCGCCCTGCGGCCCTGTGGTGCCCGAAGTGTGTTCGCCGGGCGTTTTCCGGCCAATTCTCACGAGCGTTCTGCCCAAATCGGGATCGATTTGGGCAGAACGCTCGTGAGAATTGGCCGGCGTTGGGCAGCCCTGGTCAGCGCCCATTTCCGCGTGGAGCAGGGCCCTTTCTCGCTCGGGGCATGTCGCGGCCACCCAGAAAACGAGCCGCGACGATGGGGCGCGGCCGGCAGCCACGGCGCCGGGGAGTATGCCCCGAGCAGAGTGGATGGAGGCGCCGTGGCCGGGCGTCCGCCTCCGCCGTGGCGGGCGGCCGGGGCGCCCCTGGAGGGGGCTGGCCTCTGTGGGGAAACGGACTGGTCTCTCACTCCGCGGCTAGGACGAAGCCGCGAAAGGTGCCGTTGTCGCCGGGACGGTCGGGGGACTCGTGGCGCGGGACTCAGGGTTCCCCATGGGGAGGCCCCCAGGCTCAGGCCCCTGGCAACGGAAGGCTGAGCAAGCAGGCCCGGGCCCGGGCCCGGCTTTCGGGGCTGGCCCGGCCCCAGCTGCCGGCGCCAGGGAGGGGACCCCCGGAGGCTGAGGAGCGGGAGGCGTCGGCCTCCCCGCGGCACGCCTCCCGGAGCTCCTCCTGGCGGTGCCGGAACGCGACGACACGCGGTCCCGGACAGGGCCCCGGGGGGGGCGGCCCTGCGGCCCCTGGTGCCCGAAGTGTGTTCGCCGGGCGTTTTCCGGCCAATTCTCACGGGCGTTCTGCCCAAATCGGGATCGATTTGGGCAGAACGCTCGTGAGAATTGGCCGGCGTTGGGCAGCCCTGGTCAGCGCCCAGTTCCGCGTGGAGCAGGGCCCTTTCTCGCTCGGGGCATGTCGCGGCCACCCGGAAAACGAGCCGCGACGCCGGGGAGTTTTCCCCGAGCAGAGTGGATGGAGGCGCCGTGGCCGGGCGTCCGCCTCCGCCATGGCGGGCAGCCGGGGCGCCCCTGGAGGGGGCTGGCCTCTGTGGGGAAACGGACTGGTCTCTCACTCCGCGGCTAGGACGAAACCGCGAAAGGTGCCGTTGTCGCCGGGACGGTCGGGGGACTCGTGGCGCGGGACTCAGGGTTCCCCATGGGGAGGCCCCCAGGCTCAGGCCCCTGGCAACGGAAGGCTGAGCAAGCAGGCCCGGGCCCGGGCCCGGCTTTCGGGGCTGGCCCGGCCCCAGCTGCCGGCGCCAGGGAGGGGACCCCCGGAGGCTGAGGAGCAGGAGGCGTCGGCCGCCCCGCGGCACGCCTCCCGGAGCTCCTCCTGGCGGTTCCGGAACGCGACGACACGCGATCCCGGACAGGGCCCCGGGGGGGGCCGCCCTGCGGCCCTGTGGTGCCCGAAGTGTGTTCGCCGGGCCTTTTCCGGCCAATTCTCACGAGCGTTCTGCCCAAATCGGTATCGATTTGGGCAGAACGCTCGTGAGAATTGGCCGGCGTTGGGCAGCCCTGGTCAGCGCCCAGTTCCGCGTGGAGCAGGGCCCTTTCTCGCTCGGGGCATGTCGCGGCCACCCGGAAAACGAGCCGCGACGATGGGGCGCGGCCGGCAGCCGCGGCGCCGGCGAGTTTTCCCCGAGCAGAGGGGATGGAGGCGCCGTGGACGGGCGTCCGCCTCCGCCGTTGCGGGCGGCCCGGGCGCCCCTGGAGGGGGCTGGCATCTGTGGGGTAACGGACTGGTCTCTCACTCCGCGGCTAGGACGAAGCCGCGAAAGGTGCCGTTGTCGCAGGGACGGTCGGGGGACTCGTGGCGCGGGACTCAGGGTTCCCCATGGGGAGGCCCCCAGGCTCAGGCCCCTGGCAACGGAAGGCTGAGCAAGCAGGCCCGGGCCCGGGCCCGGCTTTCGGGGCTGGCCCGGCCCCAGCTGCCGGCGCCAGGGAGGGGACCCCCGGGGGCTGAGGAGCGGGCGACGTTGGCCGCCCCGCGGCACGCCTCCCGGAACTCCTCCTGGCGGTGCCGGAACGCGATGACACGCGATCCCGGACAGGGCCCCGGGGGGGCCGCCCTGCGGCCCTGTGGTGCCCGAAGTGTGTTCGCCGGGCCTTTTCCGGCCAATTCTCACGAACGTTCTGCCCAAATTGGGATCGTTTTTGGCAGAACGCTCGTGAGAATTGGCCGGCGTTGGGCAGCCCTGGTCAGCGCCCAGTTCCGCGTGGAGCAGGGCCCTTTCTCGCTCGGGGCATGTCGCGGCCACCCGGAAAACGAGACGCGACGATGGGGCGCGGCCGGCAGCCGCGGCGCCGGCGAGTTTTACCTGAGCAGAGTGGATGGAGGCGCCGTGGCCGGGCGTCCGCCTCCGCCGTGGCGGGCGGCCGGGGCGCCCCTGGAGGGGGCTGGCCTCTGTGGGGAAACGGACTGGTCTCTCACTCCGCGGCTGGGACGAAGCCGCGAAAGGTGCCGTTGTCGCCGGGACGATCGGGGGACTCGTGGCGCGGGACTCAGGGTTCCCCATGGGGAGGCCCCCAGGCTCAGGCCCCTGGCAACGGAAGGCTGAGCAAGCAGGCCCGGGTCTGGGCCCGGCTTTCGGGGCTGGCCCGGCTCCAGCTGCCGGCGCCAGGGAGGGGACCCCCGGAGGCTGAGGAGCGGGAGGCGTCGGCCGCCCCGCGGCACGCCTCCCGGAGCTCCTCCTGGCGGTGCCGGAACGCGACGACACGCGATCCCGGACAGGGCCCCGGGTGGGGGCGGCCCTGCGGCCCTGTGGTGCCCGAAGTGTGTTCTCCTGGCGTTTTCTGGCCAATTCTCACGAGCGTTCTGCCCAAATCGGGATCGATTTGGGCAGAACGCTCGTGAGAATTGGCCGGCGTTGGGCAGCCCTGGTCAGCGCCCAGTTCCGCGTGGAGCAGGGCCCTTTCTCGCTCTGGGCATGTCGCGGCCACCCGGAAAACTAGCCGCGAAGATGGGGCGCGGCCGGCAGCCGCGGCGCCGGGGAGTTTTCCCCGAGCAGAGTGGATGGAGGCGCCGTGGCCGGGCGTCCGCCTCCACCGTGGCGGGAGGCCGGGGCGCCCCTGGAGGGAGCTGGCCTCTGTGGGGAAACGGACTGGTCTCTCACTCCGTGGCTAGGACGAAGCCGCGAAACGTGCCGTTGTCGCCGGGACGGTCGGTGGACTCGTGGCGCGGGACTCAGGGTTCCCCATGGGGAGGCCCCGAGGCTCAGGCCCCTGGCAACGGAAGGCTGAGCAAGCAGGCCCGGGCCCGGGCCCGGCTTTCGGCGCTGGCCCGGCCCCAGCTGCCGGCGCCAGGGAGGGGACCCCCGGAGGCTGAGGAGCGGGAGGCGTCGGCCTCCCCGCGGCACGCCTCCCGGAGCTCCTCCTGGCGGTGCCGGAACGCGACGACACGCGGTCCCGGACAGGGCCCCGGGGGGGGCGGCCCTGCGGCCCCTGGTGCCCGAAGTGTGTTCGCCGGGCGTTTTCCGGCCAATTCTCACGGGCGTTCTGCCCAAATCGGGATCGATTTGGGCAGAACGCTCGTGAGAATTGGCCGGCGTTGGGCAGCCCTGGTCAGCGCCCAGTTCCGCGTGGAGCAGGTCCCTTTCTCGCTCGGGGCATGTCGCGGCCACCCGGAAAACGAGCCGCGACGCCGGGGAGTTTTCCCCGAGCAGAGTGGATGGAGGCGCCGTGGCCGGGCGTCCGCCTCCGCCATGGCGGGCAGCCGGGGCGCCCCTGGAGGGGGCTGGCCTCTGTGGGGAAACGGACTGGTCTCTCACTCCGCGGCTAGGACGAAACCGCGAAAGGTGCCGTTGTCGCCGGGACGGTCGGGGGACTCGTGGCGCGGGACTCAGGGTTCCCCATGGGGAGGCCCCCAGGCTCAGGCCCCTGGCAACGGAAGGCTGAGCAAGCAGGCCTGGGCCCGGGCCCGACATTCGTGGCTGGCCCGGCCCCAGGTGCCGGCGCCAGGGAGGGGACTCCCGGAGGCTGAAGAGCGGGAGGCGACGGCCTCCCCTCGGCACGCCTCCCGGAGCTCCTCCTGGCGGTGCCGGAACGCGACGACACGCGATCCCGGACAGGGCCCTGGGGGGGGCCGCCCTGCGGCCCTGTGGTGCCCGAAGTGTGTTCGCCGGGCGTTTTCCGGCCAATTCTCACGAGCGTTCTGCCCAAATCGGGATCGATTTGGGCAGAACGCTCGTGAGAATTGGCCGGCGTTGGGCAGCCCTGGTCAGCGCCCAGTTCCGCGTGGAGCAGGGCCCTTTCTCGCTCGGGGCATGTCGCGGCCACCCGGAAAACGAGCCGCGACGATAGAACCAGATGGGCCTTCATATTTATACTGACCTATATACTTACTGGAGTCCATTATGGAAAGATTTCCATCTGGGTGTGAGGCTGAATCCTTTGGTATTGCTCAGGCATCCCCAAATCCTAGGGCTTTGGAGCCCACCCTTAGGGGACGGAGACATGAGAACCCAAGCTAGGGATAGAGTTAGGGCCGAAGGACATTGCAGGCCCAAACAGCTGACAGTGTGTGTGGTTCCTAGAGGCTGGAATTAAGGATGAGTGTTCTGTTTCTGGTCAGGCACAGGGTTTGTGACCTAGAGGCCACTGAAATTGGGGGTTTGCTGGTATAGGCTCAGATGGGCAGGAATTTTAATCCTGCTTTGAATACTTTCTAGAGGTCTACATGGCACGCTTTCCTCCTGTCTGTTAGGATGAGTCCTGTGGTATGGCTAAGGTGACCCCAGTCCGTGGGGTAGGGAGCCAGACCCCTAGGAATTGAATGCTCAGAACACAAACTAAGCTTCAGTTAGGGGTTAGGAGCATGGCAGGCCCAATCTGATGGTGGTGTGGCAAGCTATCCAGAGGGCTGGGTACAGAGGGATGGATAGAGTAAGTGTCAGGTTCAGGTTTGTGTCCAGCTGCTGACTCTGGGTGAACTCAGTGGTGCGTGGCAGATTTCTCCTGCTCAGAATCCTTTGCAGAGTCCCAAATGGTATGGTTTCCTTCTGGGTGGCAGGCAGAGATCTCAAATCTTGCTCAGGGGTCCCCATCCGTGGGACTTGGGTGCCAGTCCTCTGGGGACAGAGCATGAAACCCCAACCTAGGGTTGGGGCTAGGTCCCAGCAACATGACAGGCCTGATTTGCTGGTGCTGTGCAGAGCTCTCACGGGGACTGAGTAGAGAACATGGGTCAGTCTGAGTCAGGCTCCGGGTTGGTGGCCATGGGGGGAAAGGCAGATTTCTCCTGCTCTCAGTCCTTGGCAGAGTTCCAATTCTACTGTTTCCTTCTGGGTTGAAGACAGAGTCCTCTGGCATTTCTCAGGGGTCCCACATATGTGGGGCTTTGGTACCTGTATTCTTGGGACACAAGACAGAAAATGTACCTAAGTTTTGGTTAGGGCTGAGGGTCATGTCAGTCTCAATAGGCCACCCTGAGAGGAGTGACCTGGGGAGCAGAGTTGAGGACGTGGGTCAGTGTGAGTGTTAAGATCCAGGTGTGAACGGGGGGTGCTGAAAGTGGGATAGCCTCAGGGGGCCAAGAAATATTCTGGTATAGTTCAGGTGTAACCCATCAGCGGAGCTTTGGTGTCAATCATCAGAGGACAGAAGACTGAAAACACAACCTAGGGCTTGGAAAAGAGCACAGGGGCATGGCTGGCCTGATCTGCTGGTGCCGAGGCTAGATGTCTGGGGTACTGAGTTGAGGGCCATGGTCAGGTGGTGCATTACGATCTGGGTTTGTGCCTGGGGGGTGGCCGAAGGTGGAGGTGGCTTCAGGGAGCATGAAGATTTCTCCCGTTCCGATGGTTCTGTGCAGCTCCAAACAGAACGGTTTCCTCCCGGGTGGCAGACAGAGCACTGGGTTGTGGCTCAGGGGTCCAAATATGGAGGAATTGGGGGACCAGCCTCTGGGGATGAAGACTGAAAATGCAACCTAGGCTTAAGGTTAGGGTCAGGGGCATGGCAGGCCCAATTTGCTGGCACTGAGAAGGGATCCCAGGGGGATGAATTGAGGGCAGAGGTCCGGTGGCATGAGAGGGTCCAGGTTTGTGGTCAGGGGACCGCTGAAGGAGGGGGTTGTGCTCAGGGAGGCATGCAGTTTCTCCCACTCTGAGTGTTCTACTCAGTTTCAAATGGCACGGTTTCCTCCTGGGTGGTAGGCAGGCTGAGTGCCAGCCTCCACATTTGTGGCCCAATAGTGCGCAGAGGGTGGGGGATAGCCTCGGGTGAACCGTGCAGGTTTCTCCCGGTCTGAGGATTCGACACAGCTCCAAACAGCATGGTTTCCTCCTGCATGGTGGACAGAGTCCTGAGGTGTCACTCAGGATTCTTTAATCTTGGGGTCTTGGGGTCAGGACTCTTGGGGATGATACCTGAAAACCAAAATTAGGGATAGGGTTAAGGCCTAGGGCCATGGTAGACCTGATATGCCAGTGCAGAGGCAGGTGCCCTGGTGCGCTGAGTTGAGCTTGGGTGTCAGACGGGGCCTTAGCCTCTAGGTGTGTGTCCAGACGTTCGCATAACCTGGGGGTGACTTCAGGGGTGCATGGAAGTTTCTCCAGCTCTGAGGGTTCAGCGCAGCTCCAAACAGCACAGCGGTGCCCTGCGTGGCAGGCAGATTCCCAGCATGAGTATCAGGCATCCTCAATCCTTGTGACGCAGTATGTGGTCTATTCTGGAGAAGGTTCCATGTGCACTTGAGAAGAATGAGTATTCTGTTGTTTTAGGGTGGAATGTTCTGTATATGTCTATGAGGTCCATCTGGTCCAATGTTTCATTCAATGCTCTTATTTCTTTTTTAATTTTCTGCTTCGATGATCTGTCTATTTCTGAGAGAGGCATATGAAGATCTCCTACTATTATTGTATTCATATCAATATGACTCTTTATCTTGATTAATAGTTTTCTTATGGAATTGGGTGCTCCCATATTGGGGGCATAGATATTCACAATTGTTAGATCATCTTGGCGGATAGTCCCGTTAAGAATTATGGAGTGTCCTTCTGTATCTCTGACTACAGTCTTTAGTTTAAAATCTAATTTATCTGATATGAGAATCGCTACCCCGGCCTTCTTTTGAGGCCCATTGGCATGAAAGATGCTTCTCCATCCGTTCACTTTCAGTCTGGGTGTATCCTTAGGTTCAAAATGGGTCTCTTGTAGACAACATATGGATGGGTCCTGTCGTTTTATCCAATCTGCAACCCTGTGTCGTTTTATGGGCGCATTTAGGCCATTCACATTGAGAGTGATTATTGAGAGATAGGTTTTGATTCATGTCATGTTGCCTTTGAAGTCTTTCTGTCTGTAGATTGTTTCTATATTTCTGTTCAATGATATTCTTGGGATTTTTTCTCTTTTATAGGACCCCCCCCTTAATATTTCCTGCAGTGTCGGCTTGGTGGTTGCATAGTCTTTTAAGCCTTGCTGGTCTTGGAAACTCTTTATCTCTCCATCCATTTTAAATGTCAGTCTTGCCGGATAGAGTATTCTTGGTTGCATGTTCTTCTCATTTAGTACTCTGAATATATTTTGCCAGCCCTTCCTGGCTTGCCAGGTCTCTGTGAAAAGGTCTGATGTTATTCTAATGGGCTTGGATGCCCACTCTCACCACTCTTGTTCAACATAGTATTAGAAGTCCTAGCAACGGCAATCAGACAACAAAGAGAAATAAAAGGTATCCAAATTGGCAAGGAAGAAGTCAAACTCTCTCTCTTCGCAGATGACATGATTTTGTATATGGAAAACCCCAAAGACTCCACCCCCAAACTACTAGACTCATACAGCAATTCAGTAACGTGGCAGGATACAAAGTCAATGTACAGAAATCAGTGGCTTTCTTATACACTAACAGTGAAAATACAGAAAGGGAAATTAGAGAATCGATTCCATTTACTAGAGCACCAAGAACCATAAGATACCTGGGAATAAACCTAACCAAAGAGGTAAAGGATCTGTATTCGAGGAACTACAGAACACTCATGAAAGAAATTGAAGAAGACCCAAAAAGATGGAAGACAATTCCATGCTCTTGGATTGGAAGAATAAACATTGTTAAAATGTTTATACTGCCTAGAGCAATCTATGCTTTTAATGCCATTCCGATCAAAATTCCACCGGTAGTTTTCAAAGAGCTGGAGCAAATAATCCTAAAATTTGTATGGAATCAGAAGAGACCCCGAATTGCTAAGGCAATGTTGAAAAACAAAAACAAAACTGGCGGCATCACGTTACCCGATTTTAAGCTTTACTACAAAGCTGCGATCACCAAGACCCTGGCATAAAAACCACCTGGCATAAAAACAGACACATAGACCAGTGGAACAGAGTGGAGAGCCCAGATATGGACCCTCAACTCCACGGTGAAATAATGTTCGACAAAACAGGAAAAAATATTCAATGGAAAAAAAGACAGTCTCTTCAATCAATGGTGCTGGGAAAACTGGACAGCTATATGTAGAATAATGAAACTCAACCATTCTCTTACACTCGAAATGGATAAAAGACCTCATCATGAGACAGGAATCCATCAGAATCCTAGAGGAGAACATAGGCAGTAACCTCTTCGATATCAGCCACAGCAACTTCTTTCAAGATATGTCTCCAAAGGCCAAGGAAACAAAAGCGAAAATAAACTTTTGGCACTTCATCAAGATCAAAAGCTTCTGCACAGCAAAGGAAACAGTCCACCAAACAAAAAGGCAACCCACGGAATGGGAGAAGATATTTGCAAATGACAGTACAGACAAAAGGTTGATATCCAGGATCTATAAAGAACTTCTCAAACTCAACACACACAAAACAGAGAATCATATCCAAAAATGGGCAGAAGATATGAACAGACACTTCTCCAACGAAGACATACAAATGGCTATCAGACACATGAAAAAATGTTCATCATCACTAGCCATCAGGGAGATTCAAATGAAAACCACATTGAGATACCACCTGACACCAGTTAGAATGGCCAAAATGAGCAAGACAGGAAACAACGTGTGTTGGAGAGGATGTGGAGAAAGGGGAACCCTCTTACACTGTTGGTGGGAATGCAAGTTGGTGCAGCCACTTTGGAGAACAGTGTGGAGATTCCTCCAGAAATTAAGAATAGAGCTTCCCTATGACCCTGCAATTGCACTGCTGGGTATTTACCCCAAAGATACAGATAGAGTGAAAAGAAGGGCCATCTGTACCCCAATGCTTATTGTAGCAATGGCTATGCTCACCAAACTGTGGAAAGAACCAAGATGCCCTTCAACGGATGAATGGATAAGGAAGATGTGGTACATATACGCAATGGAGTATTATGCCTCCATCAGAAAGGATGAATACCCAACTTTTGTAGCAACATGGACGGGACTGGAAGAAATTATGCTGAGCGAAATAAGTCAAGCAGAGAGAGAGTCATGTATCATATGGTCTCCCTTATTTGTGGAGCATAGCAAATAACACGGAGGACATAGGGAGATGGAGAGGAGAGGGAGTTGAGAGAAACTGGAAGGGGAGATGAACCATGAGAGACTATGGACTCTGAAAAACAACCAGAGGGTTTTGGAGGGGCAGGGTGGGGTGGGAGTTTGAGGAATCAGGTGGTGGTTAATAGGGAGGGCACGTACTGCATGGAGCACTGGGTGTGATGCCAAAACAATGAACACTGTTATGCTGTAAATAAACAAATAAAAAAAAAAATGAGTCTATGGAAGGCCCGGCAGTGCCAGTTCACTCCACTGGAGGGAGTGGTGAGCCGTGGTGTGAGATACCCTGGAAGGCATGGCGATGCTGCTTGCCACCACTGGAGGCAGCGGCGAGCTGCCATGGGAAACACACCTGAAGAGGAGTCAGTGCAGCTTGCTGGCTCTGAAGGCAGGGCGGAGGTGCCCAGTGAGAGACCCTGAAACGTGAGGCACTACAGCTTATTTTTACAGGATGGAGTGGTGAGCTGTATAGTCTCTGTTTCTCCAGGCTCAAGGGTGGTGGTAAGAATTGATGGAGCCTGTCCCCCACTCAGCATTGTGCCCTCTTTCCCCAGGTTTGCTGGTAATGTGCTGTCAGGATGGTTCAGGAGGGTCCTCCCAGTTGGGCTCTGGAGCCAGGGGAACCAAACCCGACTCATGGTGCATTTGGAACCGAGGAGCTGAGTGTTTGTTTGGAAAAGTATGTTTGTTTCTCCAAAAAGGACAAGGGCATTGAGCAGCTTGAGAGGGAAGTGAATGACCAGTTAAGAAACAAGCCTGTGTCTCTCCTTCTCCCAGGAATCAGAGCAGATGTGCAGGCTTTAGGTGGGAGACGCCTGCTTATCTGCACCTGACAACCCTTCTTCACTCTGGCTCCATGAGACCTGAAGTTTGGAAGTCAGCGTCTGAGTCAGTCATGCAGCTTGTCCCAGGACGTCAGTGTTCAGAGAAAACAGCAGGCCTGTGGGTGACAATGTCACATCCATGCCAGGATGGCAGGTAAAAATTCCCTTTCACCCCAAATTTCCTGGGCTTTTCTCTTGTCTCCAGTGGAGCTCACAAATGGCACCCTGAACCAGCTGTAAGCAATCTCGTGTGGGTGCCAGAGCTCCTGAGTTTCTCTGCAGGGAGCACCTGGCAGGGATCTCATTTTCTGTTTATTTCTGGCTTACAAAGGTATTTGGAACATCTCTTTCCTAGGAAATCCCTTGGATTCGAAAGGGAAGGTGAGATTGACTTGGTGTGCCTTTTGAACATAGAAAGTATTCCTTCACCGAACAGTGTTTATTCCACTGGGCCTAGACTCTGGTGGAACGGCTGGCATCTAGAGTGAGGTGGCTGTTTGTGGTCAGATAGAGACTTGGATGATGGCTTCTTCTTTGTCCAAGGTGATGTATCCTAATGGATTCGTCTTTGAATCCAAAGAGTTCCAATGAGGGCAGAGGGAAAATTCAAAATGATTCCAAGGAGTCTTGGACAATTTAAAAGGGATGCTTGTCTTCCTAGGTTCACTCAAACGGCTATATATGGTTGGACATGCTGTATTTTCTCTGCAGTTTCATGGGTAGTGAAGTCAGAAGGAGAGTCTTTGGGAATTTCCCTGGATAAAGGCACTCTGTTGGCTTCAAGGGACTTGGTGTCAGGAACCCTGGGCTGAATTTCTGTGGCTGCTTTCCTGATGCTCAGTGAGTCAGGTTTTCCCACAGGTTTTATATTTCCTCCTTAGGAAATTGCTGGCAGGGAATGTTCTGTTTAAAGTGGAACCCTCGGGGGCACCTGTGTGGCTCAGTGGGTTAAGCCACTGCCTTCGGCTCAGGTCATGGTCTCAGGGTCCTGAGATCGAGCCCCGCATTGGGCTCTCTGCTCAGCGGGGAGTCTGCTTCGTCCTCTCTCTCTGCCTGCCTCTCTGCCTACTTGTGACCTCTGTCAAATAAATAAATAAAATCTAAAAAAAAAAAAAAACAAAACCCAAAACCGGGACCCTCCTACATTGTTGGTGGGCCTGCGTGTTGTTGCAGCCACTCTTGGAAAGAATACAGTCTGTCCTCCAAAAGCTAAGAACTGAACAACAGTAGGATCCAGCAATTGTCCTCCTAGTTATTTCCCTTAAGGGCACAAAAATGCACATTGAGTGGGGTATAAGCACCGTGATATTTACAGCAGCATTTTCAACCATTGTAAAACAATGGAGGGAGACCAAATGTCCATTCACTGATGAGTGATATATATATATATATATATATATATATATATATATATATATATATATCACTCGTATATATCATATGTGTGTGTGTGTGTGTATGTGTATTCATTCTCCCACATCTTCTTAATGGAAT
Organism: Meles meles; assembly: GCF_922984935.1. Taxonomy (NCBI): domain Eukaryota; kingdom Metazoa; phylum Chordata; class Mammalia; order Carnivora; family Mustelidae; genus Meles; species Meles meles. The sequence continues at coordinate 235,057 of NW_025721165.1, read as the reverse complement.
AGGATCCAGGTTCAAAAAGGATGAAATCTTACCATCTGCAAGGATGTGGATGGATCTACAGTGGATTTAGCTAAGTAAAATCAGTAAGAAAAGACCAATAGCCTATATCTTGACCTCTATGGAATTTCAGAAAGAAAACAGATGAACATAGTGAGGGGAGAAAGGCCAATGAGGAAACAGACTCTAACCTAGAGCAAAATCGAGGGTTGCTAGGGGGCAGGGGTGTGGGGCGAAGGGTTAAGTGGGTGACAGCTATTAGGGAGAGTACTTGTTGTGATGAGCTCTGGGTGTTCTATGCAGGTGAGGAATCACAAAATCCTACCCCTGAAGGAGAGGAATGAACATTGCATGGAAACGAATTGGAATTGAAGTCAATGAAGAAAAGAAGACCATGTTCTACTTCATGAAGACTGAGGTAAAACTGGAATGACTTTTGCTCTCCTGTTCTGTAGCTGTTCATTATGAAACACTCTGTGGCAGGATACACTAGTTTCCTATTGCATAAGGAGCCCTCAGAAAGTTGCCATGAAAGATTTAGATCTCAGAGCATGTACATGTTCCATTGATATGTTACTTTCAGTTTGCCCAGGTGCAAAGGTAAGTGGAGAGAAATAGGGCTGAAGAGGAAAGGAGGTATTAAGCATTCAAGAGGTAGCCTTCCCCTTTCTCATGAATGCCTGGGCCAGTGTAAATTGGGAAGAAGGAGGGGGGATCCCAGAGCTTTGCCGCAGACAGGGGAGTTCTAGGTCTGCCTAGAGCTGGTGGTGTCCATGAGCAGAGCTGAGCTAGTGGCGTGGCAGGCCCAAACTGCTGGTGTTGAGGTGAGTTCCCCAAGGAGCTGAGTTGAGAATGGGGGTCAGGTGGTGAATCAGGCTCTGGGTTTGTGGCCAGGGGGCTGCAGAATGTGGGGGAGTCCTAATGGGGTCATGCAGGTTTCTCTGGCTCTGAGGGTTCTGCACAGCTCCAAAGGGACAAGTTTCCTGCTGGGTGGCAGGGGGACTCCTACAGTGTGGCTCCAAGTTTACCAATCTAGAGGGCTTGGTGGATAGGCCCCTGGGGAAGGAAGCCTGAAAATGCAACATAGGGTTAAGGGTAATGGGCTGGGCAGGACAGGCCTGATCAGCCTACACAGAGGTGAGATACCCTCAGAATTGAGTTGAGGAAATGCATCCTGCAATGCAGAAGAGTCAGGGTTTGTGGCCAGAGGGACGGCTGATCGTGGGGGTGGCTTTAGAGGGGCATGCTGGTTTCTCCCTCTCTGAGGAAACTTTGGAGCTCCAAATGTCATGGCTTCCCCCTGCATGGCATTCAGGTTTCTGCCTTGTTACAGGGGGGTCCTGAATCTGGGGAGTTTGGGGGCCAGGCCTCTTGGGATGGAAGCCCGAAATCAGAAACTAGAGCTACGGTAAGGGCGTAGGGGCATGGCATGCTCAATCTGCTACTGCTGAGGTGGGCTCCCTGGTGGGCTGACTTCAGGGTGGGTATCAGGTGGCATGTCAGACTCAGAGTTTGTGTCCAGGGATGCCACAGAAGCTGGGCGTGACCTCAGGGTTGCATGCAGGTTTCTCCTACCCTGAGGGTTCTGCAGAGCTCCAAATGGCATGGTTTCCTCCTGTGTGGCAGACGCAGTCCTGGGGTGTCACTGAGGAATCCTTAATCTCTACTGGCATGAATCTCGGAGGTGCCCAATCTGGCGGGCTTGGGGGACAGGCCTCTGTTCATGAAAGCCTGTACACCCCACCTAGGTTTATGGTTAGGGCCGAAGGGCATGGCAGGTCCAATGTGCCGGTGCTGATGCGGGCTCCCCTAAGGGTCGAGTTGAGGGCATAGATCTGGCATCGCAGGAGAATCTGGTTTTATGGCCATGGGGGTGACTCATGGTGGGGTGGCATTACGGGGGTTTGCATGTTTCTCCTCGTCTGAGTGTTCAGTGCAGCTCTAAACCACAAGTTTTCCTCATGAGTGCCAGGTGGAGTCCCGTGGTGGCGCTCAGTAGACCTTAATCTGGGGGGACATGGGAGGCAGGCCCCTGGGATGGAAGCCTGAAAACCTAAAGAGGGGTTCTGGTAAGGGCTTAGGGGCATGGTGGCCTGATCTGCTTATGTTGAGGTGGGGCGCCCTAGGGTCTGAATTTATGGCATGCGTCCGGCAGCTCAGCAGAATCTGGTTTATGGCCGGGGGGACGGGTGCAGATGATGGGAGTGCCTTTAGAGGGGCAAGTTTCTCCCTCTCTGAGGGTTCAGCACAACTCCAAGGCACAGGTTCCTACTGTGTGGCAAGCGGAGTCCTGAGGTGTATGTCAAGATTCCTTAATCCAGGGGATTTTGTTGCCTGGACCCTCAGAATGGAAGACTGAACACCCAAACTTGTGTTAGGGTTAGGGCCTAGGGGCAATGGCAGGCCCGATCTGCCAGTGCTGAGGCGGGATCCCCTATGGGCTCAGTTGAGGGTATGCATTTGGTGGCGGGATGGAATCCAGCTCTATGGCCAGAGTGGCTGTTGATTATTGGGGTGGCTTTAGGGTGGCATGAAAGTTTCTCCCCATCTGAGGGTTCATTGCAGCTCCAAACCACAAGGTTTCCACTTGTGTGACAGGCTGTGTCCTGTGGTGTTGCTCAGAAGTCCTTAATCTGGGGGGCGTGGGGGCCAGGCCTCTTGGGATGGAAGCCTGAAAATCCAAACTAGGGTTAGGGTTAAGGCTTAGGGACATGGCAGGCCCGATCTGCTGCAATTGAGGGGGTCTCCTGGATAGGCCGAATGGAGGGTGGGAATCAGGCAGGACTTGAGGTCTGTGTTGGTGTTTGTGGGGGCAAAGAAGCTAGTGGTGTCCGCGGGGGGCATGCAGCTTTCTCCTGCTCTGAGGTTCCTGCACAGTTCCAAATGGCACCATTTTGCCCTAGGAGGCTGGAGGAGTGCTGGCGGGAGTCTCAGTCATCCCCAGTCTGATGGGCTTGGGGTACAGGCCTCTGGGCATGGAAGGCTGTATACCCCACCTAGGGTTAGGGTTAGGGTCTAGGGTCATGGCAGGCCCAATCTGCCGGCGCTGAGATGGGCTCCCCTCAGGGCTGAGTTGAGGGCATGTGTCCGGTAGCTTCATAGAAAACAGCTTTCTGGCCTGGGGTGCCGCAAATTGTGCGGATAGCTTTACGGGGGCTTGAAGGTTTCTCACCCTCTGAGTATTCAGCAGCTCCAAACTGCAAGGTTTCATCCTGCGTGGCTGTTGGAGTCCTGCAATGTCACTCAGGGGTCCTTAATCCAGGGGGCCTGGAGGCTAGGCATCTTGGGATGGAAGCCTGGAAACTCAAACTAAGGGTGAGGTCTTGGGGCGCGACAGGCCCAATCTGCCAGTGCTGAGGCGGACTCCCCGGTGGCCTGAGTTGAGGGTCGGTGATAGGTGGCTAGTGTGAATCTGGGTTTGTGTTCAGGAGGGGCTCAGATGCTGGGGCTTGCCTTGGGGGGCATGAAGTTATCTTTTGCTCTGAGGTCTGAGTAGCTCCAAATGGCACTGTAACAGCATAGGCAGCCTCCAGACTGCCAGAGTGAGTCTCATGCATCCACAATCTGGCGGGTTTGGGGGCTAGGCCTCTGGGTACGGAAGACTGTACACCCAACCTAGGGTTAGGGTTAAGGCCTAGGGGCATGGCAGTTCTGATATGCTGCTGATATGCTGTGTTGAGGCGGGCTCCCTCAGGGCTGAGTGGATGACATGCCTCTGCCGTTGTGGCAGAATCTGGCATTATGTCTGGGGCATTTCCAATGGCGGGTGTGTTTAGGTGCTCATGCACCTTTCTTTCTGGAGGGCAGGCAGAGTCCTGTGTTGTGACTTTGGAATCCCCAGTCTGGAGGGTTAGGGTTAGGGATAGAGGTTCGGAGAGTGTTAGGGTTAGTTGTTAGGGGTTAGGGTTAGGGTTAGGGTTAGGAGTTAGGGGATAGGGTTAGAGGTAAGGTTTAGGGTTAGGCTTAGGGTTAGGCGTATGTCTTAGGGACAAGGCATGTCAGATCTGCCAACACAGATATGGACTCACCCAAGGGCTGTGTTGAGGGCGGGACTCAGGAGTCTCCTCAGGCCCTGGATTTTTGGACTGGAGGGGCAAAGAAGGTGGGAATCGCCTCTGGGGAGCATGATGGTTTCTACTGCTCCGAGGTTGTTATGTTAGGTTTAGAGGTTAGGGTTAGGTTTTGTGGTTAGGGTTAGTGTTAAGATTAGTGTTAAGGTGGGGCGCCTGGGTGGCTCAGTTGGTTAAAGCCTCTGCCTTCCGCTCAGGTCATGATCTCAGGGTCCTGGGATGGAGCCCCACATCAGGCTCTCTGCTCAGCGGGGAGCGTGCTTCGTCCTCTCTGTGCCTTCTTCTGATCTGTCTCTGTCAAAGAAATGAATAAAATCTTAAAAAAAATAAAAAGATTAGGGTTAGGGTTATGTCTTAGGGACAAGGCATGTTGGATCTGGTAACACTTATATGGGCTCACCCAAGGGCTGAGTTGAAGGCGGGACTCAGGAGGCTCCTTAGGCCCTGGGTTTTTTTCCTAGAAGGTAAAGATGGTGGGAATGGCCTCAGGGGAGCATGCTGGTTTCTAGGTCTCTGAGAGTGTTAGATAGCACTAAATGAAATGGTTTATTTCATTTATTCTCCTGGCTGAGAGGCTGAGTCCTGCCATCAGTCTGATGTTCCTATCCACTGGGATGGAATTGGGTATCAGGCCTCTGGGGTCCAGAGCCTGACCACCTGAGCTAGGGTATTAGGGTTTGGTCCTGGGAGCATGGCAGGCCTGAGGTGCCAGTGCGGACTCAGGCTCTCCGGAGGGCTGAGTTGAGGGTATTGCTCTGGTGGCCCATCAGGCACTGGGCGGTGGTGTGTGGGTCCTCGGAAGGTGTGGGTGTCTTTAGGGGGCATGGAGGTTTCTCCGGCCAGGAGCGTACTGCACAGGGCCATGTGGGCCATTTTCCTTGTGGGTGGCAGCCGGAGTCCAGCATTGCAAATACAGGGTCCCCAGTCTGGACGGCTAGGGAGCCAGGCCTCTGTGGATCGAAGCATAAACACCCATCCTAGCATTATGGTTAAGTCTTTGGGGCATGGTAACCCCGATCTGCCGGTGCTGTGGTGACCCATCCTGATGCCTGAGTTGAGGCTATGTCTGCAGGACATTGAGACTCTGGTTCCCGGTCCTTGGGAGGGTCCAGAAGTGCTTTGGCCTCAGGGAGACTTGCAGGCTTCTCCTGCTCTGTGGCTTCAGCCCATTTCTAAACGGCACGGTTCATGCTGGGATCATGTGCAATTATGGGGTGCAACTCAGGGGTCCCCTATCTGGGGTTTTGAGGACCAGTTGTGGGAGGATGATGCCTGAGCACGAACCTGGGCTAGGGTTAGTATTAGGATTAGGGTTAAGGTTATGTCTTAGGGACAAGGCATGTCGGATATGCAAGCACAGATATCAGCTCGCCCAAGGGCTGAGTTGAGGGTGGGACTCAGGAGGCTCCTCGGGCACTGGGGTTTTGGGCTGTACGGGCAAAGATGTTGGAAATCGCCTCAGGGGAGCATGCCAGTTTCTACAATTCTCAGGGCATTAGATAGCACGAAATGAAAGGTCACCTTCTGGCTGAGAGGGTGAGTCCTGCTGTGAGGGTTAGGTTGTAGGGGCATTGCAGCCCCAATCTGCTGGCGCTGTGGTGGCCCATCCCAATGCTTGAGTTCAGAGCGTGTGTCTGCAGGACCATGAGACTCCTGGTTCTTGGTCCTTGGGGGCGCTGGAAGTGGGGTGCACTCAGGGAGACATTCAAATTTATCCCGCTCTGTGGGTTCAGCACAATTCTAAACAGCATGGTTTCCTCCTGGTGTCAGGTTCAATGATGGGGTATCGCTCACGGGTCCCCCATCTGGGGCCTTGGGGACCAGGAGTCAGAGTATGGACGCCTGAACACACAACCTGGGCTAGGTATAGTATTATGGTTAGTGTTAGGCTTAGGGACAGGGCATGTCGGATCTGCTAGCACAGATACGGGCTCACCCAAGGGCTGAGTTGAGGGCAGGACTCAGGAGGCTCCTCAGGCCCTGGGTTCTTGGCCTGGAGGAGCAAAGCTGGTGGGAATGGCCTCAAGGGAGAATGGCTGGTTGCTACTGCTCTGAGGGTGTGAGAGAACACCAAATGAAAAGGTCTCCTCCTGGCTGAGAACTGAGTCCTGCCGACAGTCTGATGCTCAACCCATGGGAGGAATTGGGTGTCAGGCCTCTGGGTCCAATGCCTGAACACCCAACCTAGTGTTAGGGTTTCGTCCTGGGAGAATGGCAGGCCTGCCAGTGCGGCTCAGGTTCTCCGGAGGGCTGAGTTGAGGGCATTGCTCTGGTGGCCTGTCAGGCTCTGGGTTTGTGGTGTGGCATTTCTTGGAAGGCGTGGGTGGCTTTAGGGGGCATGGAGGATTCTGTGGCCAGGAGCATACTGCACAGGATCATATGGTCCAGTTTCATCGTGGGTGGCAGCCAGAGTCCTGCATTGGGAATCCAGGGTCCCCAGTCTGGAGGGCTAGGGGTCCAGTCCTCAGGGGACAGAAGCCTGACACCCAACCTAGGGTTAGGGTAGGGTTGTAAGGGCATGGCAGCCCCGATCTGATGGCGCTGTGGTGATGCTTCCCAATGCCTGAGTTGAGGGCGCGAGTCTGTAGCACTGTGAGAGTCCGGGTTCCTGGTCCTTGGGTGTGCCAGAAGTGGCAGTGGCCTCTGGGAGGCATGCAGGTTTCTCCCGCTCTGCGGGTTCAACACATTTCTAAAGGGCAGGGTTTCCTCCTGGGATCAGGCGCAATTATGGGGTGCAGCTCAGGGGTCCCCCATCTGGCCGTTTGGGGGACCAGGCTATGGAGGAGGGATGCCTGAACACACAACCTGGGCTAGAGTTAGTATTAGGGTTAGGCTTAGCGTTAAGGTTATGTCTTAGGGAGAAGGCATGTGGGATCTGCCAGCACAGATATTGGCTCACTCAAGGGCTGAGTTGAGGGCAGGGCTCCGGAGGCTTCTCAGGCCCTGGGTTTTTGGCCTGGAGGTGCAAAGATGGCGGGAATGGCCTCAGGGCAGCTTGGCCGGTTCCTAGGGCTCTGAGGGTGTTGGAGAGCACCAAATGGAATCTCCTGCTGGTTGAGAAGCTGAGTCATGCCATCAGTTTGATGCTCCCACCCATGGGTGGAATTGGGTGTCAGGGTTCTAGAACCTGAACACCCAACCTAGGCTTAGGGTTTGGTCCTGGGAGAATGGCAGGCCTGATGTGCCAGCACGGACTCAGGCTCTCTGGAGGGCTGGGCTGAGGGCATTGTTCTGGCGGCCTGTAAGGCTAAGGAATTGTGGTGTGGGGGTGCTCAGAAGATGTGGTTGGCTTTAGGGGTCATGGAGGTTTCTCCGGCAAGGAGCGTTCTGCAAAGGTCCATGTGGTCAAGTTTCATCATGGGTGGCAGCCAGAGTCCTACGTTGGGAATATGGGGTCCCCAGTCTGGAGGGCTAGGGAGCCAGTCCTCTGGGGACTGAAGCCTGAACGCCCAACCGAGGGTTAGGTTTAGGTCACAGGGGCATGGCGGCCCGGATCTGCCGGCACAGTGATGACCAATCCCGATGCCTGAGTTGAGGACGTGAGTCTGCAGGACCGTGAGACTCCTCATTCCTGCTCCTCAGGGGCGCCGGTATTGGGGGTGGCGTCAGGGAGGCATTCTGATTTCTTCTGCTCTGTAGGTTCAGCACATTCCTTTTTTTTTTCACCTTCAATATCTATCTATCTATATTATTTCTTTTCAGCGTAACAGTATTCCTTATTTTTGCACCACACCCAGTGCTCCATGCAACACGTGCCCTCCCTAATACCCACCACCTTGTTCTCCCAACCTCCCACTCCCCACCCATTCAAGACCCTCAGGTTCTTTTTCAGAGTCCGTAGTCTCTCATGGTTCACCTCCCCTTCCCATTTCCCACAACTTCCTTCTCCTCTCCATCTCCCCATGTCCTCCTTGTTCTTTGTTATGCTCCACAAGTAAGTGAAACCATATGATAATTGACTCTCTCTGCTTGACTTATTTCACTCAGCATAATCTCTTCCACTCCCGTCCATATTGCTACAAAAGTTGGTATTCATCTTTTCTGATGGAGGCATAATACTCCATCTTGTATATGGACCACATCTTCCTTATCCATTCGTCCATTGAAGGGCATCTTGGTTCTTTCCACAGTTTGGCGACCGAGGCCTTTGCTGCTATAATCATTGGGGTACAGATGGCCCTTCTTTTCACTCCATCTGTATCTTTGGGGTAAATACCCAGCAGTGCAATTGCAGGGTCATAGGGAAGCTGTATTCTTAATTTCTGGAGGAATCTCCACACTGTTCTCCAAAGTGGCTGCACCAACTTGCATTCCCACCAACAGTGTAAGAGGGTTCCCCTTTCTCCACATCCTCTCCAACACACGTTGTTTCCTGTCTTGCTAATTGTGGCCTTTCTAACTGGTGTCAGGTGGTATCTCAATGTCGTTTTCATTTGAATCTCCCTGATGGCTAGTGATGATGAACATTTTGTCCTGTGTCTGATAGCCATTTGTATGTCTTCGTTGGAGGAGTGTCTGTTCATATCTTCTGCCCATTTTTGGATATGATTATCTGTTTTGTGTGTGTTGAGTTTGAGAAGTTCTTTCTAGATCCTGGATATCAACCTTTTGTCTGAACTGTCATTTACAAATATCTTCTCCCGTTCCGTGGGTTGCCTTTTGATTGGTGGACTGTTCCCTTTGCTGTGCAGAAGCTTTTGATCTTGATGAAGTGCCAAAAGTTCATTTTCGCTTTTCTTTCCTTGGCCTTTGGAGACATATCTTGAAAGAAGTTGCTGTGGCTGATATCGAAGAGGTTACTGCCTATGTACTCCTCTAGGATTCTGAGATAATCCTGTCTCACGTTGAGCTCCTTTATCGAGTTCGAGTTTATCATGGTGTATGGTGTAAGAGAATGGTCGAGTTTCATTCTTCTACATATCGCTGTCCAGTTTTCCCAGCACCATTGATTGAGGAGAATGTCTTTTGTTACATTGAATATTTTTTCCTGATTTCTCGATGATTATATCACAATAGAGTTGGGGGTCCATATCTAATCGGGATCGATTTGGGCAGAGCGCTCATGAAAATTAGCTGGCGTTGGACAACCATGGGGACCGCCTTGTTCCGCGTGGCCCAGGACCCTTTCTCACTCGGGGTATGTCCCAGCCACCCAAAAACGCGCCGAGACGATGGGGCCCGGCCGGGGGCCTCAGAGCCGGAGAGCTTGCTCGGAGCAGAGTTGATGGAGGGTCTGTGGTCGGTCATCCGGCTCCGCCTTGGAGGGAGGCCGGGGCGCCCGGGAAGGGATTGGCCTCTCTGGGGGAACAAAAAGATCTGTCGCGCCACAGCTGTGTCGCAGCCACGAAAGGGGCCGATGACGCCGGGACGGTCGGAGGACTCGTGGCGCGGGACTCAGGGTTCCCCATGGGGAGGCCCGCAGGCTCAGGCCGCTGACAACGGAAGGCTGAGCAAGCAGGCCTGGACCGGGCCCGGCTTTCGGGGCTGGCCCGGCCCCAGCTGCCAGCGAAGGGAGGGGACCACCAGAGTCTGAGGAGCGCGAGGCGTCGACTTGCCCACGCCAGCCTCACGGAGCTCCTCCTGGCTGTGCCGGATCGCGACGACACGCGATCCCGGACAGGGCCCCGGGGGGGCGGCCCTGCGGCCCTGTGGTGCCCGAAGTGTGTTCGCCGGGCGTCTTCCGGCCAATTCTCACGAGCGTTCTGCCCAAATCGGGATCGATTTGGGCAGAACGCTCGTGAGAATTGGCCGGCATTGGGCAGCCCTGGTCAGCGCCCAGTTCCGCGTGGAGCAGGCCCTTTCTCGCTCGGGGCATGTCGCGGCCACCCGGAAAACGAACCGCGACGATGGGGCGCGGCCGGCAGCCGCGGCGCCGGGGAGTTTTCCCCGAGCAGAGTGGATGGAGGCGCCGTGGCCGGGCGTCCGCCTCCGCCGTGGCGGCCGGCCGGGGCGCCCCTGGAGGGGGCTGGCCTCTGTGGGGAAACGGACTGGTCTCTCACTCCGCGGCTAGGACGAAACCGCGAAAGGTGCCGTTGTGGCCGGGACGGTCGGGGGACTCGTGGCGCGGGACTCAGGGTTCCCCATGGGGAGGCCCCCAGGCTCAGGCCCCTCGCAACGGAAGGCTGAGCAAGCAGGCCCGGGCCCGGGCCCGGCTTTCGGGGCTGGCCCGGCCCCAGCTGCCGGCGCCAGGGAGGGGACCCCCGGAGGCTGAGGAGCGGGAGGCGTCGGCCTCCCCCCGGCACGCCTCCCGGAGCTCCTCCTGGCGGTGCCGGAACGCGACGACACGCGATCCCGGACAGGGCCCCGGGGGGGGCCGCCCTGCGGCCCTGTGGTGCCCGAAGTGTGTTCGCCGGGCGTTTTCCGGCCAATTCTCACGAGCGTTCTGCCCAAATCGGGATCGATTTGCGCAGAACGCTCGTGAGAATTGGCCGGCGTTGGGCAGCCCTGGTCAGCGCCCAGTTCCGCGTGGAGCAGGGCCTTTTCTCGCTCGGGGCATGTCGCGGCCGCCCGGAAAACGAGCCGCGACGATGGGGCGCGGCCGGCAGCCGCGGCGCCGGGGAGTTTTCCCCGAGCAGAGTGGATGGAGGCGCCGTGGCCGGGTGTCCGCCTCCGCCGTGGCGGGCGGCCGGGGCGCCCATGGAGGGGGCTGGCCTCTGTGGGGAAACGGACTGGTCTCTCACTCCGCGGCTAGGACGAAGCCGCGAAAGGTGCCGTTGTCGCCGGGACGGTCGGGGGACTCGTGGCGCGGGACTCAGGGTTCCCCATGGGGAGGCCCGCAGGCTCAGGCCCCTGGAAACGGAAGGCTGAGCAAGCAGGCCCGGGCCCGGGCCCGGCTTTCGGGGCTGGCCCGGCCCCAGCTGCCGGCGCCAGGGAGGGGACCCCCGGAGGCTGAGGAGCGGGAGGCGTCGGCTTCCCCGCGGCACGCCTCCCAGAGCTCCTCCTGGCGGTGCCGGAACGCGACGACACGCGGTCCCGGACAGGGCCCCGGGGGGGGCCGCCCTGCGGCCCTGTGGTGGCCGAAGTGTGTTCACCGGGAGTTTTCCGGCCAAATCTCACGAGCGTTCTGCCCAAATCGGGATCGATTTGGGCAGAACGCTCGTGAGAATTGGCCGGCGTTGGGCAGCCCTGGTCAGCGCCCAGTTCCGCGTGGAGCAGGGCCCTTTCTCGCTCGGGGCATGTCGCGGCCACCCGGAAAACGAGCCGCGACGATGGGGCGCGGCCGGCAGCCGCGGCGCCGGGGAGTTTTCCCCGAGCAGAGTGGATGGAGGCGCCGTGGCCGGGCGTCCGCCTCCGCCGTGGCGGGCGGCCGGGGCGCCCCTGGAGGGGGCTGGCCTCTGTGGGGAAACGGACTGGTCTCTCACTCCGCGGCTAGGACGAAGCCGCGAAAGGTGCCGTTGTCGCCGGGACGGTCGGGGGACTCGTGGCGCGGGACTCAGGGTTCCCCATGGGGAGGCCCCCAGGCTCAGGCCCCTGGCAACGGAAGGCTGAGCAAGCAGGCCCGGGCCCGGGCCCGGCTTTCGGGGCTGGCCCGGCCCCAGCTGCCGGCGCCAGGGAGGGGACCCCCGGAGGATGAGTAGCGGGAGGCGTCGGCCTCCCCCCGGCACGCCTCCCGGAGCTCCTCCTGGCGGTGCCGGAACGCGACGACACGCGATCCCGGACAGGGCCCCGGGGGGGGCCGCCCTGCGGCCCTGTGGTGCCCGAAGTGTGTTCGCCAGGCGTTTTCCCGCCAAATCTCACGAGCGTTCTGCCCAAATCGGGATCGATTTGGGCAGAACGCTCGTGAGAATTGGCCGGCGTTGGGCAGCCCTTGTCAGCGCCCAGTTCCGCGTGGAACAGGGCCCTTTCTCGCTCGGGGCATGTCGCGGCCACCCGGAAAACGAGCCGCGACGATGGGGCGCGGCCGGAAGCCGCGGCGCCGGGGAGTTTTCCCCGAGCAGAGAGGATGGAGGCGCCGTGGCCGGGCGTCCGCCTCCGCCGTGGCGGGCGGCTGGGGCGCCCCTGGAGGGGGCTGGCCTCTGTGGGGAAACGGACTGGTCTCTCACTCCGCGGCTAGGACGAAGCCGCGAATGGTGCCGTTGTCGCCGGGACGGTCGGGCGACTCGTGGCGCGGGACTCAGGGTTCCCCATGGGGAGGCCCCCAGGCTCAGGCCCCTGGCAACGGAAGGCTGAGCAAGCAGGCCCGGGCCTGGGCCCGGCTTTCGGGGCTGGACCGGCCCCAGCTGCCGGCGCCAGGGAGGGGACCCCCGGAGGCTGAGGAGCGGGAGGCGTCGGCCGCCCCGCCGCACGCCTCCCGGAGCTCCTCCTGGCGGTGCCGGAACGCGACGACACGCGATCCCGGACAGGGCCCCGGGGGGGGCCGCCCTGCGGCCCTGTGGTGCCCGAAGTGTGTTCGCCGGGCGTTTTCCGGCCAATTCTCATGAGCGTTCTGCCCAAATCGGGATCGATTTGGGCAGAACGCTCGTGAGAATTGGCCGGCGTTGGGCAGCCCTGGTCAGCGCCCACTTCCGCGTGGAGCAGGGCCCTTTCTCGCTCGGGGCATGTCGCGGCCACCCGGAAAACGAGCCGCGACGATGGGGCGCGGCCGGCAGCCGCAGCGCCGGGGAGTTTTCCCCGAGCAGAGTGGATGGAGGTGCCGTGGCCGGGCGTCCGCCTCCGCCGTGGCGGGCGGCTAGGGCGCCCCTGGAGGGGGCTGGCCTCTGTGGGGAAACAGACTGGTCTCTCACTCCGCGGCTAGGACGAAGCCGCGAAAAGTGCCGTTGTCGCCGGGACGGTCGGGGGACTCGTGGCGCGGGACTCAGGGTTCCCCATGGGGAGGCCCCCAGGCTCAGGCCCCTGGCAACCGAAGGCTGAGCAAGCAGGCCCGGGCCCGGGCCCGGCTTTCGGGGCTGGCCCGGCCCCAGCTGCCGGCGCCAGGGAGGGGACCCCCGGAGGCTGAGGAGCGGGAGGCGTCGGCCGCCCCGCGGCACGCCTCCCGGAGCTCTTCCTGGCGGTGCCGGAACGCGACGACACGCGATCCCGGACAGGGCCCCGGGGGGGGCCGCCCTGCGGCCCTGTGGTGCCCGAAGTGTGTTCGCCGGGCCTTTTCCGGCCAATTCTCACGAGCGTTCTGCCCAAATCGGGATCGATTTGGGCAGAACGCTCGTGAGAATTGGCCGGCGTTGGGCAGCCCTGGTCAGCGCCCAGTTCCGCGTGGAGCAGGGCCCTTTCTCGATCGGGGCATGTCGCGGCCACCCGGAAAACGAGCCGCGACGATGGGGCGCGGTCGGCAGCCGCGGCGTCGGGGAGTATTCCCCGAGCAGAGTGGATGGAGGCACCGTGGCCGGGCGTCCGCCTCCGCCGTGGCGGGCGGCCGGGGCGCCCCTGGAGGGGGCTGGCCTCTGTGGGGAAACGGACTGGTCTCTCACTCCGCGCCTAGGACGAAGCCGCGAAAGGTGCCGTTGTCGCCGGGACGGTCGGGGGACTCGTGGCGCGGGACTCAGGGTTCCCCATGGGGAGGCCCCCAGGCTCAGGCCCCTGGCAACGGAAGGCTGAGCAAGCAGGCCCGGGCCCGGGCCCGGCTTTCGGGGCTGGCCCGGCCCCAGCTGCCGGCGCCAGGGAGGGGACCCCCGGAGGCTGAGGACCGAGAGGCGTCGGCCGCCCCGCGGCACGCCTCCCGGAGCTCCTCCTGGCGGTGCCGGAACGCGACGACACGCGATCCCGGACAGGGCCCCGGGGGGGGCCGCCCTGCGGCCCTGTGGTGCCCGAAGTGTGTTCGCCGGGCCTTTTCCGGCCAATTCTCACGAACGTTCGGCCCAAATTGGGATCGTTTTTGGCAGAACGCTCGTGAGAATTGGCCGGCGTTGGGCAGCCCTGGTCAGCGCCCAGTTCCGCGTGGAGCAGGGCCCTTTCTCGCTCGGGGCATGTCGCGGCCACCCGGAAAACGAGACGCGACGATGGGGCGCGGCCGGCAGCCGCGGCGCCGGCGAGTTTTACCTGAGCAGAGTGGATGGAGGCGCCGTGGCCGGGCGTCCGCCTCCGCCGTGGCGGGCGGCCGGGGCGCCCCTGGAGGGGGCTGGCCTCTGTGGGGAAATGGACTGGTCTCTCACTCCGCGGCTAGGACGAAGCCGCGAAAAGTGCCGTTGTCGCCGGGACGGTCGGGGGACTCGTGGCGCGGGACTCAGGGTTCCCCATGGGGAGGCCCCCAGGGTCAGGCCCCTGGCAACCGAAGGCTGAGCAAGCAGGCCCGGGCCCGGGCCCGGCTTTCGGGGCTGGCCCGGCCCCAGCTGCCGGCGCCAGGGAGGGGAACCCCGGAGGCTGAGGAGCGGGAGGCGTCGGCCGCCCCGCGGCACGCCTCCCGGAGCTCCTCCTGGCGGTGCCGGAACGCGACGACACGCGATCCCGGACGGCCCCGGGGGGGGCCGCCCTGCGGCCCTGTGGTGCCCGAAGTGTGTTCGCCGGGCGTTTTCCGGCCAATTCTCACGAGCGTTCTGCCCAAATCGGGATCGATTTGGGCAGAACGCTCGTGAGAATTGGCCGGCGTTGGGCAGCCCTGGTCAGCGCCCAGTTCCGCGTGGAGCAGGGCCCTTTCTCGCTCGGGGCATGTCGCGGCCACCCAGAAAACGAGTCGCGACGATGGGGCGCGGCCGGCAGCCACGGCGCCGGGGAGTATTCCCCGAGCAGAGTGGATGGAGGCGCCGTGGCCGGGCGTCCGCCTCCGCCGTGGCGGGCGGCCGGGGCGCCCCTGGAGGGGGCTGGCCTCTGTGGGGAAAGGAATGGTCTCTCACTCCGCGGCTAGGACGAAGCCGCGAAATGTGCCGTTGTCGCCGGGACGGTCGGGGGACTCGTGGCGCGGGACTCAGGGTTCCCCATGGGGAGGCCCCCAGGCTCAGGCCCCTGGCAATGGATGGCTGAGCAAGAAGGCGCGGGCCCGGGCCGGCTTTCGGGACTGGCCCGGCCCCAGCTGCCGGCGCCAGGGAGGGGACCCCCGGAGGCTGAGGAGCGGGAGGCGTCGGCCGCCCCGCCGCACGCCTCCCGGAGCTCCTCCTGGCGGTGCCGGAACGCGACGACACGCGATCCCGGACAGGGCCCCGGGGGGGGCCGCCCTGCGGCCCTGTGGTGCCCGAAGTGTGTTCGCCGGGCCTTTTCCGGCCAATTCTCACGAACGTTCTGCCCAAATTGGGATCGTTTTTGGCAGAACGCTCGTGAGAATTGGCCGGCGTTGGGCAGCCCTGGTCAGCGCCCAGTTCCGCGTGGAGCAGGGCCCTTTCTCGCTCGGGGCATGTCGCGGCCACCCGGAAAACGAGACGCGACGATGGGGCGCGGCCGGCAGCCGCGGCGCCGGCGAGTTTTCCCCGAGCAGAGTGGATGGAGGCGCCGTGGCCGGGCGTCCGCCTCCGCCGTGGCGGAAGGCCGGGGCGCCCCTGGAGGGGGCTGGCCTCTGTGGGGAAACGGACTGGTCTCTCACCACGCGGCTAGGACGAAGCCGCGAAAGGTGCCGTTGTCGCTGGGACGGTCGGGGGACTCGTGGCGCGGGACTCAGGGTTCCCCATGGGGAGGCCCCCAGGCTCAGGCCCCTGGCAACGGAAGGCTGAGCAAGCAGGCCCGGGCCCGGGCCCGGCTTTCGGGGCTGGCCCGGCCCCAGCTGCCGGCGCCAGGGAGGGGACCCCCGGAGGCTGAGGAGCGAGAGGCGTCGGCCGCCCCGCGGCACGCCTCCCGGAGCTCCTCCTGGCGGTGCCGGAACGCGACGACACGCGATCCCGGACAGGGCCCCGGGGGGGGCCGCCCTGCGGCCCTGTGGTGCCCGAAGTGTGTTCGCCGGGCCTTTTCCTGCCAATTCTCACGAACGTTCTGCCCAAATTGGGATCGTTTTTGGCAGAACGCTCGTGAGAATTGGCCGGCGTTGGGCAGCCCTGGTCAGCGCCCAGTTCCGCGTGGAGCAGGGCCCTTTCTCGCTTGGGTCATGTCGCGGCCACCCGGAAAACGAGACGCGACGATGGGGCGCGGCCGGCAGCCGCGGCGCCGGCGAGTTTTACCTGAGCAGAGTGGATGGAGGCGCCGTGGCCGGGCGTCCGCCTCCGCCGTGGCGGGCGGCCGGGGCGCCCCTGGAGGGGGCTGGCCTCTGTGGGGAAATGGACTGGTCTCTCACTCCGCGGCTAGGACGAAGCCGCGAAAAGTGCCGTTGTCGCCGGGACGGTCGGGGGACTCGTGGCGCGGGACTCAGGGTTCCCCATGGGGAGGCCCCCAGGCTCAGGCCCCTGGCAACCGAAGGCTGAGCAAGCAGGCCCGGGCCCGGGCCCGGCTTTCGGGGCTGGCCCGGCCCCAGCTGCCGGCGCCAGGGAGGGGAACCCCGGAGGCTGAGGAGCGGGAGGCGTCGGCCGCCCCGCGGCACGCCTCCCGGAGCTCCTCCTGGCGGTGCCGGAACGCGACGACACGCGATCCCGGACGGCCCCGGGGGGGGCCGCCCTGCGGCCCTGTGGTGCCCGAAGTGTGTTCGCCGGGCGTTTTCCGGCCAATTCTCACGAGCGTTCTGCCCAAATCGGGATCGATTTGGGCAGAACGCTCGTGAGAATTGGCCGGCGTTGGGCAGCCCTGGTCAGCGCCCAGTTCCGCGTGGAGCAGGGCCCTTTCTCGCTCGGGGCATGTCGCGGCCACCCAGAAAACGAGCCGCGACGATGGGGCGCGGCCGGCAGCCACGGCGCCGGGGAGTATTCCCCGAGCAGAGTGGATGGAGGCGCCGTGGCCGGGCGTCCGCCTCCGCCGTGGCGGGCGGCCGGGGCGCCCCTGGAGGGGGCTGGCCTCTGTGGGGAAACGGACAGGTCTCTCACTCCGCGGCTAGGACGAAGCCGCGAAAGGTGCCGTTGTCGCCGGGACGGTCGGGGGACTCGTTGCGCGGGACTCAGGGTTCCCCATGTGGAGGCCCCCAGGCTCAGGCCCCTGGCAACCGAAGGCTGAGCAAGAAGGCCCGGGCCCGGGCCCGGCTTTCGGGGCTGGCCCGGCCCCAGCTGCCGGCGCCAGGGAGGGGACCCCCGGAGGCTGAGAAGCGGGAGGCGTCGGCCGCCCCGCGGCACGCCTCCCGGAGCTCCTCCTGGCGGTGCCGGAACGCGACGACACGCGATCCCGTACAGGGCCCCGTGAGGGGCCGCCCTGCGGCCCTGTGGTGCCCGAAGTGTGTTCGCCGGGCCTTTACCGGCCAATTCTCACGAACGTTCTGCCCAAATTGGGATCGTTTGGCAGAACGCTCGTGAGAATTGGCCGGCGTTGGGCAGCCCTGGTCATCGCCCAGTTCCGCGTGGAGCAGGGCCCTTTCTCGCTCGGGGCATGTCGCGGCCACCCGGAAAACGAGCCGCGATGATGGGGCGCGGCCGGCATCCGCGGCGCCGGGGAGTTTTCCCCGAGCAGAGTGGATGGAGGCGCCGTGGCCGGGCGTCCGCCTCCGCCGTGGCGGGCGGCCGGGGCGCCCCTGGAGGGGGCTGCCTCTGTGGGGAAATGGACTGGTCTCTCACTCCACGGCTAGGACGAAGCCGCGAAATGTGCCGTTGTGGCCGGGACGGTCGGGGGACTCGTGGCGCGGGACTCAGGGTTCCCCATGGGGAGGCCCCCAGGCTAAGGCCCCTGGCAATGGAAGGCTGAGTAAGCAGGCGCGGGCCCGGGCCGGCTTTCGGGACTGGCCCGGCCCCAGGTTCCGGCGCCAGGGAGGGGACCCCCGGAGGCTGAGGAGCGGGAGGCGTCGGCCGCCCCGCCGCACGCCTCCCGGAGATCCTCCTGGCGGTGCCGGAACGCGACGACACGCGATCCCGGACAGGGCCCCGGGGGGGGCCGCCCTGCGGCCCTGTGGTGCCCGAAGTGTTTTCGCCGGGCCTTTTCCGGCCAATTCTCACGAACGTTCGGCCCAAATTGGGATCGTTTTTGGCAGAACGCTCGTGAGAATTGGCCGGCGTTGGGCAGCCCTGGTCAGCGCCCAGTTCCGCGTGGAGCAGGGCCCTTTCTCGCTCGGGGCATGTCGCGGCCACCCGGAAAACGAGACGCGACGATGGGGCGCGGCCGGCAGCCGCGGCGCCGGCGAGTTTTCCCTGAGCAGAGTGGATGGAGGCGCCGTGGCCGGGCGTCCGCCTCCGCCGTGGCGGGCGGCCGGGGCGCCCCTGGAGGGGGCTGGCCTCTGTGGGGAAACGGACTGGTCTCTCACTCCGCGGCTAGGACGAAGCCGCGAAAGGTGCCGTTGTCGCCGGGACGGTCGGGGGACTCGTGGCGCGGGACTCAGGGTTCCCCATGGGGAGGCCCCCAGGCTCAGGCCCCTGGCAACCGAAGGCTGAGCAAGCAGGCCCGGGCCCGGGTCCGGCTTTCGGGGCTGGCCCGGCCCCAGCTGCCGGCGCCAGGGAGGGGACCCCCGGAGGCTGAGGAGCGGGAGGCGTCGGCCGCCCCGCGGCACGCCTCCCGGAGCTCTTCCTGGCGGTGCCGGAACGCGACGACACGCGATCCCGGACAGGGCCCCGGGGGGGGCCGCCCTGCGGCCCTGTGGTGCCCGAAGTGTGTTCGCCGGGCCTTTTCCGGCCAATTCTCACGAGCGTTCTGCCCAAATCGGGATCGATTTGGGCAGAACGCTCGTGAGAATTGGCCGGCGTTGGGCAGCCCTGGTCAGCGCCCAGTTCCGCGTGGAGCAGGGCCCTTTCTCGCTCGGGGCATGTCGCGGCCACCCGGAAAACGAGCCGCGACGATGGGGCGCGGCCGGCAGCCGCGGCGCCGGGGAGTATTCCCCGAGCAGAGTGGATGGAGGCGCCGTGGCCGGGCGTCCGCCTCCGCCGTGGCGGGCGGCCGGGGCGCCCCTGGAGGGGGCTGGCCTCTGTGGGGAAACGGACTGGTCTCTCACTCCGCGCCTAGGACGAAGCCGCGAAAGGTGCCGTTGTCGCCGGGACGGTCGGGGGACTCGTGGCGCGGGACTCAGGGTTCCCCATGGGGAGGCCCCCAGGCTCAGGCCCCTGGCAACGGAAGGCTGAGCAAGCAGGCCCGGGCCCGGGCCCGGCTTTCGGGGCTGGCCCGGCCCCAGCTGCCGGCGCCAGGGAGGGGACCCCCGGAGGCTGAGGAGCGGGAGGCGTCGGCCGCCCCGCGGCACGCCTCCCGGAGCTCCTCCTGGCGGTGCCGGAACGCGACGACACGCGATCCCGGACAGGGCCCCGGGGGGGGGCGCCCTGCGGCCCTGTGGTGCCCGAAGTGTGTTCGCCGGGCCTTTTCCGGCCAATTCTCACGAACGTTCTGCCCAAATTGGGATCGTTTTTGGCAGAACGCTCGTGAGAATTGGCCGGCGTTGGGCAGCCCTGGTCAGCGCCCAGTTCCGCGTGGAGCAGGGCCCTTTCTCGCTCGGGGCATGTCGCGGCCACCCGGAAAACGAGCCGCGACGATGGGTCGCGGCCGGAAGCCGCGGCGCCTGGGAGTTTTCCCCGAGCAGAGTGGATGGAGGCGCCGTGGCCGGGCGTCCGCCTCCGCCGTGGCGGGCGGCCGGGGCGCCCCTGGAGGGGGCTGGCCTCTGTGGGGAAACGGACTGGTCTCTCACTCCGCGGCTAGGACGAAGCCGCGAAAGGTGCCGTTGTCGCCGGGACGGTCGGGGGACTCGTGGCGCGGGACTCAGGGTTCCCCATGGGGAGGCCCCCAGGCTCAGGCCCCTGGCAACGGAAGGCTGAGCAAGCAGGCCCGGGCCCGGGCCCGGCTTTCGGGGCTGGCCCGGCCCCAGCTGCCGGCGCCAGGGAGGTGACCCCCGGAGGCTGAGGAGCGGGAGGCGTCGGCCGCCCCGCGGCACGCCTCCCGGAGCTCCTCCTGGCGGTGCCGGAACGCGACGACACGCATTCCCGGACCGGGCCCCGGGGGGGGCCGCCCTGCGGCCCTGTGGTGCCCGAAGTGTGTTCGCCGGGCCTTTTCCTGCCAATTCTCACGAGCGTCGATTTGGGCAGAACGCTCGTGAGAATTGGCCGGCGTTGGGCAGCCCTGGTCAGCGCCCAGTTCCGCGTGGAGCAGGGCCCTATCTCGCTCGGGGCATGTCGCGGCCGCCCGGAAAACGAGCGCGACGATGGGGCGCGGCCGGCAGCCGCGGCGTCGGGGAGTTTTCCCCGAGCAGAGTGGATGGAGGCGCCGTGGCCGGGCGTCCGCCTCTGCCGTGGCGGGCGGCCCGGGCGACCCTGGAGGGGGTTGGCCTCTGTGGGGAAACGGACTGGTCTCTCACTCCGCGGCTAGGACGAAGCCGCGAAAGGTGCCGTTGTCGCCGGGACGGTCGGGGGACTCGTGGCGCGGGACTCAGGGTTCCCCATGGGGAGGCCCCCAGGCTCAGGCCCCTGGCAACGGAAGGCTGAGCAAGCAAGCCCGGGCCCGGGCCCGGCTTTCGGGGCTGGCCCGGCCCCAGCTGCCGGCGCCAGGGAGGGGACCCCCGGAGGCTGAGGAGCGGGAGGCTTCGGCCGCCCCGCGGCACGCCTCCCGGAGCTCCTCCTGGCGGTGCCGGAACGCGACGACACGCGATCCCGGACAGGGCCCCGGGGGGGGCCGCCCTGCGGCCCTGTGGTGCCCGAAGTGTGTTCGCCGGGCCTTTTCCGGCCAATTCTCACGAGCGTTCTGCCCAAATCGATCCCGATTTGGGCAGAACGCTCGTGAGAATTGGCCGGCGTTGGGCAGCCCTGGTCAGCGCCCAGTTCCGCGTGGAGCAGGGCCCTTTCTCGCTCGGGGCATGTCGCGGCCACCCGGAAAACGAGCCGCGACGATGGGGCGCGGCCGGCAGCCGCGGCGCCAGCGAGTTTTCCCCGAGCAGAGTGGATGGAGGCGCCGTGGCCGGGCGTCCGCCTCCGCCGTTGCGGGCGGCCCGGGCGCCCCTTGAGGGGGCTGGCCTCTGTGGGGTAACGGACTGGTCTCTCACTCCGCGGCTAGGACGAAGCCCCGAAAGGTGCCGTTGTCGCAGGGACGGTCGAGGGACTCGTGGCGCGGGACTCAGGGTTCCCCATGGGGAGGCCCCCAGGCTCAGGCCCCTGGCAACGGAAGGCTGAGCAAGCAGGCCCGGGCCCGGGCCCGGCTTTCGGGGCTGGCCCGGCCCCAGCTGCCGGCGCCAGGGAGGGGACCCCCGGAGGCTGAGGAGCGGGCGGCGTCGGCCGCCCCGCGGCACGCCTCCCGGAGCTCCTCCTGGCGGTGCCGGAACGCGATGACACGCGATCCCGGACAGGGCCCCGGGGGGGGCCGCCCTGCGGCCCTGTGGTGCCCGAAGTGTGTTCGCCGGGCCTTTTCCGGCCTATTCTCACGAGCGTTCTGCCCAAATCAGGATCGATTTGGGCAGAACGCTCGTAAGAATAGGCCGGCGTTGGTCAGCCCTGGTCAGCGCCCAGTTCCGCGTGGAGCAGGGCCCTTTCTCGCTCGGGGCATGTCGCGGCCACCCGGAAAACGAGCCGCGACGATGGGGCGCGGCCGGCAGCCGCGGCGCCGGCGAGTTTTCCCCGAGCAGAATGGATGGAGGCGCCGTGGCCGGGCGTCCGCCTCCGCCGTGGCGGGCGGCCGGGGCGCCCCTGGAGGGGGCTGGCCTCTGTGGGGAAACGGACTGGTCTCTCACTCCGCGGCTAGGACGAAGCCGCGAAAGGTGCCGTTGTCGCCGGACGGTCGGGGGACTCGTGGCGCGGGACTCAGGGTTCCCCATGGGGAGGCCCCCAGGCTCAGGCCCCTGGCAACGGAAGGCTGAGCAAGCAGGCCCGGGCCAGGGCCCGGCTTTCGGGGCTGGCCCGGCCCCAGCTGCCGGCGCCAGGGAGGGGACCCCCGGAGGCTGAGGAGCGGGAGGCGTCGGCCGCCCCGCGGCACGCCTCCCGGAGCTCCTCCTGGCGGTGCCGGAACGCGACGACACGCGATCCCGGACAGGGCCCCGGGGGGGGCCGCCCTGCGGCCCTGTGGTGCCCGAAGTGTGTTCGCCGGGCCTTTTCCGGCCAATTCTCACGAGCGTTCTGCCCAAATCGATCCCGATTTGGGCAGAACGCTCGTGAGAATTGGCCGGCGTTGGGCAGCCCTGGTCAGCGCCCAGTTCCGCGTGGAGCAGGGCTCTTTCTCGCTCGGGGCATGTCGCGGCCACCCGGAAAACGAGCCGCGACGATGGGGCGCGGCCGGCAGCCGCGGCGCCTGCGAGTTTTCCCCGAGCAGAGTGGATGGAGGCGCCGTGGCCGGGCGTCCGCCTCCGCCGTGGCGGGCGGCCGGGGCGCCCCTGGAGGGGGCTGGCCTCTGTGGGGAAACGGACTGGTCTCTCACTCCGCGGCTAGGACGAAGCCGCGAAAGGTGCCGTTGTCGCCGGTACGGTCGGGGGACTCGTGGCGCGGGACTCAGGTTTCCCCATGGGGAGGCCCCCAGGCTCAGGCCCCTGGCAACGGAAGGCTGAGCAAGCAGGCCCGGGCCCGGGCCCGGCTTTCGGGGCTGGCCCGGCCTCAGCTGCCGGCGCCAGGGAGGGGACCCCCGGAGGCTGAGGAGCGGGAGGCGTCGGCCGCCCCGCGGCACGCCTCCCGGAGCTCCTCCTGGCGGTTCCGGAACGCGACGACACGCGATCCCGGACAGGGCCCCGGGGGGGGCCGCCCTGCGGCCCTGTGGTGCCCGAAGTGTGTTCGCCGGGCCTTTTCCGGCCAATTCTCACGAGCGTTCTGCCCAAATCGGTATCGATTTGGGCAGAACGCTCGTGAGAATTGGCCGGCGTTGGGCAGCCCTGGTCAGCGCCCAGTTCCGCGTGGAGCAGGGCCCTTTCTCGCTCGGGGCATGTCGCGGCCACCCGGAAAACGAGCCGCGACGATGGGGCGCGGCCGGCAGCCGCGGCGCCGGCGAGTTTTCCCCGAGCAGAGTGGATGGAGGCGCCGTGGCCGGGCGTCAGCCTCCGCCGTTGCGGGCGGCCCGGGCGCCCCTGGAGGGGGCTGGCTTCTGTGGGGTAACGGACTGGTCTCTCACTCCGCGGCTAGGACGAAGCCGCGAAAGGTGCCGTTGTCGCAGGGACGGTCGGGGGACTCGTGGCGCGGGACTCAGGGTTCCCCATGGGGAGGCCCCCAGGCTCAGGCCCCTGGCAACGGAAGGCTGAGCAAGCAGGCCCGGGCCCGGGCCCGGCTTTCCGGGCTGGCCCGGCCCCAGCTGCCGGCGCCAGGGAGGGGACCCCCGGGGGCTGAGGAGCGGGCGACGTTGGCCGCCCCGCGGCACGCCTCCCGGAACTCCTCCTGGCGGTGCCGGAACGCGATGACACGCGATCCCGGACAGGGCCCCGGGGGGGGCCGCCCTGCGGCCCTGTGGTGCCCGAAGTGTGTTCGCCGGGCCTTTTCCGGCCAATTCTCACGAGCGTTCTGCCCAAATCGGGATCGATTTGGGCAGAACGCTCGTGAGAATAGGCCGGCGTTGGTCAGCCCTGGTCAGCGCCCAGTTCCGCGTGGAGCAGGGCCCTTTCTTGCTCGGGGCATGTCGCGGCCACCCGGAAAACGAGCCGCGACGATGGGGCGCGGCCGGCAGCCGCGGCGCCGGGGTGTTTTTCCCGAGCAGAGTGGATGGAGGCGCCGTGGCCGGGCGTCCGCCTACGCCGTGGCGGGCGGCCGGGTCGCCCATGGATGGGGCTGGCCTCTGTGGGGAAACGGACTGGTCTCTCACTCCGCGGCTAGGACGAAGCCGCGAAAGGTGCCGTTGTCGCCGGACGGTCGGGGGACTCGTGGCGCGGGACTCAGGGTTCCCCATGGGGAGGCCCCCAGGCTCAGGCCCCTGGCAACGGAAGGCTGAGCAAGCAGGCCCGGGCCAGGGCCCGGCTTTCGGGGCTGGCCCGGCCCCAGCTGCCGGCGCCAGGGAGGGGACCCCCGGAGGCTGAGGAGCGGGAGGCGTCGGCCGCCCCGCGGCACGCCTCCCGGAGCTCCTCCTGGCGGTGCCGGAACGCGACGACACGCGATCCCGGACAGGGCCCCGGGGGGGGCCGCCCTGCGGCCCTGTGGTGCCCGAAGTGTGTTCGCCGGGCCTTTTCCGGCCAATTCTCACGAGCGTTCTGCCCAAATCGATCCCGATTTGGGCAGAACGCTCGTGAGAATTGGCCGGCGTTGGGCAGCCCTGGTCAGCGCCCAGTTCCGCGTGGAGCAGGGCTCTTTCTCGCTCGGGGCATGTCGCGGCCACCCGGAAAACGAGCCGCGACGATGGGGCGCGGCCGGCAGCCGCGGCGCCTGCGAGTTTTCCCCGAGCAGAGTGGATGGAGGCGCCGTGGCCGGGCGTCCGCCTCCGCCGTGGCGGGCGGCCGGGGCGCCCCTGGAGGGGGCTGGCCTCTGTGGGGAAACGGACTGGTCTCTCACTCCGCGGCTAGGACGAAGCCGCGAAAGGTGCCGTTGTCGCCGGTACGGTCGGGGGACTCGTGGCGCGGGACTCAGGTTTCCCCATGGGGAGGCCCCCAGGCTCAGGCCCCTGGCAACGGAAGGCTGAGCAAGCAGGCCCGGGCCCGGGCCCGGCTTTCGGGGCTGGCCCGGCCCCAGCTGCCGGCGCCAGGGAGGGGACCCCCGGAGGCTGAGGAGCGGGAGGCGTCGGCCGCCCCGCGGCACGCCTCCCGGAGCTCCTCCTGGCGGTTCCGGAACGCGACGACACGCGATCCCGGACAGGGCCCCGGGGGGGGCCGCCCTGCGGCCCTGTGGTGCCCGAAGTGTGTTCGCCGGGCCTTTTCCGGCCAATTCTCACGAGCGTTCTGCCCAAATCGGTATCGATTTGGGCAGAACGCTCGTGAGAATTGGCCGGCGTTGGGCAGCCCTGGTCAGCGCCCAGTTCCGCGTGGAGCAGGGCCCTTTCTCGCTCGGGGCATGTCGCGGCCACCCGGAAAACGAGCCGCGACGATGGGGCGCGGCCGGCAGCCGCGGCGCCGGCGAGTTTTCCCCGAGCAGAGTGGATGGAGGCGCCGTGGCCGGGCGTCCGCCTCCGCCGTTGCGGGCGGCCCGGGCGCCCCTGGAGGGGGCTGGCATCTGTGGGGTAACGGACTGGTCTCTCACTCCGCGGCTAGGACGAAGCCGCGAAAGGTGCCGTTGTCGCAGGGACGGTCGGGGGACTCGTGGCGCGGGACTCAGGGTTCCCCATGGGGAGGCCCCCAGGCTCAGGCCCCTGGCAACGGAAGGCTGAGCAAGCAGGCCCGGGCCCGGGCCCGGCTTTCGGGGCTGGCCCGGCCCCAGCTGCCGGCGCCAGGGAGGGGACCCCCGGGGGCTGAGGAGCGGGCGACGTTGGCCGCCCCGCGGCACGCCTCCCGGAACTCCTCCTGGCGGTGCCGGAACGCGATGACACGCGATCCCGGACAGGGCCCCGGGGGGGGCCGCCCTGCGGCCCTGTGGTGCCCGAAGTGTGTTCGCCGGGCCTTTTCCGGCCAATTCTCACGAGCGTTCTGCCCAAATCGGGATCGATTTGGGCAGAACGCTCGTGAGAATAGGCCGGCGTTGGTCAGCCCTGGTCAGCGCCCAGTTCCGCGTGGAGCAGGGCCCTTTCTTGCTCGGGGCATGTCGCGGCCACCCGGAAAACGAGCCGCGACGATGGGGCGCGGCCGGCAGCCGCGGCGCCGGGGTGTTTTTCCCGAGCAGAGTGGATGGAGGCGCCGTGGCCGGGCGTCCGCCTACGCCGTGGCGGGCGGCCGGGTCGCCCATGGATGGGGCTGGCCTCTGTGGGGAAACGGACTGGTCTCTCACTCCGCGTCTAGGACGAAGCCGCGAAAGGTGCCGTTGTCGCCGGGACGGTCGGGGGACTCGTGGCGCGGGACTCAGGGTTCCCCATGGGGAGGCCCCCAGGCTCATGCCCCTGGCAACGGAAGGCTGAGCAAGCAGGCCCGGGCCCGGGCCCGGCTTTCGGGGCTGGCCCGGCCCCAGCTGCCGGCGCCAGGGAGGGGAGCCCCGGAGGCTGAGGAGCGGGAGGCATCGGCCTCCCCGCGGCATGCCTCCCGGAGCTCCTCCTGGCGGTGCCGGAACGCGACGACACGCGGTCCCGGACAGGGCCCCGGGGGGGGGCGGCCCTGCGGCCCTGTGGTGCCCGAAGTGTGTTCTCCTGGCGTTTTCTGGCCAATTCTCACGAGCGTTCTGCCCAAATCGGGATCGATTTGGGCAGAACGCTCGTGAGAATTGGCCGGCGTTGGGCAGCCCTGGTCAGCGCCCAGTTCCGCGTGGAGCAGGGCCCTTTCTCGCTCGGGGCATGTCGCGGCCACCCGGAAAACGAGCCGCGAAGATGGGGCGCGGCCGGCAGCCGCGGCGCCGGGGAGTTTTCCCCGAGCAGAGTGGATGGAGGCGCCGTGGCCGGGCGTCCGCCTCCACCGTGGCGGGAGGCCGGGGCGCCCCTGGAGGGAGCTGGCCTCTGTGGGGAAACGGACTGGTCTCTCACTCCGTGGCTAGGACGAAGCCGCGAAACGTGCCGTTGTCGCCGGGACGGTCGGTGGACTCGTGGCGCGGGACTCAGAGTTCCCCATGGGGAGGCCCCGAGGCTCAGGCCCCTGGCAACGGAAGGCTGAGCAAGCATACTTTCTAGAGGTCTACATGGCACGCTTTCCTCCTGTCTGTTAGGATGAGTCCTGTGGTATGGCTAAGGTGACCCCAGTCCGTGGGGTAGGGAGCCAGACCCCTAGGAATTGAATGCTCAGAACACAAACTAAGCTTCAGTTAGGGGTTAGGAGCATGGCAGGCCCAATCTGATGGTGGTGTGGCAAGCTATCCAGAGGGCTGAGTACAGAGGGATGGATAGAGTAAGTGTCAGGTTCAGGTTTGTGTCCAGCTGCTGACTCTGGGTGAACTCAGTGGTGCGTGGCAGATTTCTCCTGCTCAGAATCCTTTGCAGAGTCCCAAATGGTATGGTTTCCTTCTGGGTGGCAGGCAGAGATCTCAAATCTTGCTCAGGGGTCCCCATCCGTGGGACTTGGGTGCCAGTCCTCTGGGGACAGAGCATGAAACCCCAACCTAGGGTTGGGGCTAGGTCCCAGCAACATGACAGGCCTGATTTGCTGGTGCTGTGCAGAGCTCTCACGGGGACTGAGTAGAGAACATGGGTCAGTCTGAGTCAGGCTCCGGGTTGGTGGCCATGGGGGGAAAGGCAGATTTCTCCTGCTCTCAGTCCTTGGCAGAGTTCCAATTCTACTGTTTCCTTCTGGGTTGAAGACAGAGTCCTCTGGCATTTCTCAGGGGTCCCACATATGTGGGGCTTTGGTACCTGTATTCTTGGGACACAAGACAGAAAATGTACCTAAGTTTTGGTTAGGGCTGAGGGTCATGTCAGTCTCAATAGGCCACCCTGAGAGGAGTGACCTGGGGAGCAGAGTTGAGGACGTGGGTCAGTGTGAGTGTTAAGATCCAGGTGTGAACGGGGGGTGCTGAAAGTGGGATAGCCTCAGGGGGCCAAGAAATATTCTGGTATAGTTCAGGTGTAACCCATCAGCGGAGCTTTGGTGTCAATCATCAGAGGACAGAAGACTGAAAACACAACCTAGGGCTTGGAAAAGAGCACAGGGGCATGGCTGGCCTGATCTGCTGGTGCCGAGGCTAGATGTCTGGGGTACTGAGTTGAGGGCCATGGTCAGGTGGTGCATTACGATCTGGGTTTGTGCCTGGGGGGTGGCCGAAGGTGGAGGTGGCTTCAGGGAGCATGAAGATTTCTCCCGTTCCGATGGTTCTGTGCAGCTCCAAACAGAACGGTTTCCTCCCGGGTGGCAGACAGAGCACTGGGTTGTGGCTCAGGGGTCCAAATATGGAGGAATTGGGGGACCAGCCTCTGGGGATGAAGACTGAAAATGCAACCTAGGCTTAAGGTTAGGGTCAGGGGCATGGCAGGCCCAATTTGCTGGCACTGAGAAGGGATCCCAGGGGGATGAATTGAGGGCAGAGGTCCGGTGGCATGAGAGGGTCCAGGTTTGTGGTCAGGGGACCGCTGAAGGAGGGGGTTGTGCTCAGGGAGGCATGCAGTTTCTCCCACTCTGAGTGTTCTACTCAGTTTCAAATGGCACGGTTTCCTCCTGGGTGGTAGGCAGGCTGAGTGCCAGCCTCCACATTTGTGGCCCAATAGTGCGCAGAGGGTGGGGGATAGCCTCGGGTGAACCGTGCAGGTTTCTCCCGGTCTGAGGATTCGACACAGCTCCAAACAGCATGGTTTCCTCCTGCATGGTGGACAGAGTCCTGAGGTGTCACTCAGGATTCTTTAATCTTGGGGTCTTGGGGTCAGGACTCTTGGGGATGATACCTGAAAACCAAAATTAGGGATAGGGTTAAGGCCTAGGGCCATGGTAGACCTGATATGCCAGTGCAGAGGCAGGTGCCCTGGTGCGCTGAGTTGAGCTTGGGTGTCAGACGGGGCCTTAGCCTCTAGGTGTGTGTCCAGACGTTCGCATAACCTGGGGGTGACTTCAGGGGTGCATGGAAGTTTCTCCAGCTCTGAGGGTTCAGCGCAGCTCCAAACAGCACAGCGGTGCCCTGCGTGGCAGGCAGATTCCCAGCATGAGTATCAGGCATCCTCAATCCTTGTGACGCAGTATGTGGTCTATTCTGGAGAAGGTTCCATGTGCACTTGAGAAGAATGAGTATTCTGTTGTTTTAGGGTGGAATGTTCTGTATATGTCTATGAGGTCCATCTGGTCCAATGTTTCATTCAATGCTCTTATTTCTTTTTTAATTTTCTGCTTCGATGATCTGTCTATTTCTGAGAGAGGCATATGAAGATCTCCTACTATTATTGTATTCATATCAATATGACTCTTTATCTTGATTAATAGTTTTCTTATGGAATTGGGTGCTCCCATATTGGGGGCATAGATATTCACAATTGTTAGATCATCTTGGCGGATAGTCCCTTTAAGAATTATGGAGTGTCCTTCTGTATCTCTGACTACAGTCTTTAGTTTAAAATCTAATTTATCTGATATGAGAATCGCTACCCCGGCCTTCTTTTGAGGCCCATTGGCATGAAAGATGCTTCTCCATCCGTTCACTTTCAGTCTGGGTGTATCCTTAGGTTCAAAATGGGTCTCTTGTAGACAACATATGGATGGGTCCTGTCGTTTTATCCAATCTGCAACCCTGTGTCGTTTTATGGGCGCATTTAGGCCATTCACATTGAGAGTGATTATTGAGAGATAGGTTTTGATTCATGTCATGTTGCCTTTGAAGTCTTTCTGTCTGTAGATTGTTTCTATATTTCTGTTCAATGATATTCTTGGGATTTTTTCTCTTTTATAGGACCCCCCCCTTAATATTTCCTGCAGTGTCGGCTTGGTGGTTGCATAGTCTTTTAAGCCTTGCTGGTCTTGGAAACTCTTTATCTCTCCATCCATTTTAAATGTCAGTCTTGCCGGATAGAGTATTCTTGGTTGCATGTTCTTCTCATTTAGTACTCTGAATATATTTTGCCAGCCCTTCCTGGCTTGCCAGGTCTCTGTGAAAAGGTCTGACGTTATTCTAATGGGCTTGGATGCCCACTCTCACCACTCTTGTTCAACATAGTATTAGAAGTCCTAGCAACGGCAATCAGACAACAAAGAGAAATAAAAGGTATCCAAATTGGCAAGGAAGAAGTCAAACTCTCTCTCTTCGCAGATGACATGATTTTGTATATGGAAAACCCCAAAGACTCCACCCCCAAACTACTAGACTCATACAGCAATTCAGTAACGTGGCAGGATACAAAGTCAATGTACAGAAATCAGTGGCTTTCTTATACACTAACAGTGAAAATACAGAAAGGGAAATTAGAGAATCGATTCCATTTACTATAGCACCAAGAACCATAAGATACCTGGGAATAAACCTAACCAAAGAGGTAAAGGATCTGTATTCGAGGAACTACAGAACACTCATGAAAGAAATTGAAGAAGACCCAAAAAGATGGAAGACAATTCCATGCTCTTGGATTGGAAGAATAAACGTTGTTAAAATGTTTATACTGCCTAGAGCAATCTATGCTTTTAATGCCATTCCGATCAAAATTCCACCGGTAGTTTTCAAAGAGCTGGAGCAAATAATCCTAAAATTTGTATGGAATCAGAAGAGACCCCGAATTGCTAAGGCAATGTTGAAAAACAAAAACAAAACTGGCGGCATCACGTTACCCGATTTTAAGCTTTACTACAAAGCTGCGATCACCAAGACCCTGGCATAAAAACCACCTGGCATAAAAACAGACACATAGACCAGTGGAACAGAGTGGAGAGCCCAGATATGGACCCTCAACTCCACGGTGAAATAATGTTCGACAAAACAGGAAAAAATATTCAATGGAAAAAAAGACAGTCTCTTCAATCAATGGTGCTGGGAAAACTGGACAGCTATATGTAGAATAATGAAACTCAACCATTCTCTTACACTCGAAATGGATAAAAGACCTCATCATGAGACAGGAATCCATCAGAATCCTAGAGGAGAACATAGGCAGTAACCTCTTCGATATCAGCCACAGCAACTTCTTTCAAGATATGTCTCCAAA
The DNA here is from genome assembly GCF_922984935.1 of Meles meles. Classification (NCBI taxonomy): domain Eukaryota; kingdom Metazoa; phylum Chordata; class Mammalia; order Carnivora; family Mustelidae; genus Meles; species Meles meles. The sequence continues at coordinate 204,599 of NW_025721165.1, read as the reverse complement.
GGCCAAGGAAACAAAAGCGAAAATAAACTTTTGGCACTTCATCAAGATCAAAAGCTTCTGCACAGCAAAGGAAACAGTCCACCAAACAAAAAGGCAACCCACGGAATGGGAGAAGATATTTGCAAATGACAGTACAGACAAAAGGTTGATATCCAGGATCTATAAAGAACTTCTCAAACTCAACACACACAAAACAGAGAATCATATCCAAAAATGGGCAGAAGATATGAACAGACACTTCTCCAACGAAGACATACAAATGGCTATCAGACACATGAAAAAATGTTCATCATCACTAGCCATCAGGGAGATTCAAATGAAAACCACATTGAGATACCACCTGACACCAGTTAGAATGGCCAAAATGAGCAAGACAGGAAACAACGTGTGTTGGAGAGGATGTGGAGAAAGGGGAACCCTCTTACACTGTTGGTGGGAATGCAAGTTGGTGCAGCCACTTTGGAGAACAGTGTGGAGATTCCTCCAGAAATTAAGAATAGAGCTTCCCTATGACCCTGCAATTGCACTGCTGGGTATTTACCCCAAAGATACAGATGGAGTGAAAAGAAGGGCCATCTGTACCCCAATGCTTATTGTAGCAATGGCTATGCTCACCAAACTGTGGAAAGAACCAAGATGCCCTTCAACGGATGAATGGATAAGGAAGATGTGGTACATATACGCAATGGAGTATTATGCCTCCATCAGAAAGGATGAATACCCAACTTTTGTAGCAACATGGACGGGACTGGAAGAAATTATGCTGAGCGAAATAAGTCAAGCAGAGAGAGAGTCATGTATCATATGGTCTCCCTTATTTGTGGAGCATAGCAAATAACACGGAGGACATAGGGAGATGGAGAGGAGAGGGAGTTGAGAGAAACTGGAAGGGGAGATGAACCATGAGAGACTATGGACTCTGAAAAACAACCAGAGGGTTTTGGAGGGGCAGGGTGGGGTGGGAGTTTGAGGAATCAGGTGGTGGTTAATAGGGAGGGCACGTACTGCATGGAGCACTGGGTGTGATGCCAAAACAATGAACACTGTTATGCTGTAAATAAACAAATAAAAAAAAAAATGAGTCTATGGAAGGCCCGGCAGTGCCAGTTCACTCCACTGGAGGGAGTGGTGAGCCGTGGTGTGAGATACCCTGGAAGGCATGGCGATGCTGCTTGCCACCACTGGAGGCAGCGGCGAGCTGCCATGGGAAACACACCTGAAGAGGAGTCAGTGCAGCTTGCTGGCTCTGAAGGCAGGGCGGAGGTGCCCAGTGAGAGACCCTGAAACGTGAGGCACTACAGCTTATTTTTACAGGATGGAGTGGTGAGCTGTATAGTCTCTGTTTCTCCAGGCTCAAGGGTGGTGGTAAGAATTGATGGAGCCTGTCCCCCACTCAGCATTGTGCCCTCTTTCCCCAGGTTTGCTGGTAATGTGCTGTCAGGATGGTTCAGGAGGGTCCTCCCAGTTGGGCTCTGGAGCCAGGGGAACCAAACCCGACTCATGGTGCATTTGGAACCGAGGAGCTGAGTGTTTGTTTGGAAAAGTATGTTTGTTTCTCCAAAAAGGACAAGGGCATTGAGCAGCTTGAGAGGGAAGTGAATGACCAGTTAAGAAACAAGCCTGTGTCTCTCCTTCTCCCAGGAATCAGAGCAGATGTGCAGGCTTTAGGTGGGAGACGCCTGCTTATCTGCACCTGACAACCCTTCTTCACTCTGGCTCCATGAGACCTGAAGTTTGGAAGTCAGCGTCTGAGTCAGTCATGCAGCTTGTCCCAGGACGTCAGTGTTCAGAGAAAACAGCAGGCCTGTGGGTGACAATGTCACATCCATGCCAGGATGGCAGGTAAAAATTCCCTTTCACCCCAAATTTCCTGGGCTTTTCTCTTGTCTCCAGTGGAGCTCACAAATGGCACCCTGAACCAGCTGTAAGCAATCTCGTGTGGGTGCCAGAGCTCCTGAGTTTCTCTGCAGGGAGCACCTGGCAGGGATCTCATTTTCTGTTTATTTCTGGCTTACAAAGGTATTTGGAACATCTCTTTCCTAGGAAATCCCTTGGATTCGAAAGGGAAGGTGAGATTGACTTGGTGTGCCTTTTGAACATAGAAAGTATTCCTTCACCGAACAGTGTTTATTCCACTGGGCCTAGACTCTGGTGGAACGGCTGGCATCTAGAGTGAGGTGGCTGTTTGTGGTCAGATAGAGACTTGGATGATGGCTTCTTCTTTGTCCAAGGTGATGTATCCTAATGGATTCGTCTTTGAATCCAAAGAGTTCCAATGAGGGCAGAGGGAAAATTCAAAATGATTCCAAGGAGTCTTGGACAATTTAAAAGGGATGCTTGTCTTCCTAGGTTCACTCAAACGGCTATATATGGTTGGACATGCTGTATTTTCTCTGCAGTTTCATGGGTAGTGAAGTCAGAAGGAGAGTCTTTGGGAATTTCCCTGGATAAAGGCACTCTGTTGGCTTCAAGGGACTTGGTGTCAGGAACCCTGGGCTGAATTTCTGTGGCTGCTTTCCTGATGCTCAGTGAGTCAGGTTTTCCCACAGGTTTTATATTTCCTCCTTAGGAAATTGCTGGCAGGGAATGTTCTGTTTAAAGTGGAACCCTCGGGGGCACCTGTGTGGCTCAGTGGGTTAAGCCACTGCCTTCGGCTCAGGTCATGGTCTCAGGGTCCTGAGATCGAGCCCCGCATTGGGCTCTCTGCTCAGCGGGGAGTCTGCTTCGTCCTCTCTCTCTGCCTGCCTCTCTGCCTACTTGTGACCTCTGTCAAATAAATAAATAAAATCTAAAAAAAAAAAAAAACAAAACCCAAAACCGGGACCCTCCTACATTGTTGGTGGGCCTGCGTGTTGTTGCAGCCACTCTTGGAAAGAATACAGTCTGTCCTCCAAAAGCTAAGAACTGAACAACAGTAGGATCCAGCAATTGTCCTCCTAGTTATTTCCCTTAAGGGCACAAAAATGCACATTGAGTGGGGTATAAGCACCGTGATATTTACAGCAGCATTTTCAACCATTGTAAAACAATGGAGGGAGACCAAATGTCCATTCACTGATGAGTGATATATATATATATATATATATATATATATATATATATATATATCACTCGTATATATCATATGTGTGTGTGTGTGTGTATGTGTATTCATTCTCCCACATCTTCTTAATGGAATAGGATCCAGGTTCAAAAAGGATGAAATCTTACCATCTGCAAGGATGTGGATGGATCTACAGTGGATTTAGCTAAGTAAAATCAGTAAGAAAAGACCAATAGCCTATATCTTGACCTCTATGGAATTTCAGAAAGAAAACAGATGAACATAGTGAGGGGAGAAAGGCCAATGAGGAAACAGACTCTAACCTAGAGCAAAATCGAGGGTTGCTAGGGGGCAGGGGTGTGGGGCGAAGGGTTAAGTGGGTGACAGCTATTAGGGAGAGTACTTGTTGTGATGAGCTCTGGGTGTTCTATGCAGGTGAGGAATCACAAAATCCTACCCCTGAAGGAGAGGAATGAACATTGCATGGAAACGAATTGGAATTGAAGTCAATGAAGAAAAGAAGACCATGTTCTACTTCATGAAGACTGAGGTAAAACTGGAATGACTTTTGCTCTCCTGTTCTGTAGCTGTTCATTATGAAACACTCTGTGGCAGGATACACTAGTTTCCTATTGCATAAGGAGCCCTCAGAAAGTTGCCATGAAAGATTTAGATCTCAGAGCATGTACATGTTCCATTGATATGTTACTTTCAGTTTGCCCAGGTGCAAAGGTAAGTGGAGAGAAATAGGGCTGAAGAGGAAAGGAGGTATTAAGCATTCAAGAGGTAGCCTTCCCCTTTCTCATGAATGCCTGGGCCAGTGTAAATTGGGAAGAAGGAGGGGGGATCCCAGAGCTTTGCCGCAGACAGGGGAGTTCTAGGTCTGCCTAGAGCTGGTGGTGTCCATGAGCAGAGCTGAGCTAGTGGCGTGGCAGGCCCAAACTGCTGGTGTTGAGGTGAGTTCCCCAAGGAGCTGAGTTGAGAATGGGGGTCAGGTGGTGAATCAGGCTCTGGGTTTGTGGCCAGGGGGCTGCAGAATGTGGGGGAGTCCTAATGGGGTCATGCAGGTTTCTCTGGCTCTGAGGGTTCTGCACAGCTCCAAAGGGACAAGTTTCCTGCTGGGTGGCAGGGGGACTCCTACAGTGTGGCTCCAAGTTTACCAATCTAGAGGGCTTGGTGGATAGGCCCCTGGGGAAGGAAGCCTGAAAATGCAACATAGGGTTAAGGGTAATGGGCTGGGCAGGACAGGCCTGATCAGCCTACACAGAGGTGAGATACCCTCAGAATTGAGTTGAGGAAATGCATCCTGCAATGCAGAAGAGTCAGGGTTTGTGGCCAGAGGGACGGCTGATCGTGGGGGTGGCTTTAGAGGGGCATGCTGGTTTCTCCCTCTCTGAGGAAACTTTGGAGCTCCAAATGTCATGGCTTCCCCCTGCATGGCATTCAGGTTTCTGCCTTGTTACAGGGGGGTCCTGAATCTGGGGAGTTTGGGGGCCAGGCCTCTTGGGATGGAAGCCCGAAATCAGAAACTAGAGCTACGGTAAGGGCGTAGGGGCATGGCATGCTCAATCTGCTACTGCTGAGGTGGGCTCCCTGGTGGGCTGACTTCAGGGTGGGTATCAGGTGGCATGTCAGACTCAGAGTTTGTGTCCAGGGATGCCACAGAAGCTGGGCGTGACCTCAGGGTTGCATGCAGGTTTCTCCTACCCTGAGGGTTCTGCAGAGCTCCAAATGGCATGGTTTCCTCCTGTGTGGCAGACGCAGTCCTGGGGTGTCACTGAGGAATCCTTAATCTCTACTGGCATGAATCTCGGAGGTGCCCAATCTGGCGGGCTTGGGGGACAGGCCTCTGTTCATGAAAGCCTGTACACCCCACCTAGGTTTATGGTTAGGGCCGAAGGGCATGGCAGGTCCAATGTGCCGGTGCTGATGCGGGCTCCCCTAAGGGTCGAGTTGAGGGCATAGATCTGGCATCGCAGGAGAATCTGGTTTTATGGCCATGGGGGTGACTCATGGTGGGGTGGCATTACGGGGGTTTGCATGTTTCTCCTCGTCTGAGTGTTCAGTGCAGCTCTAAACCACAAGTTTTCCTCATGAGTGCCAGGTGGAGTCCCGTGGTGGCGCTCAGTAGACCTTAATCTGGGGGGACATGGGAGGCAGGCCCCTGGGATGGAAGCCTGAAAACCTAAAGAGGGGTTCTGGTAAGGGCTTAGGGGCATGGTGGCCTGATCTGCTTATGTTGAGGTGGGGCGCCCTAGGGTCTGAATTTATGGCATGCGTCCGGCAGCTCAGCAGAATCTGGTTTATGGCCGGGGGGACGGGTGCAGATGATGGGAGTGCCTTTAGAGGGGCAAGTTTCTCCCTCTCTGAGGGTTCAGCACAACTCCAAGGCACAGGTTCCTACTGTGTGGCAAGCGGAGTCCTGAGGTGTATGTCAAGATTCCTTAATCCAGGGGATTTTGTTGCCTGGACCCTCAGAATGGAAGACTGAACACCCAAACTTGTGTTAGGGTTAGGGCCTAGGGGCAATGGCAGGCCCGATCTGCCAGTGCTGAGGCGGGATCCCGTATGGGCTGAGTTGAGGGTATGCATTTGGTGGCGGGATGGAATCCAGCTCTATGGCCAGAGTGGCTGTTGATTATTGGGGTGGCTTTAGGGTGGCATGAAAGTTTCTCCCCATCTGAGGGTTCATTGCAGCTCCAAACCACAAGGTTTCCACTTGTGTGACAGGCTGTGTCCTGTGGTGTTGCTCAGAAGTCCTTAATCTGGGGGGCGTGGGGGCCAGGCCTCTTGGGATGGAAGCCTGAAAATCCAAACTAGGGTTAGGGTTAAGGCTTAGGGACATGGCAGGCCCGATCTGCTGCAATTGAGGGGGTCTCCTGGATAGGCCGAATGGAGGGTGGGAATCAGGCAGGACTTGAGGTCTGTGTTGGTGTTTGTGGGGGCAAAGAAGCTAGTGGTGTCCGCGGGGGGCATGCAGCTTTCTCCTGCTCTGAGGTTCCTGCACAGTTCCAAATGGCACCATTTTGCCCTAGGAGGCTGGAGGAGTGCTGGCGGGAGTCTCAGTCATCCCCAGTCTGATGGGCTTGGGGTACAGGCCTCTGGGCATGGAAGGCTGTATACCCCACCTAGGGTTAGGGTTAGGGTCTAGGGTCATGGCAGGCCCAATCTGCCGGCGCTGAGATGGGCTCCCCTCAGGGCTGAGTTGAGGGCATGTGTCCGGTAGCTTCATAGAAAACAGCTTTCTGGCCTGGGGTGCCGCAAATTGTGCGGATAGCTTTACGGGGGCTTGAAGGTTTCTCACCCTCTGAGTATTCAGCAGCTCCAAACTGCAAGGTTTCATCCTGCGTGGCTGTTGGAGTCCTGCAATGTCACTCAGGGGTCCTTAATCCAGGGGGCCTGGAGGCTAGGCATCTTGGGATGGAAGCCTGGAAACTCAAACTAAGGGTGAGGTCTTGGGGCGCGACAGGCCCAATCTGCCAGTGCTGAGGCGGACTCCCCGGTGGCCTGAGTTGAGGGTCGGTGATAGGTGGCTAGTGTGAATCTGGGTTTGTGTTCAGGAGGGGCTCAGATGCTGGGGCTTGCCTTGGGGGGCATGAAGTTATCTTTTGCTCTGAGGTCTAAGTAGCTCCAAATGGCACTGTAACAGCATAGGCAGCCTCCAGACTGCCAGAGTGAGTCTCATGCATCCACAATCTGGCGGGTTTGGGGGCTAGGCCTCTGGGTACGGAAGACTGTACACCCAACCTAGGGTTAGGGTTAAGGCCTAGGGGCATGGCAGTTCTGATATGCTGCTGATATGCTGTGTTGAGGCGGGCTCCCTCAGGGCTGAGTGGATGACATGCCTCTGGCGTTGTGGCAGAATCTGGCATTATGTCTGGGGCATTTCCAATGGCGGGTGTGTTTAGGTGCTCATGCACCTTTCTTTCTGGAGGGCAGGCAGAGTCCTGTGTTGTGACTTTGGAATCCCCAGTCTGGAGGGTTAGGGTTAGGGATAGAGGTTCGGAGAGTGTTAGGGTTAGTTGTTAGGGGTTAGGGTTAGGGTTAGGGTTAGGAGTTAGGGGATAGGGTTAGAGGTAAGGTTTAGGGTTAGGCTTAGGGTTAGGCGTATGTCTTAGGGACAAGGCATGTCAGATCTGCCAACACAGATATGGACTCACCCAAGGGCTGTGTTGAGGGCGGGACTCAGGAGTCTCCTCAGGCCCTGGATTTTTGGACTGGAGGGGCAAAGAAGGTGGGAATCGCCTCTGGGGAGCATGATGGTTTCTACTGCTCCGAGGTTGTTATGTTAGGTTTAGAGGTTAGGGTTAGGTTTTGTGGTTAGGGTTAGTGTTAAGATTAGTGTTAAGGTGGGGCGCCTGGGTGGCTCAGTTGGTTAAAGCCTCTGCCTTCCGCTCAGGTCATGATCTCAGGGTCCTGGGATGGAGCCCCACATCAGGCTCTCTGCTCAGCGGGGAGCGTGCTTCGTCCTCTCTGTGCCTTCTTCTGATCTGTCTCTGTCAAAGAAATGAATAAAATCTTAAAAAAAATAAAAAGATTAGGGTTAGGGTTATGTCTTAGGGACAAGGCATGTTGGATCTGGTAACACTTATATGGGCTCACCCAAGGGCTGAGTTGAAGGCGGGACTCAGGAGGCTCCTTAGGCCCTGGGTTTTTTTCCTAGAAGGTAAAGATGGTGGGAATGGCCTCAGGGGAGCATGCTGGTTTCTAGGTCTCTGAGAGTGTTAGATAGCACTAAATGAAATGGTTTATTTCATTTATTCTCCTGGCTGAGAGGCTGAGTCCTGCCATCAGTCTGATGTTCCTATCCACTGGGATGGAATTGGGTATCAGGCCTCTGGGGTCCAGAGCCTGACCACCTGAGCTAGGGTATTAGGGTTTGGTCCTGGGAGCATGGCAGGCCTGAGGTGCCAGTGCGGACTCAGGCTCTCCGGAGGGCTGAGTTGAGGGTATTGCTCTGGTGGCCCATCAGGCACTGGGCGGTGGTGTGTGGGTCCTCGGAAGGTGTGGGTGTCTTTAGGGGGCATGGAGGTTTCTCCGGCCAGGAGCGTACTGCACAGGGCCATGTGGGCCATTTTCCTTGTGGGTGGCAGCCGGAGTCCAGCATTGCAAATACAGGGTCCCCAGTCTGGACGGCTAGGGAGCCAGGCCTCTGTGGATCGAAGCATAAACACCCATCCTAGCATTATGGTTAAGTCTTTGGGGCATGGTAACCCCGATCTGCCGGTGCTGTGGTGACCCATCCTGATGCCTGAGTTGAGGCTATGTCTGCAGGACATTGAGACTCTGGTTCCCGGTCCTTGGGAGGGTCCAGAAGTGCTTTGGCCTCAGGGAGACTTGCAGGCTTCTCCTGCTCTGTGGCTTCAGCCCATTTCTAAACGGCACGGTTCATGCTGGGATCATGTGCAATTATGGGGTGCAACTCAGGGGTCCCCTATCTGGGGTTTTGAGGACCAGTTGTGGGAGGATGATGCCTGAGCACGAACCTGGGCTAGGGTTAGTATTAGGATTAGGGTTAAGGTTATGTCTTAGGGACAAGGCATGTCGGATATGCAAGCACAGATATCAGCTCGCCCAAGGGCTGAGTTGAGGGTGGGACTCAGGAGGCTCCTCGGGCACTGGGGTTTTGGGCTGTACGGGCAAAGATGTTGGAAATCGCCTCAGGGGAGCATGCCAGTTTCTACAATTCTCAGGGCATTAGATAGCACGAAATGAAAGGTCACCTTCTGGCTGAGAGGGTGAGTCCTGCTGTGAGGGTTAGGTTGTAGGGGCATTGCAGCCCCAATCTGCTGGCGCTGTGGTGGCCCATCCCAATGCTTGAGTTCAGAGCGTGTGTCTGCAGGACCATGAGACTCCTGGTTCTTGGTCCTTGGGGGCGCTGGAAGTGGGGTGCACTCAGGGAGACATTCAAATTTATCCCGCTCTGTGGGTTCAGCACAATTCTAAACAGCATGGTTTCCTCCTGGTGTCAGGTTCAATGATGGGGTATCGCTCACGGGTCCCCCATCTGGGGCCTTGGGGACCAGGAGTCAGAGTATGGACGCCTGAACACACAACCTGGGCTAGGTATAGTATTATGGTTAGTGTTAGGCTTAGGGACAGGGCATGTCGGATCTGCTAGCACAGATACGGGCTCACCCAAGGGCTGAGTTGAGGGCAGGACTCAGGAGGCTCCTCAGGCCCTGGGTTCTTGGCCTGGAGGAGCAAAGCTGGTGGGAATGGCCTCAAGGGAGAATGGCTGGTTGCTACTGCTCTGAGGGTGTGAGAGAACACCAAATGAAAAGGTCTCCTCCTGGCTGAGAACTGAGTCCTGCCGACAGTCTGATGCTCAACCCATGGGAGGAATTGGGTGTCAGGCCTCTGGGTCCAATGCCTGAACACCCAACCTAGTGTTAGGGTTTCGTCCTGGGAGAATGGCAGGCCTGCCAGTGCGGCTCAGGTTCTCCGGAGGGCTGAGTTGAGGGCATTGCTCTGGTGGCCTGTCAGGCTCTGGGTTTGTGGTGTGGCATTTCTTGGAAGGCGTGGGTGGCTTTAGGGGGCATGGAGGATTCTGTGGCCAGGAGCATACTGCACAGGATCATATGGTCCAGTTTCATCGTGGGTGGCAGCCAGAGTCCTGCATTGGGAATCCAGGGTCCCCAGTCTGGAGGGCTAGGGGTCCAGTCCTCAGGGGACAGAAGCCTGACACCCAACCTAGGGTTAGGGTAGGGTTGTAAGGGCATGGCAGCCCCGATCTGATGGCGCTGTGGTGATGCTTCCCAATGCCTGAGTTGAGGGCGCGAGTCTGTAGCACTGTGAGAGTCCGGGTTCCTGGTCCTTGGGTGTGCCAGAAGTGGCAGTGGCCTCTGGGAGGCATGCAGGTTTCTCCCGCTCTGCGGGTTCAACACATTTCTAAAGGGCAGGGTTTCCTCCTGGGATCAGGCGCAATTATGGGGTGCAGCTCAGGGGTCCCCCATCTGGCCGTTTGGGGGACCAGGCTATGGAGGAGGGATGCCTGAACACACAACCTGGGCTAGAGTTAGTATTAGGGTTAGGCTTAGCGTTAAGGTTATGTCTTAGGGAGAAGGCATGTGGGATCTGCCAGCACAGATATTGGCTCACTCAAGGGCTGAGTTGAGGGCAGGGCTCCGGAGGCTTCTCAGGCCCTGGGTTTTTGGCCTGGAGGTGCAAAGATGGCGGGAATGGCCTCAGGGCAGCTTGGCCGGTTCCTAGGGCTCTGAGGGTGTTGGAGAGCACCAAATGGAATCTCCTGCTGGTTGAGAAGCTGAGTCATGCCATCAGTTTGATGCTCCCACCCATGGGTGGAATTGGGTGTCAGGGTTCTAGAACCTGAACACCCAACCTAGGCTTAGGGTTTGGTCCTGGGAGAATGGCAGGCCTGATGTGCCAGCACGGACTCAGGCTCTCTGGAGGGCTGGGCTGAGGGCATTGTTCTGGCGGCCTGTAAGGCTAAGGAATTGTGCTGTGGGGGTGCTCAGAAGATGTGGTTGGCTTTAGGGGTCATGGAGGTTTCTCCGGCAAGGAGCGTTCTGCAAAGGTCCATGTGGTCAAGTTTCATCATGGGTGGCAGCCAGAGTCCTACGTTGGGAATATGGGGTCCCCAGTCTGGAGGGCTAGGGAGCCAGTCCTCTGGGGACTGAAGCCTGAACGCCCAACCGAGGGTTAGGTTTAGGTCACAGGGGCATGGCGGCCCGGATCTGCCGGCACAGTGATGACCAATCCCGATGCCTGAGTTGAGGACGTGAGTCTGCAGGACCGTGAGACTCCTCATTCCTGCTCCTCAGGGGCGCCGGTATTGGGGGTGGCGTCAGGGAGGCATTCTGATTTCTTCTGCTCTGTAGGTTCAGCACATTCCTTTTTTTTTTCACCTTCAATATCTATCTATCTATATTATTTCTTTTCAGCGTAACAGTATTCCTTATTTTTGCACCACACCCAGTGCTCCATGCAACACGTGCCCTCCCTAATACCCACCACCTTGTTCTCCCAACCTCCCACTCCCCACCCATTCAAGACCCTCAGGTTCTTTTTCAGAGTCCGTAGTCTCTCATGGTTCACCTCCCCTTCCCATTTCCCACAACTTCCTTCTCCTCTCCATCTCCCCATGTCCTCCTTGTTCTTTGTTATGCTCCACAAGTAAGTGAAACCATATGATAATTGACTCTCTCTGCTTGACTTATTTCACTCAGCATAATCTCTTCCACTCCCGTCCATATTGCTACAAAAGTTGGTATTCATCTTTTCTGATGGAGGCATAATACTCCATCTTGTATATGGACCACATCTTCCTTATCCATTCGTCCATTGAAGGGCATCTTGGTTCTTTCCACAGTTTGGCGACCGAGGCCTTTGCTGCTATAATCATTGGGGTACAGATGGCCCTTCTTTTCACTCCATCTGTATCTTTGGGGTAAATACCCAGCAGTGCAATTGCAGGGTCATAGGGAAGCTGTATTCTTAATTTCTGGAGGAATCTCCACACTGTTCTCCAAAGTGGCTGCACCAACTTGCATTCCCACCAACAGTGTAAGAGGGTTCCCCTTTCTCCACATCCTCTCCAACACACGTTGTTTCCTGTCTTGCTAATTGTGGCCTTTCTAACTGGTGTCAGGTGGTATCTCAATGTCGTTTTCATTTGAATCTCCCTGATGGCTAGTGATGATGAACATTTTGTCCTGTGTCTGATAGCCATTTGTATGTCTTCGTTGGAGGAGTGTCTGTTCATATCTTCTGCCCATTTTTGGATATGATTATCTGTTTTGTGTGTGTTGAGTTTGAGAAGTTCTTTCTAGATCCTGGATATCAACCTTTTGTCTGAACTGTCATTTACAAATATCTTCTCCCGTTCCGTGGGTTGCCTTTTGATTGGTGGACTGTTCCCTTTGCTGTGCAGAAGCTTTTGATCTTGATGAAGTGCCAAAAGTTCATTTTCGCTTTTCTTTCCTTGGCCTTTGGAGACATATCTTGAAAGAAGTTGCTGTGGCTGATATCGAAGAGGTTACTGCCTATGTACTCCTCTAGGATTCTGAGATAATCCTGTCTCACGTTGAGCTCCTTTATCGAGTTCGAGTTTATCATGGTGTATGGTGTAAGAGAATGGTCGAGTTTCATTCTTCTACATATCGCTGTCCAGTTTTCCCAGCACCATTGATTGAGGAGAATGTCTTTTGTTACATTGAATATTTTTTCCTGATTTCTCGATGATTATATCACAATAGAGTTGGGGGTCCATATCTAATCGGGATCGATTTGGGCAGAGCGCTCATGAAAATTAGCTGGCGTTGGACAACCATGGGGACCGCCTTGTTCCGCGTGGCCCAGGACCCTTTCTCACTCGGGGTATGTCCCAGCCACCCAAAAACGCGCCGAGACGATGGGGCCCGGCCGGGGGCCTCAGAGCCGGAGAGCTTGCTCGGAGCAGAGTTGATGGAGGGTCTGTGGTCGGTCATCCGGCTCCGCCTTGGAGGGAGGCCGGGGCGCCCGGGAAGGGATTGGCCTCTCTGGGGGAACAAAAAGATCTGTCGCGCCACAGCTGTGTCGCAGCCACGAAAGGGGCCGATGGCGCCGGGACGGTCGGAGGACTCGTGGCGCGGGACTCAGGGTTCCCCATGGGGAGGCCCGCAGGCTCAGGCCGCTGACAACGGAAGGCTGAGCAAGCAGGCCTGGACCGGGCCCGGCTTTCGGGGCTGGCCCGGCCCCAGCTGCCAGCGAAGGGAGGGGACCACCAGAGTCTGAGGAGCGCGAGGCGTCGACTTGCCCACGCCAGCCTCACGGAGCTCCTCCTGGCTGTGCCGGATCGCGACGACACGCGATCCCGGACAGGGCCCCGGGGGGGCGGCCCTGCGGCCCTGTGGTGCCCGAAGTGTGTTCGCCGGGCGTCTTCCGGCCAATTCTCACGAGCGTTCTGCCCAAATCGGGATCGATTTGGGCAGAACGCTCGTGAGAATTGGCCGGCATTGGGCAGCCCTGGTCAGCGCCCAGTTCCGCGTGGAGCAGGCCCTTTCTCGCTCGGGGCATGTCGCGGCCACCCGGAAAACGAACCGCGACGATGGGGCGCGGCCGGCAGCCGCGGCGCCGGGGAGTTTTCCCCGAGCAGAGTGGATGGAGGCGCCGTGGCCGGGCGTCCGCCTCCGCCGTGGCGGCCGGCCGGGGCGCCCCTGGAGGGGGCTGGCCTCTGTGGGGAAACGGACTGGTCTCTCACTCCGCGGCTAGGACGAAGCCGCGAAAGGTGCCGTTGTCGCCGGGACGGTCGGGGGACTCGTGGCGCGGGACTCAGGGTTCCCCATGGGGAGGCCCCCAGGCTCAGGCCCCTCGCAACGGAAGGCTGAGCAAGCAGGCCCGGGCCCGGGCCCGGCTTTCGGGGCTGGCCCGGCCCCAGCTGCCGGCGCCAGGGAGGGGACCCCCGGAGGCTGAGGAGCGGGAGGCGTCGGCCTCCCCCCGGCACGCCTCCCGGAGCTCCTCCTGGCGGTGCCGGAACGCGACGACACGCGATCCCGGACAGGGCCCCGGGGGGGGCCGCCCTGCGGACTTGTGGTGCCCGAAGTGTGTTCGCCGGGCGTTTTCCGGCCAATTCTCACGAGCGGTCTGCCCAAATCGGGATCGATTTGCGCAGAACGCTCGTGAGAATTGGCCGGCGTTGGGCAGCCCTGGTCAGCGCCCAGTTCCGCGTGGAGCAGGGCCTTTTCTCGCTCGGGGCATGTCGCGGCCGCCCGGAAAACGAGCCGCGACGATGGGGCGCGGCCGGCAGCCGCGGCGCCGGGGAGTTTTCCCCGAGCAGAGTGGATGGAGGCGCCGTGGCCGGGTGTCCGCCTCCGCCGTGGCGGGCGGCCGGGGCGCCCATGGAGGGGGCTGGCCTCTGTGGGGAAACGGACTGGTCTCTCACTCCGCGGCTAGGACGAAGCCGCGAAAGGTGCCGTTGTCGCCGGGACGGTCGGGGGACTCGTGGCGCGGGACTCAGGGTTCCCCATGGGGAGGCCCGCAGGCTCAGGCCCCTGGAAACGGAAGGCTGAACAAGCAGGCCCGGGCCCGGGCCCGGCTTTCGGGGCTGGCCCGGCCCCAGCTGCCGGCGCCAGGGAGGGGACCCCCGGAGGCTGAGGAGCGGGAGGCGTCGGCTTCCCCGCGGCACGCCTCCCAGAGCTCCTCCTGGCGGTGCCGGAACGCGACGACACGCGGTCCCGGACAGGGCCCCGGGGGGGGCCGCCCTGCGGCCCTGTGGTGGCCGAAGTGTGTTCACCGGGAGTTTTCCGGCCAAATCTCACGAGCGTTCTGCCCAAATCGGGATCGATTTGGGCAGAACGCTCGTGAGAATTGGCCGGCGTTGGGCAGCCCTGGTCAGCGCCCAGTTCCGCGTGGAGCAGGGCCCTTTCTCGCTCGGGGCATGTCGCGGCCACCCGGAAAACGAGCCGCGACGATGGGGCGCGGCCGGCAGCCGCGGCGCCGGGGAGTTTTCCCCGAGCAGAGTGGATGGAGGCGCCGTGGCCGGGCGTCCGCCTCCGCCGTGGCGGGCGGCCGGGGCGCCCCTGGAGGGGGCTGGCCTCTGTGGGGAAACGGACTGGTCTCTCACTCCGCGGCTAGGACGAAGCCGCGAAAGGTGCCGATGTCGCCGGGACGGTCGGGGGACTCGTGGCGCGGGACTCAGGGTTCCCCATGGGGAGGCCCCCAGGCTCAGGCCCCTGGCAACGGAAGGCTGAGCAAGCAGGCCCGGGCCCGGGCCCGGCTTTCGGGGCTGGCCCGGCCCCAGCTGCCGGCGCCAGGGAGGGGACCCCCGGAGGATGAGTAGCGGGAGGCGTCGGCCTCCCCGCGGCACGCCTCCCGGAGCTCCTCCTGGCGGTGCCGGAACGCGACGACACGCGATCCCGGACAGGGCCCCGGGGGGGGCCGCCCTGCGGCCCTGTGGTGCCCGAAGTGTGTTCGCCAGGCGTTTTCCCCGCCAAATCTCACGAGCGTTCTGCCCAAATCGGGATCGATTTGGGCAGAACGCTCGTGAGAATTGGCCGGCGTTGGGCAGCCCTGGTCAGCGCCCAGTTCCGCGTGGAACAGGGCCCTTTCTCGCTCGGGGCATGTCGCGGCCACCCGGAAAACGAGCCGCGACGATGGGGCGCGGCCGGAAGCCGCGGCGCCGGGGAGTTTTCCCCGAGCAGAGAGGATGGAGGCGCCGTGGCCGGGCGTCCGCCTCCGCCGTGGCGGGCGGCCGGGGCGCCCCTGGAGGGGGCTGGCCTCTGTGGGGAAACGGACTGGTCTCTCACTCCGCGGCTAGGACGAAGCCGCGAATGGTGCCGTTGTCGCCGGGACGGTCGGGCGACTCGTGGCGCGGGACTCAGGGTTCCCCATGGGGAGGCCCCCAGGCTCAGGCCCCTGGCAACGGAAGGCTGAACAAGCAGGCCCGGGCCTGGGCCCGGCTTTCGGGGCTGGCCCGGCTCCAGCTGCCGGCGCCAGGGAGGGGACCCCCGGAGGCTGAGGAGCGGGAGGCGTCGGCCGCCCCGCTGCACGCCTCCTGGAGCTCCTCCTGGCGGTGCCGGAACGCGACGACACGCGATCCCGGACAGGGCCGCGGGGGGGTCGCCCTGCGGCCCTGTGGTGCCCGAAGTGTGTTCGCCGGGCCTTTACCGGCCAATTCTCACGAGCGTTCTGCCCGTATCGTGATCGATTTGGGCAGAACGCTCGTGAGAATTGGCCGGCGTTGGGCAGCCCTGGTCAGCGCCCAGTTCCGCGTGGAGCAGGGCCCTTTCTCGCTCGGGGCATGTCGCGGACACCCGGAAAACGAGCCGCGACGATGGGGCGCGGCCGGCAGCCGCGGCGCCGGGGAGTTTTCCCCGAGCAGCGTGGATGGAGGCGCCGTGCCCGGGCGTCCGCCTCCGCCGTGGCGGGGGGCCGGGGCGCCCCTGGAAGGGGCTGGCCTCTGTGGGGAAACGGACTGGTCTCTCACTCCGCGGCTAGGACGAAGCCGCGAAAGGTGCCGTTGTCGCCGGGACGGTCGGGGGACTCGTGGCGCGGGACTCAGGGTTCCCCATGGGGAGGCCCCCAGGCTCAGGCCCCTGGCAACGGAAGGCTGAGCAAGCAGGCCCGGGCCGGGGCCCGGCTTTCGGGGCTGGCCCGGCCCAGGTGCCGGCGCCAGGGAGGGGACCCCCGGAGGCTGAGGAGCGGGAGGCGTCGGCTTCCCCGCGGCACGCCTCCCAGAGCTCCTCCTGGCGGTGCCGGAACGCGACGACACGCGATCCCGGACAGGGCCCCGGGGGGGGCCGCCCTGCGGCCCTGTGGTGCCCGAAGTGTGTTCGCCAGGCGTTTTCCCGCCAAATCTCACGAGCGTTCTGCCCAAATCGGGATCGATTTGGGCAGAACGCTCGTGAGAATTGGCCGGCGTTGGGCAGCCCTGGTCAGCGCCCAGTTCCGCGTGGAACAGGGCCCTTTCTCGCTCGGGGCATGTCGCGGCCACCCGGAAAACGAGCCGCGACGATGGGGCGCGGCCGGAAGCCGCGGCGCTGGGGAGTTTTCCCCGAGCAGAGAGGATGGAGGCGCCGTGGCCGGGCGTCCGCCTCCGCCGTGGCGGGCGGCCGGGGCGCCCCTGGAGGGGGCTGGCCTCTGTGGGGAAACGGACTGGTCTCTCACTCCGCGGCTAGGACGAAGCCGCGAATGGTGCCGTTGTCGCCGGGACGGTCGGGCGACTCGTGGCGCGGGACTCAGGGTTCCCCATGGGGAGGCCCCCAGGCTCAGGCCCCTGGCAACGGAAGGCTGAACAAGCAGGCCCGGGCCTGGGCCCGGCTTTCGGGGCTGGCCCGGCTCCAGCTGCCGGCGCCAGGGAGGGGACCCCCGGAGGCTGAGGAGCGGGAGGCGTCGGCCGCCCCGCTGCACGCCTCCTGGAGCTCCTCCTGGCGGTGCCGGAACGCGACGACACGCGATCCCGGACAGGGCCGCGGGGGGGTCGCCCTGCGGCCCTGTGGTGCCCGAAGTGTGTTCGCCGGGCCTTTACCGGCCAATTCTCACGAGCGTTCTGCCCGTATCGTGATCGATTTGGGCAGAACGCTCGTGAGAATTGGCCGGCGTTGGGCAGCCCTGGTCAGCGCCCAGTTCCGCGTGGAGCAGGGCCCTTTCTCGCTCGGGGCATGTCGCGGACACCCGGAAAACGAGCCGCGACGATGGGGCGCGGCCGGCAGCCGCGGCGCCGGCGAGTTTTCCCCGAGCAGAGTGGATGGAGGCGCCGTGGCCGGGCGTCCGCCTCCGCCGTGGCGGGCGGCCGGGGCGCCCCTGGAGGGGGCTGGCCTCTGTAGGGAAACGGACTGGTCTCTCACTCCGCGGCTAGGACGAAGCCGCGAAAGGTGCCGTTGTCGCCGGGACGGTCGGGGGACTCGTGGCGCGGGACTCAGGGTTCCCCATGGGGAGGCCCCAAGGCTCGGGCCCCTGGCAACGGAAGGCTGAGCAAGCAGTCCCGGGCCCGGGCCCGGCTTTCGGGGCTGGCCCGGCCCCAGCTGCCGGCGCCAGAGAGGGGACCCCCGGAGGCTGAGGAGCGGGAGGCGTCGGCCTCCCCGCGGTACGCCTCCCGGAGCTCCTCCTGGCGGTGCCGGAACGCGACGACATGCGATCCCGGACAGGGCCACGGGGGGGGGGCCGCCCTGCGGCCTTGTGGTGCCCGAAGTGTGTTCGCCGGGCCTTTTTCGGCCAATTCTCACGAGCGTTCTGCCCAAATCGGGATCGATTTGGGCAGAACGCTCGTGAGAATTGGCCGGCGTTGGGCAGCCCTGGTCAGCGCCCAGTTCCGCGTGGAGCAGGGCCCTTTCTTGCTCGGGGCATGTCGCGGCCACCCGGAAAACGAGCCGCGACGATGGGGCGCGGCCGGCAGCCGCGGCGCCGGGGTGTTTTACCCGAGCAGAGTGGATGGAGGCGCCGTGGCCGGGCGTCCGCCTACGCCGTGGCGGGCGGCCGGGGCGCCCATGGATGGGGCTGGCCTCTGTGGGGAAACGGACTGGTCTCTCACTCCGCGTCTAGGACGAAGCCGCGAAAGGTGCCGTTGTCGCCGGGACGGTCGGGGGACTCGTGGCGCGGGACTCAGGGTTCCCCATGGGGAGGCCCCCAGGCTCATGCCCCTGGCAACGGAAGGCTGAGCAAGCAGGCCCGGGCCCGGGCCCGGCTTTCGGGGCTGGCCCGGCCCCAGCTGCCGGCGCCAGGGAGGGGAGCCCCGGAGGCTGAGGAGCGGGAGGCATCGGCCTCCCCGCGGCATGCCTCCCGGAGCTCCTCCTGGCGGTGCCGGAACGCGACGACACGCGGTCCCGGACAGGGCCCCGGGGGGGGGGCGGCCCTGCGGCCCTGTGGTGCCCGAAGTGTGTTCTCCTGGCGTTTTCTGGCCAATTCTCACGAGCGTTCTGCCCAAATCGGGATCGATTTGGGCAGAACGCTCGTGAGAATTGGCCGGCGTTGGGCAGCCCTGGTCAGCGCCCAGTTCCGCGTGGAGCAGGGCCCTTTCTCGCTCGGGGCATGTCGCGGCCACCCGGAAAACGAGCCGCGAAGATGGGGCGCGGCCGGCAGCCGCGGCGCCGGGGAGTTTTCCCCGAGCAGAGTGGATGGAGGCGCCGTGGCCGGGCGTCCGCCTCCACCGTGGCGGGAGGCCGGGGCGCCCCTGGAGGGAGCTGGCCTCTGTGGGGAAACGGACTGGTCTCTCACTCCGTGGCTAGGACGAAGCCGCGAAACGTGCCGTTGTCGCCGGGACGGTCGGTGGACTCGTGGCGCGGGACTCAGGGTTCCCCATGGGGAGGCCCCGAGGCTCAGGCCCCTGGCAACGGAAGGCTGAGCAAGCAGGCCCGGGCCCGGGCCCGGCTTTCGGCGCTGGCCCGGCCCCAGCTGCCGGCGCCAGGGAGGGGACCCCCGGAGGCTGAGGAGCGGGAGGCGTCGGCCTCCCCGCGGCACGCCTCCCGGAGCTCCTCCTGGCGGTGCCGGAACGCGACGACACGCGGTCCCGGACAGGGCCCCGGGGGGGGCGGCCCTGCGGCCCCTGGTGCCCGAAGTGTGTTCGCCGGGCGTTTTCCGGCCAATTCTCACGGGCGTTCTGCCCAAATCGGGATCGATTTGGGCAGAACGCTCGTGAGAATTGGCCGGCGTTGGGCAGCCCTGGTCAGCGCCCAGTTCCGCGTGGAGCAGGTCCCTTTCTCGCTCGGGGCATGTCGCGGCCACCCGGAAAACGAGCCGCGACGCCGGGGAGTTTTCCCCGAGCAGAGTGGATGGAGGCGCCGTGGCCGGGCGTCCGCCTCCGCCATGGCGGGCAGCCGGGGCGCCCCTGGAGGGGGCTGGCCTCTGTGGGGAAACGGACTGGTCTCTCACTCCGCGGCTAGGACGAAACCGCGAAAGGTGCCGTTGTCGCCGGGACGGTCGGGGGACTCGTGGCGCGGGACTCAGGGTTCCCCATGGGGAGGCCCCCAGGCTCAGGCCCCTGGCAACGGAAGGCTGAGCAAGCAGGCCTGGGCCCGGGCCCGACATTCGTGGCTGGCCCGGCCCCAGGTGCCGGCGCCAGGGAGGGGACTCCCGGAGGCTGAAGAGCGGGAGGCGACGGCCTCCCCGCGGCACGCCTCCCGGAGCTCCTCCTGGCGGTGCCGGAACGCGACGACACGCGATCCCGGACAGGGCCCTGGGGGGGGCCGCCCTGCGGCCCTGTGGTGCCCGAAGTGTGTTCGCCGGGCGTTTTCCGGCCAATTCTCACGAGCGTTCTGCCCAAATCGGGATCGATTTGGGCAGAACGCTCGTGAGAATTGGCCGGCGTTGGGCAGCCCTGGTCAGCGCCCAGTTCCGCGTGGAGCAGGGCCCTTTCTCGCTCGGGGCATGTCGCGGCCACCCGGAAAACGAGCCGCGACGATAGAACCAGATGGGCCTTCATATTTATACTGACCTATATACTTACTGGAGTCCATTATGGAAAGATTTCCATCTGGGTGTGAGGCTGAGTCCTGTGGTATTGCTCAGGCATCCCCAAATCCTAGGGCTTTGGAGCCCACCCTTAGGGGACGGAGACATGAGAACCCAAGCTAGGGATAGAGTTAGGGCCGAAGGACATTGCAGGCCCAAACAGCTGACAGTGTGTGTGGTTCCTAGAGGCTGGAATTAAGGATGAGTGTTCTGTTTCTGGTCAGGCACAGGGTTTGTGACCTAGAGGCCACTGAAATTGGGGGTTTGCTGGTATAGGCTCAGATGGGCAGGAATTTTAATCCTGCTTTGAATACTTTCTAGAGGTCTACATGGCACGCTTTCCTCCTGTCTGTTAGGATGAGTCCTGTGGTATGGCTAAGGTGACCCCAGTCCGTGGGGTAGGGAGCCAGACCCCTAGGAATTGAATGCTCAGAACACAAACTAAGCTTCAGTTAGGGGTTAGGAGCATGGCAGGCCCAATCTGATGGTGGTGTGGCAAGCTATCCAGAGGGCTGAGTACAGAGGGATGGATAGAGTAAGTGTCAGGTTCAGGTTTGTGTCCAGCTGCTGACTCTGGGTGAACTCAGTGGTGCGTGGCAGATTTCTCCTGCTCAGAATCCTTTGCAGAGTCCCAAATGGTATGGTTTCCTTCTGGGTGGCAGGCAGAGATCTCAAATCTTGCTCAGGGGTCCCCATCCGTGGGACTTGGGTGCCAGTCCTCTGGGGACAGAGCATGAAACCCCAACCTAGGGTTGGGGCTAGGTCCCAGCAACATGACAGGCCTGATTTGCTGGTGCTGTGCAGAGCTCTCACGGGGACTGAGTAGAGAACATGGGTCAGTCTGAGTCAGGCTCCGGGTTGGTGGCCATGGGGGGAAAGGCAGATTTCTCCTGCTCTCAGTCCTTGGCAGAGTTCCAATTCTACTGTTTCCTTCTGGGTTGAAGACAGAGTCCTCTGGCATTTCTCAGGGGTCCCACATATGTGGGGCTTTGGTACCTGTATTCTTGGGACACAAGACAGAAAATGTACCTAAGTTTTGGTTAGGGCTGAGGGTCATGTCAGTCTCAATAGGCCACCCTGAGAGGAGTGACCTGGGGAGCAGAGTTGAGGACGTGGGTCAGTGTGAGTGTTAAGATCCAGGTGTGAACGGGGGGTGCTGAAAGTGGGATAGCCTCAGGGGGCCAAGAAATATTCTGGTATAGTTCAGGTGTAACCCATCAGCGGAGCTTTGGTGTCAATCATCAGAGGACAGAAGACTGAAAACACAACCTAGGGCTTGGAAAAGAGCACAGGGGCATGGCTGGCCTGATCTGCTGGTGCCGAGGCTAGATGTCTGGGGTACTGAGTTGAGGGCCATGGTCAGGTGGTGCATTACGATCTGGGTTTGTGCCTGGGGGGTGGCCGAAGGTGGAGGTGGCTTCAGGGAGCATGAAGATTTCTCCCGTTCCGATGGTTCTGTGCAGCTCCAAACAGAACGGTTTCCTCCCGGGTGGCAGACAGAGCACTGGGTTGTGGCTCAGGGGTCCAAATATGGAGGAATTGGGGGACCAGCCTCTGGGGATGAAGACTGAAAATGCAACCTAGGCTTAAGGTTAGGGTCAGGGGCATGGCAGGCCCAATTTGCTGGCACTGAGAAGGGATCACAGGGGGATGAATTGAGGGCAGAGGTCCGGTGGCATGAGAGGGTCCAGGTTTGTGGTCAGGGGACCGCTGAAGGAGGGGGTTGTGCTCAGGGAGGCATGCAGTTTCTCCCACTCTGAGTGTTCTACTCAGTTTCAAATGGCACGGTTTCCTCCTGGGTGGTAGGCAGGCTGAGTGCCAGCCTCCACATTTGTGGCCCAATAGTGCGCAGAGGGTGGGGGATAGCCTCGGGTGAACCGTGCAGGTTTCTCCCGGTCTGAGGATTCGACACAGCTCCAAACAGCATGGTTTCCTCCTGCATGGTGGACAGAGTCCTGAGGTGTCACTCAGGATTCTTTAATCTTGGGGTCTTGGGGTCAGGACTCTTGGGGATGATACCTGAAAACCAAAATTAGGGATAGGGTTAAGGCCTAGGGCCATGGTAGACCTGATATGCCAGTGCAGAGGCAGGTGCCCTGGTGCGCTGAGTTGAGCTTGGGTGTCAGACGGGGCCTTAGCCTCTAGGTGTGTGTCCAGACGTTCGCATAACCTGGGGGTGACTTCAGGGGTGCATGGAAGTTTCTCCAGCTCTGAGGGTTCAGCGCAGCTCCAAACAGCACAGCGGTGCCCTGCGTGGCAGGCAGATTCCCAGCATGAGTATCAGGCATCCTCAATCCTTGTGACGCAGTATGTGGTCTATTCTGGAGAAGGTTCCATGTGCACTTGAGAAGAATGAGTATTCTGTTGTTTTAGGGTGGAATGTTCTGTATATGTCTATGAGGTCCATCTGGTCCAATGTTTCATTCAATGCTCTTATTTCTTTTTTAATTTTCTGCTTCGATGATCTGTCTATTTCTGAGAGAGGCATATGAAGATCTCCTACTATTATTGTATTCATATCAATATGACTCTTTATCTTGATTAATAGTTTTCTTATGGAATTGGGTGCTCCCATATTGGGGGCATAGATATTCACAATTGTTAGATCATCTTGGCGGATAGTCCCGTTAAGAATTATGGAGTGTCCTTCTGTATCTCTGACTACAGTCTTTAGTTTAAAATCTAATTTATCTGATATGAGAATCGCTACCCCGGCCTTCTTTTGAGGCCCATTGGCATGAAAGATGCTTCTCCATCCGTTCACTTTCAGTCTGGGTGTATCCTTAGGTTCAAAATGGGTCTCTTGTAGACAACATATGGATGGGTCCTGTCGTTTTATCCAATCTGCAACCCTGTGTCGTTTTATGGGCGCATTTAGGCCATTCACATTGAGAGTGATTATTGAGAGATAGGTTTTGATTCATGTCATGTTGCCTTTGAAGTCTTTCTGTCTGTAGATTGTTTCTATATTTCTGTTCAATGATATTCTTGGGATTTTTTCTCTTTTATAGGACCCCCCCCTTAATATTTCCTGCAGTGTCGGCTTGGTGGTTGCATAGTCTTTTAAGCCTTGCTGGTCTTGGAAACTCTTTATCTCTCCATCCATTTTAAATGTCAGTCTTGCCGGATAGAGTATTCTTGGTTGCATGTTCTTCTCATTTAGTACTCTGAATATATTTTGCCAGCCCTTCCTGGCTTGCCAGGTCTCTGTGAAAAGGTCTGACGTTATTCTAATGGGCTTGGATGCCCACTCTCACCACTCTTGTTCAACATAGTATTAGAAGTCCTAGCAACGGCAATCAGACAACAAAGAGAAATAAAAGGTATCCAAATTGGCAAGGAAGAAGTCAAACTCTCTCTCTTCGCAGATGACATGATTTTGTATATGGAAAACCCCAAAGACTCCACCCCCAAACTACTAGACTCATACAGCAATTCAGTAACGTGGCAGGATACAAAGTCAATGTACAGAAATCAGTGGCTTTCTTATACACTAACAGTGAAAATACAGAAAGGGAAATTAGAGAATCGATTCCATTTACTATAGCACCAAGAACCATAAGATACCTGGGAATAAACCTAACCAAAGAGGTAAAGGATCTGTATTCGAGGAACTACAGAACACTCATGAAAGAAATTGAAGAAGACCCAAAAAGATGGAAGACAATTCCATGCTCTTGGATTGGAAGAATAAACATTGTTAAAATGTTTATACTGCCTAGAGCAATCTATGCTTTTAATGCCATTCCGATCAAAATTCCACCGGTAGTTTTCAAAGAGCTGGAGCAAATAATCCTAAAATTTGTATGGAATCAGAAGAGACCCCGAATTGCTAAGGCAATGTTGAAAAACAAAAACAAAACTGGCGGCATCACGTTACCCGATTTTAAGCTTTACTACAAAGCTGCGATCACCAAGACCCTGGCATAAAAACCACCTGGCATAAAAACAGACACATAGACCAGTGGAACAGAGTGGAGAGCCCAGATATGGACCCTCAACTCCACGGTGAAATAATGTTCGACAAAACAGGAAAAAATATTCAATGGAAAAAAAGACAGTCTCTTCAATCAATGGTGCTGGGAAAACTGGACAGCTATATGTAGAATAATGAAACTCAACCATTCTCTTACACTCGAAATGGATAAAAGACCTCATCATGAGACAGGAATCCATCAGAATCCTAGAGGAGAACATAGGCAGTAACCTCTTCGATATCAGCCACAGCAACTTCTTTCAAGATATGTCTCCAAAGGCCAAGGAAACAAAAGCGAAAATAAACTTTTGGCACTTCATCAAGATCAAAAGCTTCTGCACAGCAAAGGAAACAGTCCACCAAACAAAAAGGCAACCCACGGAATGGGAGAAGATATTTGCAAATGACAGTACAGACAAAAGGTTGATATCCAGGATCTATAAAGAACTTCTCAAACTCAACACACACAAAACAGAGAATCATATCCAAAAATGGGCAGAAGATATGAACAGACACTTCTCCAACGAAGACATACAAATGGCTATCAGACACATGAAAAAATGTTCATCATCACTAGCCATCAGGGAGATTCAAATGAAAACCACATTGAGATACCACCTGACACCAGTTAGAATGGCCAAAATTAGCAAGACAGGAAACAACGTGTGTTGGAGAGGATGTGGAGAAAGGGGAACCCTCTTACACTGTTGGTGGGAATGCAAGTTGGTGCAGCCACTTTGGAGAACAGTGTGGAGATTCCTCCAGAAATTAAGAATAGAGCTTCCCTATGACCCTGCAATTGCACTGCTGGGTATTTACCCCAAAGATACAGATGGAGTGAAAAGAAGGGCCATCTGTACCCCAATGCTTATTGTAGCAATGGCTATGCTCACCAAACTGTGGAAAGAACCAAGATGCCCTTCAACGGATGAATGGATAAGGAAGATGTGGTACATATACGCAATGGAGTATTATGCCTCCATCAGAAAGGATGAATACCCAACTTTTGTAGCAACATGGACGGGACTGGAAGAAATTATGCTGAGCGAAATAAGTCAAGCAGAGAGAGAGTCATGTATCATATGGTCTCACTTATTTGTGGAGCATAGCAAATAACACGGAGGACATAGGGAGATGGAGAGGAGAGGGAGTTGAGAGAAACTGGAAGGGGAGATGAACCATGAGAGACTATGGACTCTGAAAAACAACCAGAGGGTTTTGGAGGGGCAGGGTGGGGTGGGAGTTTGAGGAATCAGGTGGTGGTTAATAGGGAGGGCACGTACTGCATGGAGCACTGGGTGTGATGCCAAAACAATGAACACTGTTATGCTGTAAATAAACAAATAAAAAAAAAAATGAGTCTATGGAAGGCCCGGCAGTGCCAGTTCACTCCACTGGAGGGAGTGGTGAGCCGTGGTGTGAGATACCCTGGAAGGCATGGCGATGCTGCTTGCCACCACTGGAGGCAGCGGCGAGCTGCCATGGGAAACACACCTGAAGAGGAGTCAGTGCAGCTTGCTGGCTCTGAAGGCAGGGCGGAGGTGCCCGGTGAGAGACCCTGAAACGTGAGGCACTACAGCTTATTTTTACAGGATGGAGTGGTGAGCTGTATAGTCTCTGTTTCTCCAGGCTCAAGGGTGGTGGTAAGAATTGATGGAGCCTGTCCCCCACTCAGCATTGTGCCCTCTTTCCCCAGGTTTGCTGGTAATGTGCTGTCAGGATGGTTCAGGAGGGTCCTCCCAGTTGGGCTCTGGAGCCAGGGGAACCAAACCCGACTCATGGTGCATTTGGAACCGAGGAGCTGAGTGTTTGTTTGGAAAAGTATGTTTGTTTCTCCAAAAAGGACAAGGGCATTGAGCAGCTTGAGAGGGAAGTGAATGACCAGTTAAGAAACAAGCCTGTGTCTCTCCTTCTCCCAGGAATCAGAGCAGATGTGCAGGCTTTAGGTGGGAGACGCCTGCTTATCTGCACCTGACAACCCTTCTTCACTCTGGCTCCATGAGACCTGAAGTTTGGAAGTCAGCGTCTGAGTCAGTCATGCAGCTTGTCCCAGGACGTCAGTGTTCAGAGAAAACAGCAGGCCTGTGGGTGACAATGTCACATCCATGCCAGGATGGCAGGTAAAAATTCCCTTTCACCCCAAATTTCCTGGGCTTTTCTCTTGTCTCCAGTGGAGCTCACAAATGGCACCCTGAACCAGCTGTAAGCAATCTCGTGTGGGTGCCAGAGCTCCTGAGTTTCTCTGCAGGGAGCACCTGGCAGGGATCTCATTTTCTGTTTATTTCTGGCTTACAAAGGTATTTGGAACATCTCTTTCCTAGGAAATCCCTTGGATTCGAAAGGGAAGGTGAGATTGACTTGGTGTGCCTTTTGAACATAGAAAGTATTCCTTCACCGAACAGTGTTTATTCCACTGGGCCTAGACTCTGGTGGAACGGCTGGCACCTAGAGTGAGGTGGCTGTTTGTGGTCAGATAGAGACTTGGATGATGGCTTCTTCTTTGTCCAAGGTGATGTATCCTAATGGATTCGTCTTTGAATCCAAAGAGTTCCAATGAGGGCAGAGGGAAAATTCAAAATGATTCCAAGGAGTCTTGGACAATTTAAAAGGGATGCTTGTCTTCCTAGGTTCACTCAAACGGCTATATATGGTTGGACATGCTGTATTTTCTCTGCAGTTTCATGGGTAGTGAAGTCAGAAGGAGAGTCTTTGGGAATTTCCCTGGATAAAGGCACTCTGTTGGCTTCAAGGGACTTGGTGTCAGGAACCCTGGGCTGAATTTCTGTGGCTGCTTTCCTGATGCTCAGTGAGTCAGGTTTTCCCACAGGTTTTATATTTCCTCCTTAGGAAATTGCTGGCAGGGAATGTTCTGTTTAAAGTGGAACCCTCGGGGGCACCTGTGTGGCTCAGTGGGTTAAGCCACTGCCTTCGGCTCAGGTCATGGTCTCAGGGTCCTGAGATCGAGCCCCGCATTGGGCTCTCTGCTCAGCGGGGAGTCTGCTTCGTCCTCTCTCTCTGCCTGCCTCTCTGCCTACTTGTGACCTCTGTCAAATAAATAAATAAAATCTAAAAAAAAAAAAAAAACAAAACCCAAAACCGGGACCCTCCTACATTGTTGGTGGGCCTGCGTGTTGTTGCAGCCACTCTTGGAAAGAATACAGTCTGTCCTCCAAAAGCTAAGAACTGAACAACAGTAGGATCCAGCAATTGTAATCCTAGTTATTTCCCTTAAGGGCACAAAAATGCACATTGAGTGGGGTATAAGCACCGTGATATTTACAGCAGCATTTTCAACCATTGTAAAACAATGGAGGGAGACCAAATGTCCATTCACTGATGAGTGATATATATATATATATATATATATATATATATATATATATATATATATATCACTCGTATATATCATATGTGTGTGTGTGTGTGTATGTGTATTCATTCTCCCACATCTTCTTAATGGAATAGGATCCAGGTTCAAAAAGGATGAAATCTTACCATCTGCAAGGATGTGGATGGATCTACAGTGGATTTAGCTAAGTAAAATCAGTAAGAAAAGACCAATAGCCTATATCTTGACCTCTATGGAATTTCAGAAAGAAAACAGATGAACATAGTGAGGGGAGAAAGGCCAATGAGGAAACAGACTCTAACCTAGAGCAAAATCGAGGGTTGCTAGGGGGCAGGGGTGTGGGGCGAAGGGTTAAGTGGGTGACAGCTATTAGGGAGAGTACTTGTTGTGATGAGCTCTGGGTGTTCTATGCAGGTGAGGAATCACAAAATCCTACCCCTGAAGGAGAGGAATGAACATTGCATGGAAACGAATTGGAATTGAAGTCAATGAAGAAAAGAAGACCATGTTCTACTTCATGAAGACTGAGGTAAAACTGGAATGACTTTTGCTCTCCTGTTCTGTAGCTGTTCATTATGAAACACTCTGTGGCAGGATACACTAGTTTCCTATTGCATAAGGAGCCCTCAGAAAGTTGCCATGAAAGATTTAGATCTCAGAGCATGTACATGTTCCATTGATATGTTACTTTCAGTTTGCCCAGGTGCAAAGGTAAGTGGAGAGAAATAGGGCTGAAGAGGAAAGGAGGTATTAAGCATTCAAGAGGTAGCCTTCCCCTTTCTCATGAATGCCTGGGCCAGTGTAAATTGGGAAGAAGGAGGGGGGATCCCAGAGCTTTGCCGCAGACAGGGGAGTTCTAGGTCTGCCTAGAGCTGGTGGTGTCCATGAGCAGAGCTGAGCTAGTGGCGTGGCAGGCCCAAACTGCTGGTGTTGAGGTGAGTTCCCCAAGGAGCTGAGTTGAGAATGGGGGTCAGGTGGTGAATCAGGCTCTGGGTTTGTGGCCAGGGGGCTGCAGAATGTGGGGGAGTCCTAATGGGGTCATGCAGGTTTCTCTGGCTCTGAGGGTTCTGCACAGCTCCAAAGGGACAAGTTTCCTGCTGGGTGGCAGGGGGACTCCTACAGTGTGGCTCCAAGTTTACCAATCTAGAGGGCTTGGTGGATAGGCCCCTGGGGAAGGAAGCCTGAAAATGCAACATAGGGTTAAGGGTAATGGGCTGGGCAGGACAGGCCTGATCAGCCTACACAGAGGTGAGATACCCTCAGAATTGAGTTGAGGAAATGCATCCTGCAATGCAGAAGAGTCAGGGTTTGTGGCCAGAGGGACGGCTGATCGTGGGGGTGGCTTTAGAGGGGCATGCTGGTTTCTCCCTCTCTGAGGAAACTTTGGAGCTCCAAATGTCATGGCTTCCCCCTGCATGGCATTCAGGTTTCTGCCTTGTTACAGGGGGGTCCTGAATCTGGGGAGTTTGGGGGCCAGGCCTCTTGGGATGGAAGCCCGAAATCAGAAACTAGAGCTACGGTAAGGGCGTAGGGGCATGGCATGCTCAATCTGCTACTGCTGAGGTGGGCTCCCTGGTGGGCTGACTTCAGGGTGGGTATCAGGTGGCATGTCAGACTCAGAGTTTGTGTCCAGGGATGCCACAGAAGCTGGGCGTGACCTCAGGGTTGCATGCAGGTTTCTCCTACCCTGAGGGTTCTGCAGAGCTCCAAATGGCATGGTTTCCTCCTGTGTGGCAGACGCAGTCCTGGGGTGTCACTGAGGAATCCTTAATCTCTACTGGCATGAATCTCGGAGGTGCCCAATCTGGCGGGCTTGGGGGACAGGCCTCTGTTCATGAAAGCCTGTACACCCCACCTAGGTTTATGGTTAGGGCCAAAGGGCATGGCAGGTCCAATGTGCCGGTGCTGATGCGGGCTCCCCTAAGGGTCGAGTTGAGGGCATAGATCTGGCATCGCAGGAGAATCTGGTTTTATGGCCATGGGGGTGACTCATGGTGGGGTGGCATTACGGGGGTTTGCATGTTTCTCCTCGTCTGAGTGTTCAGTGCAGCTCTAAACCACAAGTTTTCCTCATGAGTGCCAGGTGGAGTCCCGTGGTGGCGCTCAGTAGACCTTAATCTGGGGGGACATGGGAGGCAGGCCCCTGGGATGGAAGCCTGAAAACCTAAAGAGGGGTTCTGGTAAGGGCTTAGGGGCATGGTGGCCTGATCTGCTTATGTTGAGGTGGGGCGCCCTAGGGTCTGAATTTATGGCATGCGTCCGGCAGCTCAGCAGAATCTGGTTTATGGCCGGGGGGACGGGTGCAGATGATGGGAGTGCCTTTAGAGGGGCAAGTTTCTCCCTCTCTGAGGGTTCAGCACAACTCCAAGGCACAGGTTCCTACTGTGTGGCAAGCGGAGTCCTGAGGTGTATGTCAAGATTCCTTAATCCAGGGGATTTTGTTGCCTGGACCCTCAGAATGGAAGACTGAACACCCAAACTTGTGTTAGGGTTAGGGCCTAGGGGCAATGGCAGGCCCGATCTGCCAGTGCTGAGGCGGGATCCCGTATGGGCTGAGTTGAGGGTATGCATTTGGTGGCGGGATGGAATCCAGCTCTATGGCCAGAGTGGCTGTTGATTATTGGGGTGGCTTTAGGGTGGCATGAAAGTTTCTCCCCATCTGAGGGTTCATTGCAGCTCCAAACCACAAGGTTTCCACTTGTGTGACAGGCTGTGTCCTGTGGTGTTGCTCAGAAGTCCTTAATCTGGGGGGCGTGGGGGCCAGGCCTCTTGGGATGGAAGCCTGAAAATCCAAACTAGGGTTAGGGTTAAGGCTTAGGGACATGGCAGGCCCGATCTGCTGCAATTGAGGGGGTCTCCTGGATAGGCCGAATGGAGGGTGGGAATCAGGCAGGACTTGAGGTCTGTGTTGGTGTTTGTGGGGGCAAAGAAGCTAGTGGTGTCCGCGGGGGGCATGCAGCTTTCTCCTGCTCTGAGGTTCCTGCACAGTTCCAAATGGCACCATTTTGCCCTAGGAGGCTGGAGGAGTGCTGGCGGGAGTCTCAGTCATCCCCAGTCTGATGGGCTTGGGGTACAGGCCTCTGGGCATGGAAGGCTGTATACCCCACCTAGGGTTAGGGTTAGGGTCTAGGGTCATGGCAGGCCCAATCTGCCGGCGCTGAGATGGGCTCCCCTCAGGGCTGAGTTGAGGGCATGTGTCCGGTAGCTTCATAGAAAACAGCTTTCTGGCCTGGGGTGCCGCAAATTGTGCGGATAGCTTTACGGGGGCTTGAAGGTTTCTCACCCTCTGAGTATTCAGCAGCTCCAAACTGCAAGGTTTCATCCTGCGTGGCTGTTGGAGTCCTGCAATGTCACTCAGGGGTCCTTAATCCAGGGGGCCTGGAGGCTAGGCATCTTGGGATGGAAGCCTGGAAACTCAAACTAAGGGTGAGGTCTTGGGGCGCGACAGGCCCAATCTGCCAGTGCTGAGGCGGACTCCCCGGTGGCCTGAGTTGAGGGTCGGTGATAGGTGGCTAGTGTGAATCTGGGTTTGTGTTCAGGAGGGGCTCAGATGCTGGGGCTTGCCTTGGGGGGCATGAAGTTATCTTTTGCTCTGAGGTCTAAGTAGCTCCAAATGGCACTGTAACAGCATAGGCAGCCTCCAGACTGCCAGAGTGAGTCTCATGCATCCACAATCTGGCGGGTTTGGGGGCTAGGCCTCTGGGTACGGAAGACTGTACACCCAACCTAGGGTTAGGGTTAAGGCCTAGGGGCATGGCAGTTCTGATATGCTGCTGATATGCTGTGTTGAGGCGGGCTCCCTCAGGGCTGAGTGGATGACATGCCTCTGGCGTTGTGGCAGAATCTGGCATTATGTCTGGGGCATTTCCAATGGCGGGTGTGTTTAGGTGCTCATGCACCTTTCTTTCTGGAGGGCAGGCAGAGTCCTGTGTTGTGACTTTGGAATCCCCAGTCTGGAGGGTTAGGGTTAGGGATAGAGGTTCGGAGAGTGTTAGGGTTAGTTGTTAGGGGTTAGGGTTAGGGTTAGGGTTAGGAGTTAGGGGATAGGGTTAGAGGTAAGGTTTAGGGTTAGGCTTAGGGTTAGGCGTATGTCTTAGGGACAAGGCATGTCAGATCTGCCAACACAGATATGGACTCACCCAAGGGCTGTGTTGAGGGCGGGACTCAGGAGTCTCCTCAGGCCCTGGATTTTTGGACTGGAGGGGCAAAGAAGGTGGGAATCGCCTCTGGGGAGCATGATGGTTTCTACTGCTCCGAGGTTGTTATGTTAGGTTTAGAGGTTAGGGTTAGGTTTTGTGGTTAGGGTTAGTGTTAAGATTAGTGTTAAGGTGGGGCGCCTGGGTGGCTCAGTTGGTTAAAGCCTCTGCCTTCCGCTCAGGTCATGATCTCAGGGTCCTGGGATGGAGCCCCACATCAGGCTCTCTGCTCAGCGGGGAGCGTGCTTCGTCCTCTCTGTGCCTTCTTCTGATCTGTCTCTGTCAAAGAAATGAATAAAATCTTAAAAAAAATAAAAAGATTAGGGTTAGGGTTATGTCTTAGGGACAAGGCATGTTGGATCTGGTAACACTTATATGGGCTCACCCAAGGGCTGAGTTGAAGGCGGGACTCAGGAGGCTCCTTAGGCCCTGGGTTTTTTTCCTAGAAGGTAAAGATGGTGGGAATGGCCTCAGGGGAGCATGCTGGTTTCTAGGTCTCTGAGAGTGTTAGATAGCACTAAATGAAATGGTTTATTTCATTTATTCTCCTGGCTGAGAGGCTGAGTCCTGCCATCAGTCTGATGTTCCTATCCACTGGGATGGAATTGGGTATCAGGCCTCTGGGGTCCAGAGCCTGACCACCTGAGCTAGGGTATTAGGGTTTGGTCCTGGGAGCATGGCAGGCCTGAGGTGCCAGTGCGGACTCAGGCTCTCCGGAGGGCTGAGTTGAGGGTATTGCTCTGGTGGCCCATCAGGCACTGGGCGGTGGTGTGTGGGTCCTCGGAAGGTGTGGGTGTCTTTAGGGGGCATGGAGGTTTCTCCGGCCAGGAGCGTACTGCACAGGGCCATGTGGGCCATTTTCCTTGTGGGTGGCAGCCGGAGTCCAGCATTGCAAATACAGGGTCCCCAGTCTGGACGGCTAGGGAGCCAGGCCTCTGTGGATCGAAGCATAAACACCCATCCTAGCATTATGGTTAAGTCTTTGGGGCATGGTAACCCCGATCTGCCGGTGCTGTGGTGACCCATCCTGATGCCTGAGTTGAGGCTATGTCTGCAGGACATTGAGACTCTGGTTCCCGGTCCTTGGGAGGGTCCAGAAGTGCTTTGGCCTCAGGGAGACTTGCAGGCTTCTCCTGCTCTGTGGCTTCAGCCCATTTCTAAACGGCACGGTTCATGCTGGGATCATGTGCAATTATGGGGTGCAACTCAGGGGTCCCCTATCTGGGGTTTTGAGGACCAGTTGTGGGAGGATGATGCCTGAGCACGAACCTGGGCTAGGGTTAGTATTAGGATTAGGGTTAAGGTTATGTCTTAGGGACAAGGCATGTCGGATATGCAAGCACAGATATCAGCTCGCCCAAGGGCTGAGTTGAGGGTGGGACTCAGGAGGCTCCTCGGGCACTGGGGTTTTGGGCTGTACGGGCAAAGATGTTGGAAATCGCCTCAGGGGAGCATGCCAGTTTCTACAATTCTCAGGGCATTAGATAGCACGAAATGAAAGGTCACCTTCTGGCTGAGAGGGTGAGTCCTGCTGTGAGGGTTAGGTTGTAGGGGCATTGCAGCCCCAATCTGCTGGCGCTGTGGTGGCCCATCCCAATGCTTGAGTTCAGAGCGTGTGTCTGCAGGACCATGAGACTCCTGGTTCTTGGTCCTTGGGGGCGCTGGAAGTGGGGTGCACTCAGGGAGACATTCAAATTTATCCCGCTCTGTGGGTTCAGCACAATTCTAAACAGCATGGTTTCCTCCTGGTGTCAGGTTCAATGATGGGGTATCGCT
This sequence comes from Meles meles, assembly GCF_922984935.1. Taxonomy (NCBI): domain Eukaryota; kingdom Metazoa; phylum Chordata; class Mammalia; order Carnivora; family Mustelidae; genus Meles; species Meles meles. The sequence continues at coordinate 171,375 of NW_025721165.1, read as the reverse complement.
CACGGGTCCCCCATCTGGGGCCTTGGGGACCAGGAGTCAGAGTATGGACGCCTGAACACACAACCTGGGCTAGGTATAGTATTATGGTTAGTGTTAGGCTTAGGGACAGGGCATGTCGGATCTGCTAGCACAGATACGGGCTCACCCAAGGGCTGAGTTGAGGGCAGGACTCAGGAGGCTCCTCAGGCCCTGGGTTCTTGGCCTGGAGGAGCAAAGCTGGTGGGAATGGCCTCAAGGGAGAATGGCTGGTTGCTACTGCTCTGAGGGTGTGAGAGAACACCAAATGAAAAGGTCTCCTCCTGGCTGAGAACTGAGTCCTGCCGACAGTCTGATGCTCAACCCATGGGAGGAATTGGGTGTCAGGCCTCTGGGTCCAATGCCTGAACACCCAACCTAGTGTTAGGGTTTCGTCCTGGGAGAATGGCAGGCCTGCCAGTGCGGCTCAGGTTCTCCGGAGGGCTGAGTTGAGGGCATTGCTCTGGTGGCCTGTCAGGCTCTGGGTTTGTGGTGTGGCATTTCTTGGAAGGCGTGGGTGGCTTTAGGGGGCATGGAGGATTCTGTGGCCAGGAGCATACTGCACAGGATCATATGGTCCAGTTTCATCGTGGGTGGCAGCCAGAGTCCTGCATTGGGAATCCAGGGTCCCCAGTCTGGAGGGCTAGGGGTCCAGTCCTCAGGGGACAGAAGCCTGACACCCAACCTAGGGTTAGGGTAGGGTTGTAAGGGCATGGCAGCCCCGATCTGATGGCGCTGTGGTGATGCTTCCCAATGCCTGAGTTGAGGGCGCGAGTCTGTAGCACTGTGAGAGTCCGGGTTCCTGGTCCTTGGGTGTGCCAGAAGTGGCAGTGGCCTCTGGGAGGCATGCAGGTTTCTCCCGCTCTGCGGGTTCAACACATTTCTAAAGGGCAGGGTTTCCTCCTGGGATCAGGCGCAATTATGGGGTGCAGCTCAGGGGTCCCCCATCTGGCCGTTTGGGGGACCAGGCTATGGAGGAGGGATGCCTGAACACACAACCTGGGCTAGAGTTAGTATTAGGGTTAGGCTTAGCGTTAAGGTTATGTCTTAGGGAGAAGGCATGTGGGATCTGCCAGCACAGATATTGGCTCACTCAAGGGCTGAGTTGAGGGCAGGGCTCCGGAGGCTTCTCAGGCCCTGGGTTTTTGGCCTGGAGGTGCAAAGATGGCGGGAATGGCCTCAGGGCAGCTTGGCCGGTTCCTAGGGCTCTGAGGGTGTTGGAGAGCACCAAATGGAATCTCCTGCTGGTTGAGAAGCTGAGTCATGCCATCAGTTTGATGCTCCCACCCATGGGTGGAATTGGGTGTCAGGGTTCTAGAACCTGAACACCCAACCTAGGCTTAGGGTTTGGTCCTGGGAGAATGGCAGGCCTGATGTGCCAGCACGGACTCAGGCTCTCTGGAGGGCTGGGCTGAGGGCATTGTTCTGGCGGCCTGTAAGGCTAAGGAATTGTGCTGTGGGGGTGCTCAGAAGATGTGGTTGGCTTTAGGGGTCATGGAGGTTTCTCCGGCAAGGAGCGTTCTGCAAAGGTCCATGTGGTCAAGTTTCATCATGGGTGGCAGCCAGAGTCCTACGTTGGGAATATGGGGTCCCCAGTCTGGAGGGCTAGGGAGCCAGTCCTCTGGGGACTGAAGCCTGAACGCCCAACCGAGGGTTAGGTTTAGGTCACAGGGGCATGGCGGCCCGGATCTGCCGGCACAGTGATGACCAATCCCGATGCCTGAGTTGAGGACGTGAGTCTGCAGGACCGTGAGACTCCTCATTCCTGCTCCTCAGGGGCGCCGGTATTGGGGGTGGCGTCAGGGAGGCATTCTGATTTCTTCTGCTCTGTAGGTTCAGCACATTCCTTTTTTTTTTCACCTTCAATATCTATCTATCTATATTATTTCTTTTCAGCGTAACAGTATTCCTTATTTTTGCACCACACCCAGTGCTCCATGCAACACGTGCCCTCCCTAATACCCACCACCTTGTTCTCCCAACCTCCCACTCCCCACCCATTCAAGACCCTCAGGTTCTTTTTCAGAGTCCGTAGTCTCTCATGGTTCACCTCCCCTTCCCATTTCCCACAACTTCCTTCTCCTCTCCATCTCCCCATGTCCTCCTTGTTCTTTGTTATGCTCCACAAGTAAGTGAAACCATATGATAATTGACTCTCTCTGCTTGACTTATTTCACTCAGCATAATCTCTTCCACTCCCGTCCATATTGCTACAAAAGTTGGTATTCATCTTTTCTGATGGAGGCATAATACTCCATCTTGTATATGGACCACATCTTCCTTATCCATTCGTCCATTGAAGGGCATCTTGGTTCTTTCCACAGTTTGGCGACCGAGGCCTTTGCTGCTATAATCATTGGGGTACAGATGGCCCTTCTTTTCACTCCATCTGTATCTTTGGGGTAAATACCCAGCAGTGCAATTGCAGGGTCATAGGGAAGCTGTATTCTTAATTTCTGGAGGAATCTCCACACTGTTCTCCAAAGTGGCTGCACCAACTTGCATTCCCACCAACAGTGTAAGAGGGTTCCCCTTTCTCCACATCCTCTCCAACACACGTTGTTTCCTGTCTTGCTAATTGTGGCCTTTCTAACTGGTGTCAGGTGGTATCTCAATGTCGTTTTCATTTGAATCTCCCTGATGGCTAGTGATGATGAACATTTTGTCCTGTGTCTGATAGCCATTTGTATGTCTTCGTTGGAGGAGTGTCTGTTCATATCTTCTGCCCATTTTTGGATATGATTATCTGTTTTGTGTGTGTTGAGTTTGAGAAGTTCTTTCTAGATCCTGGATATCAACCTTTTGTCTGAACTGTCATTTACAAATATCTTCTCCCGTTCCGTGGGTTGCCTTTTGATTGGTGGACTGTTCCCTTTGCTGTGCAGAAGCTTTTGATCTTGATGAAGTGCCAAAAGTTCATTTTCGCTTTTCTTTCCTTGGCCTTTGGAGACATATCTTGAAAGAAGTTGCTGTGGCTGATATCGAAGAGGTTACTGCCTATGTACTCCTCTAGGATTCTGAGATAATCCTGTCTCACGTTGAGCTCCTTTATCGAGTTCGAGTTTATCATGGTGTATGGTGTAAGAGAATGGTCGAGTTTCATTCTTCTACATATCGCTGTCCAGTTTTCCCAGCACCATTGATTGAGGAGAATGTCTTTTGTTACATTGAATATTTTTTCCTGATTTCTCGATGATTATATCACAATAGAGTTGGGGGTCCATATCTAATCGGGATCGATTTGGGCAGAGCGCTCATGAAAATTAGCTGGCGTTGGACAACCATGGGGACCGCCTTGTTCCGCGTGGCCCAGGACCCTTTCTCACTCGGGGTATGTCCCAGCCACCCAAAAACGCGCCGAGACGATGGGGCCCGGCCGGGGGCCTCAGAGCCGGAGAGCTTGCTCGGAGCAGAGTTGATGGAGGGTCTGTGGTCGGTCATCCGGCTCCGCCTTGGAGGGAGGCCGGGGCGCCCGGGAAGGGATTGGCCTCTCTGGGGGAACAAAAAGATCTGTCGCGCCACAGCTGTGTCGCAGCCACGAAAGGGGCCGATGGCGCCGGGACGGTCGGAGGACTCGTGGCGCGGGACTCAGGGTTCCCCATGGGGAGGCCCGCAGGCTCAGGCCGCTGACAACGGAAGGCTGAGCAAGCAGGCCTGGACCGGGCCCGGCTTTCGGGGCTGGCCCGGCCCCAGCTGCCAGCGAAGGGAGGGGACCACCAGAGTCTGAGGAGCGCGAGGCGTCGACTTGCCCACGCCAGCCTCACGGAGCTCCTCCTGGCTGTGCCGGATCGCGACGACACGCGATCCCGGACAGGGCCCCGGGGGGGCGGCCCTGCGGCCCTGTGGTGCCCGAAGTGTGTTCGCCGGGCGTCTTCCGGCCAATTCTCACGAGCGTTCTGCCCAAATCGGGATCGATTTGGGCAGAACGCTCGTGAGAATTGGCCGGCATTGGGCAGCCCTGGTCAGCGCCCAGTTCCGCGTGGAGCAGGCCCTTTCTCGCTCGGGGCATGTCGCGGCCACCCGGAAAACGAACCGCGACGATGGGGCGCGGCCGGCAGCCGCGGCGCCGGGGAGTTTTCCCCGAGCAGAGTGGATGGAGGCGCCGTGGCCGGGCGTCCGCCTCCGCCGTGGCGGCCGGCCGGGGCGCCCCTGGAGGGGGCTGGCCTCTGTGGGGAAACGGACTGGTCTCTCACTCCGCGGCTAGGACGAAGCCGCGAAAGGTGCCGTTGTCGCCGGGACGGTCGGGGGACTCGTGGCGCGGGACTCAGGGTTCCCCATGGGGAGGCCCCCAGGCTCAGGCCCCTCGCAACGGAAGGCTGAGCAAGCAGGCCCGGGCCCGGGCCCGGCTTTCGGGGCTGGCCCGGCCCCAGCTGCCGGCGCCAGGGAGGGGACCCCCGGAGGCTGAGGAGCGGGAGGCGTCGGCCTCCCCCCGGCACGCCTCCCGGAGCTCCTCCTGGCGGTGCCGGAACGCGACGACACGCGATCCCGGACAGGGCCCCGGGGGGGGGCCGCCCTGCGGCCCTGTGGTGCCCGAAGTGTGTTCGCCGGGCGTTTTCCGGCCAATTCTCACGAGCGTTCTGCCCAAATCGGGATCGATTTGCGCAGAACGCTCGTGAGAATTGGCCGGCGTTGGGCAGCCCTGGTCAGCGCCCAGTTCCGCGTGGAGCAGGGCCTTTTCTCGCTCGGGGCATGTCGCGGCCGCCCGGAAAACGAGCCGCGACGATGGGGCGCGGCCGGCAGCCGCGGCGCCGGGGAGTTTTCCCCGAGCAGAGTGGATGGAGGCGCCGTGGCCGGGTGTCCGCCTCCGCCGTGGCGGGCGGCCGGGGCGCCCATGGAGGGGGCTGGCCTCTGTGGGGAAACGGACTGGTCTCTCACTCCGCGGCTAGGACGAAGCCGCGAATGGTGCCGTTGTCGCCGGGACGGTCGGGCGACTCGTGGCGCGGGACTCAGGGTTCCCCATGGGGAGGCCCGCAGGCTCAGGCCCCTGGCAACGGAAGGCTGAGCAAGCAGGCCCGGGCCTGGGCCCGGCTTTCGGGGCTGGCCCGGCTCCAGCTGCCGGCGCCAGGGATTGGACCCACGGAGGCTGAGGAGCGGGAGGCGTCGGCCGCCCCGCGGCACGCCTCCTGGAGCTCCTCCTGGCGGTGCCGGAACGCGACGACACGCGATCCCGGACAGGGCCCCGGGGGGGGTCGCCCTGCGGCCCTGTGGTGCCCGAAGTGTGTTCGCCGGGCCTTTACCGGCCAATTCTCACGAGCGTTCTGCCCGTATCGTGATCGATTTGGGCAGAACGCTCGTGAGAATTGGCCGGCAATGGGCAGCCCTGGTCAGCGCCCAGTTCCGCGTGGAGCAGGGCCCTTTCTCGCTCGGGGCATGTCGCGGACACCCGGAAAACGAGCCGCGACGATGGGGCGCGGCCGGCAGCCGCGGAGCCGGGGAGTTTTCCCCGAGCAGCGTGGATGGAGGCGCCGTGGCCGGGCGTCCGCCTCCGCCGTGGCGGGGGGCCGGGGCGCCCCTGGAAGGGGCTGGCCTCTGTGGGGAAACGGACTGGTCTCTCACTCCGCGGCTAGGACGAAGCCGCGAAAGGTGCCGTTGTCGCCGGGACGGTCGGGGGACTCGTGGCGCGGGACTCAGGGTTCCCCATGGGGAGGCCCCCAGGCTCAGGCCCCTGGCAACGGAAGGCTGAGCAAGCAGGCCCGGGCCGGGGCCCGGCTTTCGGGGCTGGCCCGGCCCAGGTGCCGGCGCCAGGGAGGGGACCCCGGAGGCTGAGGAGCGGGAGGCGTCGGCCTCCCCGCGGCACGCCTCCCGGAGCTCCTCCTGGCGGTGCCGGAACGCGACGACACGCGATCCCGGACAGGGCCCCGAGGGGGGGCCGCCCTGCGGTCCTGTGTTGCCCGAAGTGTGTTCGCCGGGCCTTTTCCGGCCAATTCTCACAAACGTTCTGCCCAAATCGGGATCGATTTGAGCAGAACGCTCGTGAGAATTGGCCGGCGTTGGGCAGCCCTCGTCAGCGCCCAGTTCCGCGTGGAGCAGGGCCCTTTCTCGCTCGAGGCATGTCGCGGCCAACCGGAAAACGAGACGCGACGATGGGGCGCGGCCGGCAGCCGCGGCGCCGGGGAGTTTTCCCCGAGCAGAGTGGATGGAGGCGCCGTGGCCGGGCGTCCGCCTCCGCCGTGGCGGGCGGCCGGGGCGCCCCTGGAGGGGGCTGGCCTCTGTGGGGAAATGGACTGGTCTCTCACTCCGCGGCTAGGACGAAGCCGCGAAAGGTGCCGATGTCGCCGGGACGGTCGGGGGACTCGTGGCGCGCGTCTCAGGGTTCCCCATGGGAGGCCCCCAGGCTCAGGCCCCTGGCAACCGAAGGCTGAGCAAGCAGGCCCGGGCCCGGGCCCGGCTTTCGGGGCTGGCCCGGCCCCAGCTGCCGGCGCCAGGGAGGGGACCTCCGGAGGCTGAGGAGCGGGAGGCGTCGGCCTCCCCGCGGCACGCCTCCCGGAGCTCCTCCTGGCGGTGCCGGAACGCGACGACACGCGATCCCGGACAGGGCCCCGGGGGGGGCGGACCTGCGGCCCTGTGGTGCCCGAAGTGTGTTCGCCGGGCGTTTTCCGGCCAAATCTCACGAGCGTTCTGCCCAAATCGGGATCGATTTGGGCAGAACGCTCGTGAGAATTGGCTGGCGTTGGGCAGCCCTGGTCAGCGCCCAGTTCCGCGTGGAGCAGGGCCCTTTCTCGCTCGGGGCATGTCGCGGCCACCCGGAAAACGAGCCGCGACAATGGGGCGCGGCCGGAAGCCGCGGCGCCGGGGAGTTTTCCCCGAGCAGAGTGGATGGAGGCGCCGTCTCCGGGCGTCCGCCTCCACCGTGGCGGGCGGCCGGGGCGCCCCTGGAGGGGGCTGGCCTCTGTGGGGAAACGGACTGGTCTCTCACTCCGCGGCTAGGACGAAGCCGCGAAAGGTGCCGTTGTCGCCGGGACGGTCGGGGGACTCGTGGCGCGGGACTCAGGGTTCCCCATGGGGAGGCCCCCAGGCTCAGGCCCCTGGCAACGGAAGGCTGAGCAAGCAGACCCGGGCCTGGGCCCGGCTTTCGGGGCTGGACCGGCCCCAGCTGCCGGCGCCAGGGAGGGGACCCCCGGAGGCTGAGGAGCGGGAGGCGTCGGCCGCCCCGCGGCACGCCTCCCGGAGCTCCTCCTGGCGGTGCCGGAACGCGACGACACGCGATCCCGGACAGGGCCCCGGGGGGGGGCCGCCCTGCGGCCCTGTGGTGCCCGAAGTGTGTTCGCCGGGCGTTTTCCGGCCAATTCCCACGAGCGTTCGGCCCAAATCGGGATCGATTTGGGCCGAACGCTCGTGAGAATTGGCCGGCGTTGGGCAGCCCTGGTCAGCGCCCACTTCCGCGTGGAGCAGGGCACTTTCTCGCTCGGGGCATGTCGCGGACACCCGGAAAACGAGCCGCGACGATGGGGCGCGGCCGGCAGCCGCGGCGCCGGGGAGTTTTCCCCCGAGCAGAGTGGATGGAGGCGCCGTGGCCGTGCGTCCGCCTCCGCCGTGGCGGGCGGCCGGGGCGCCCCTGGAGGGGGCTGGCCTCTGTGGGGAAACGGACTGGTCTCTCACTCCGCGGATAGGACGAAGCCGCGAAAGGTGCCGTTGTCGCCGGGACGGTCGGGGGACTCGTGGCGCGGGACTCAGGGTTCCCCATGGGGAGGCCCCCAGGCTCAGGCCCCTGGCAACGGAAGGCTGATCAAGCAGGCCCGGGCCCGGTCCCGGCTTTCGGGGCTGGCCCGGCCCCAGCTGCCGGCGCCAGGGAGGGGACCCCGGAGGCTGAGGAGCGGGAGGCGTCGGCCTCCCCGCGGCACGCCTCCCGGAGCTCCTCCTGGCGGTGCCGGAACGCGACGACACGCGATCCCGGACAGGGCCCCGGGGGGGGCCGCCCTGTGGCCCTGTGGTGCCCGAAGTGTGTTCGCCGGGCGTTTTCTGGCCAATTCTCACGAGCGTTCTGCCCAAATCGGGATCGATTTGGGCAGAACGCTCGTGAGAATTGGCCGGCGTTGGGCAGCCCTGGTCAGCGCCCAGTTCCGCGTGGAGCAGGGCCCTTTCTCGCTCGGGGCATGTCGCGGACACCCGGAAAACGAGCCGCGACGATGGGGCGCGGCCGGCAGCCGCGGCGCCGGGGAGTTTTCCCCGAGCAGCGTGGATGGAGGCGCCGTGGCCGGGCGTCCGCCTCCGCCGTGGCGGGGGGCCAGGGCGCCCCTGGAAGGGGCTGGGCTCTGTGGGGAAACGGACTGGTCTCTCACTCCGCGGCTAGGAGGAAGCCGCGAAAGGTGCCGTTGTCGCCGGGACGGTCGGGCGACTCGTGGCGCGGGACTCAGGGTTCCCCATGGGGAGGCCCCCAGGCTCAGGCCCCTGGCAACGGAAGGCTGAGCAAGCAGGCCCGGGCCGGGGCCCGGCTTTCGGGGCTGGCCCGGCCTCAGCTGCCGGCGCCAGGGAGGGGACCCCCGGAGGCTGAGGAGCGGGAGGCGTCGGCCGCCCCGCGGCACGCCTCCCGGAGCTCCTCCTGGCGATGGCGGAACGCGACGACACGCGATCCCGGACAGGGCCCCGGGGGGGGCCGCCCTGCGGCCCTGTGGTGCCCGAAGTGTGTTCGCCGGGCGTTTTCCGGCCAATTCTCACGAGCGTTCTGCCCAAATCGAGATCGATTTGGGCAGAACGCTCGTGAGAATTGGCCGGCGTTGGGCAGCCCTGGTCAGCGCCCAGTTCCGCGTGGAGCAGGGCCCTTTCTCGCTCGGGGCATGTCGCGGCCACCCGGAAAACGAGCCGCGACGATGGGGCGCGGCCGGCAGCCGCGGCGCCAGGGAGTTTTCCCCGAGCAGAGTGGATGGAGGCGCCGTGGCCGGGCGTCCGCCTCCGCCGTGGCGGGCGGCCGGGGCGCCCCTGGAGGGGGCTGGCCTCTGTGGGGAAACGGACTGGTCTCTCACTCCGCGGCTAGGACGAAGCCGCGAAAGGTGCCGTTGTCGCCGGGACGGTCGGGGGACTCGTGGCGCGGGTCTCAGTGTTCCCCATGGGAGGCCCCCAGGCTCAGGCCCCTGGCAACGGAAGGCTGAGCAAGCAGGCCCGGACCCGGGCCCGGCTTTCGGGGCTGGCCCGGCCCCAGCTGCCGGCGCCAGGGAGGGGACCTCCGGAGGCTGCGGCGCGGGAGGCGTCGGCCTCCCCGCGGCACGCCTCCCGGAGCTCCTCCTGGCGGTGCCGGAACGCGACGAGACGCGATCCCGGACAGGGCCCCGGGGGGGGCGGCCCTGCGGCCCTGTGGTGCCCGAAGTGTGTTCGCCGGGCCTTTTCCGGCCAATTTTCACGAGCGTTCTGCCCAAATCGGGATCGATTTGGACAGAACGCTCGTGAGAATTGGCCGGCGTTGGGCAGCCCTGGTCAGCGCCCAGTTCCGCGTGGAGCAGGGCCCTTTCTCGCTCGGGGCATGGCGCGGCCACCCGGAAAACGAGCCGCGACGATGGGGCGCGGCCGGCAGGCGAGGCGCCGGGGAGTTTTCCCCGAGCAGAGTGGATGGAGGCGCCGTGGCCGGGCGTCCGCCTCCGCCGTGGCGGGCGGCCGGGGCGCCCCTGGAGGGGGCTGGCCTCTGTGGGGAAACGGACTGGTCTCTCACTCCGCGGCTAGGACGAAGCCGCGAAAGGTGCCGTTGTCGCCGGGACGGTCGGGGGACTCTTGGCGCGGGACTCAGGGTTCCCCATGGGGAGGCCCCCAGGCTCAGGCCCCTGGCAACGGAAGTCTGAGCAAGCAGGCCCGGGCCCGGGCCCGGCTTTCGGGGCTGGCCCGGCCCCATCTGCCGGCGCCAGGGAGGGGACCCCCGGAGGCTGAGGAGCGGGAGGCGTCGGCCTCCCCGCGGCACGCCTCCCGGAGCTCCTCCTGGCGGTGCCGGAACGCGACGACACGCGATCCCGGACAGGGCCCCGGGGGGGGCCGCCCTGCGGCCCTGTGGTGCCCGAAGTGTGTTCGCCGGGCGTTTTCCGGCCAATTCTCACGACCGTTCTGCCCAAATTGGGATCGATTTGGGCAGAACGCTCGTGAGAATAGGCCGGCGTTGTTCAGCCCTGGTCAGCGCCCAGTTCCGCGTGGAGCAGGGGCCTTTCTCGCTCCGGGCATGTCGCGGCCACCCGGAAAACGAGCCGCGACGATGGGGCGCGTCCGGCAGCCGCGGCGCCGGGGAGTTTTCCCCGAGCAGAGTGGATGGAGGCGCCGTGGCCGGGCGTCCGCCTCCGCTGTGGCGGGCGGCCGGGGCGCCCCTGGAAGGGGCTGGCCTCTGTGGGGAAACGGACTGGTCTCTCACTCCGCGGCTAGGACGAAGCCGCGAAGGGTGCCGTTGTCGCCGGGACGGTCGGGGGACTCGTGGCGCTGGACTCAGGGTTCCCCATGGGGAGGCCCCCAGGCTCAGGCCCCTGGCAACGGAAGGCTGAGCAAGCAGGCCCGGGCCCGGGCCCGGCTTTCGGGGCTGGCCCGGCCCCAGCTGCCGGCGCCAGGGAGGGGACCTCCGGAGGCTGAGGAGCGGGAGGCGTCGGCCTCCCCTCGGCACGCCTCCCGGAGCTCCTCCTGGCGGTGCCGGAACGCGAAGACACGCGATCCTGGACAGGGCCCCGGGGGGGGCGGACCTGCGGCCCTGTGGTGCCCGAAGTGTGTTCGCCGGGCGGTTTCCGGTCAAATCTCACGAGCGTTCTGCCCAAATCGGGATCGATTTGGGCAGAACGCTCGTGAGAATTGGCCGGCGTTGGGCAGCCCTGGTCAGCGCCCAGTTCCGCGTGGAGCAGGGCCCTTTCTCGCTCGGGGCATGTCGCGGCCACCCGGAAAACGAGCCGCGACGATGGGGCGCGGCCGGAAGCCGCGGCGCCGGGGAGTTTTCCCCGAGCAGAGTGGATGGAGGCGCCGTGGCCGGGCGTCCGCCTCCGCCGTGGCGGGCGGCCGGGGCGCCCCTGGAGGGGGCTGGCCTCTGTGGGGAAACGGACTGGTCTCTCACTCCGCGGCTAGGACGAAGCCGCGAAAGGTGCCGTTGTCGCCGGGACGGTCGGGGGACTCGTGGCGCGGGACTCAGTGTTCCCCATGGGGAGGCCCCAGGCTCAGGCCCCTGGCAACGGAAGGCTGAGCAAGCAGGCCCGGGCCCGGTCCCGGCTTTCGGGGCTGGCCCGGCCCCAGCTGCCGGCGCTAGGGAGGGGACCCCGGAGGCTGAGGAGCGGGAGGCGTCGGCCTCCCCGCGGCACGCCTCCCGGAGCTCCTCCTGGCGGTGCCGGAACGCGACGACACGCGATCCCGGACAGGGCCACGGGGCGGGCCGCCCTGCGGCCCTGTGGTGCCCGAAGTGTGTTCGCCGGGCGTTTTCCGGCCAATTCTCACGAGCGTTCTGCCCAAATCGGGATCGATTTGAGCAGAACGCTCGTGAGAATTGGCCGGCGTTGGGCAGCCCTGGTCAGCGCCCAGTTCCACGTGGAGCAGGGCTCTTTCTCGCTCGGGACATGTCGCGCCCACCCAGAAAACGAGCCGCGACGATGGGGCGCGGCCGGAAGTCGCGGCGCCGGGGAGTTTTCCCTGAGCAGAGTGGATGGAGGCGCCGTGGCCGGGCGTCCGCCTCCGCTGTGGCGGGCGGCCGGGGCGCCCCTGGAGGGGGCTGGCCTCTGTGGGGAAACGGACTGGTCTCTCACTCCGCGGCTAGGACGAAGCCGCGAAAGGTGCCGTTGTCGCCGGGACAGTCGGGGGACTCGTGGCGCGGGACTCAGTGTTCCCCAAGGGGAGGCCCCAAGGCTCAGGCCCCTGGCAACGGAAGGCTGAGCAAGCAGGCCCGGGCCCGGGCCCGGCATTCGGGGCTGGCCCGGCCCCAGCTGCCGGCGCCAGGGAGGGGACCCCCGGAGGCTGAGGAGCGGGAGGCGTCGGCCTCCCCGCGGCACGCCTCCCGGAGCTCCTCCTGGCGGTGCCGGAACGCGACGACACGCGACCCCGGACAGGGCCCCGGGGGGGGCCGCCCTGCGGCCCTGTGGTGCCCGAAGTGTGTTCGCCGGGCCTTTTCCGGCCAATTCTCACGAGCGTTATTCCCAAATCGGGATCGATTTGGGCAGAACGCTCGTGAGAATTGGCCGGCGTTGGGCAGCCCTGGTCAGCGCCCAGTGCCGCGTGGAGCAGGGCCCTTTCTCGCTCGGGGCATGTCGGCCACCCGGAAAACGAGCCGCGACGCCGGCGAGTTTTCCCTGAGCAGAGTGGATGGAGGCGCCGCGGCCGGGCGTCCGCCTCCGCCGTGGCGGGCGGCCGGGGCGCCCCTGGAGGGGGCTGGCCTCTGTGGGGAAACGGACTGGTCTCTCACTCCGCGGCTAGGACGAAGCCGCGAAAGGTGCCGTTGTCGCCGGGACGGTCGGGGGACTCGTGGCGCGGGTCTCAGTGTTCCCCATGGGAGGCCCCCAGGCTCAGGCCCCTGGCAACGGAAGGCTGAGCAAGCAGGACCGGGCCCGGGCCCGGCTTTCGGGGCTGGCCCGGCCCCAGCTGCCGGCGCCAGGGAGGGGACCTCCGGAGGCTGCGGCGCGGGAGGCGTCGGCCTCCCCGCGGCACGCCTCCCGGAGCTCCTCCTGGCGGTGCCGGAACGCGACGAGACGCGATCCCGGACAGGGCCCCGGGGGGGGCGGCCCTGCGGCCCAGTGGTGCCCGAAGTGTGTTCGCCGGGCCTTTTCCGGCCAATTCTCACGGGCGTTCTGCCCAAATCGGGATCGATTTGGACAGAACGCTCGTGAGAATTGGCCGGTGTTGGGCAGCCCTGGTCAGCGCCCAGTTCCGGGTGGAGCAGGGCCCTTTCTCGCTCGGGGCATGGCGCGGCCACCCGGAAAACGAGCCGCGACGATGGGGCGCGGCCGGCAGGCGAGGCACCGGGGAGTTTTCCCCGAGCAGAGTGGATGGAGGCGCCGTGGCCGGGCGTCCACCTCCGCCGTGGCGGGCGGCCGGGGCGCCCCTGGAGGGGGCTGGCCTCTGTGGGGAAACGGACTGGTCTCTCACTCTGCGGCTAGGACGAAGCCGCGAAAGGTGCCGTTGTCGCCGGGACGTTCGGGGGACTCGTGGCGCGGGACTCAGGGTTCCGCATGGGGAGGCCCCCAGGCTCAGGCCCCTGGCAATGGAAGGCTGAGCAAGCAGGCCCGGGCCCGGGCCCGGATTTCAGGGCTGGCCCGGCCCCAGCTGCCGGCGCCAGGGAGGGGACCCCCGGAGGCTGAGGTGCGGGAGGCGTCGGTCGCCCCGCGGCACGCCTCCCGGAGCTCCTCCTGGCGGTGCCGGAACGCGACGACACGCGATCCCGGACAGGGCCCCGGGGGGGGCCGCGCTGCGGCCCTGTGGTGCCCGAAGTGTGTTCGCCGGGCGTTTTCCGGCCAATTCTCACGAGCGTTTTGCCCAAATCGGGATCGAATTGGGCAGAACGCTCGTGAGAATTGGCCGGCGTTGGGCAGCCCTGGTCAGCGCCCAGTTCCGCGTGGAGCAGGGCCCTTTCTCGCTCGGGGCATGTCGCGGCCACCCGGAAAACGAGCCGCGACGATGGGGCGCGGCCGGCAGCCGCGGCGCCGGGGAGTTTTCCCCGAGCAGAGTGGATGGAGGCGCCGTGGCCGGGCGTCCGCCTCCGCTGTGGCGGGCGGCCGGGGCGCCCCTGGAAGGGGCTGGCCTCTGTGGGGAAACGGACTGGTCTCTCACTCCGCGGCTAGGACGAAGCCGCGAAGGGTGCCGTTGTCGCCGGGACGGTCGGGGGACTCGTGGCGCTGGACTCAGGGTTCCCCATGGGGAGGCCCCCAGGCTCAGGCCCCTGGCAACGGAAGGCTGAGCAAGCAGGCCCGGGCCCGGGCCCGGCTTTCGGGGCTGGCCCGGCCCCAGCTGCCGGCGCCAGGGAGGGGACCTCCGGAGGCTGAGGAGCGGGAGGCGTCGGCCTCCCCTCGGCACGCCTCCCGGAGCTCCTCCTGGCGGTGCCGGAACGCGACGACACGCGATCCTGGACAGGGCCCCGGGGGGGGGCGGACCTGCGGCCCTGTGGTGCCCGAAGTGTGTTCGCCGGGCGGTTTCCGGTCAAATCTCACGAGCGTTCTGCCCAAATCGGGATCGATTTGGGCAGAACGCTCGTGAGAATTGGCCGGCGTTGGGCAGCCCTGGTCAGCGCCCAGTTCCGCGTGGAGCAGGGCCCTTTCTCGCTCGGGGCATGTCGCGGCCACCCGGAAAACGAGCCGCGACGATGGGGCGCGGCCGGAAGCCGCGGCGCCGGGGAGTTTTCCCCGAGCAGAGTGGATGGAGGCGCCGTGGCCGGGGCGTCCGCCTCCGCCGTGGCGGGCGGCCGGTGCGCCCCTGGAGGGGGCTGGCCTCTGTGGGGAAACGGACTGGTCTCTCACTCCGCGGCTAGGACGAAGCCGCGAAAGGTGCCGTTGTCGCCGGGACGGTCGGGGGACTCGTGGCGCGGGACTCAGGGTTCCCCATGGGGAGGCCCCAGGCTCAGGCCCCTGGCAACGGAAGGCTGAGCAAGCAGGCCCGGGCCCGGTCCCGGCTTTCGGGGCTGGCCCGGCCCCAGCTGCCGGCGCCAGGGAGGGGACCCCGGAGGCTGAGGAGCGGGAGGCGTCGGCCTCCCCGCGGCACGCCTCCCGGAGCTCCTCCTGGCGGTGCCGGAACGCGACGACACGCGATCCCAGACATGGCCCCGGGGGGGGGCCGACCTGCGGCCTTATGGTGCCCGAAGTGTGTTCGCCGGGCGTTTTCCGGCCAATTCTCACGAGCGTTCTGCCCAAATCGGGATCGATTTGGGCAGAACGCTCGTGAGAATAGGCCGGCGTTGGGCAGCCCTGGTCAGCGCCCAGTTCCGCGTGGAGCAGGGCCCTTTCTCGCTCGGGGCATGTCGCGGCCACCCGGAAAACGAGCCGCGACGATGGGGCGCGGCCGGCAGCCGCGGCGCCGGGGAGTTTTCCCCGAGCAGAGTGGATGTAGGCGCCGTGGCCAGGCGTCCGCCTCCGCCGTGGTGGGCGGCCGGGGCGCCCCTGGAGGGGGCTGGCCTCTGTGGGGAAACGGACTGGTCTCTCACTCCGCGGCTAGGACGAAGCCGGGAAAGGTGCCGTTGTCGCCGGGACGGTCTGGGGACTCGTGGCGCGGGACTCAGGGTTCCCCAAGGGGAGGCCCCCAGGCTCAGGCCCCTGGCAACGGAAGGCTGAGCAAGCAGGACCGGGCCCGGGCCCGGCTTTCGGGGCTGGCCCGGCCCCAGCTGCCGGCGCCAGGGAGGGGACCCCCGGAGGCTGAGGAGCGGGAGGCGTCGGCCTCCCCGCGGCACGCCTCCCGGATCTCCTCCTGGCGGTGCCGGAACGCGACGACACGCGATCCCGGACAGGGCCCCGGGGGGGGCCGCCCTGCGGCCCTGTGGTGCCCGAAGTGTGTTCGCCGGGCCTTTTCCGTCCAATTCTCACGAGCTTTCAGCCCAAATCGGGATCGATTTGGGCAGAACGCTCGTGAGAATTGGCCGGCGTTGGGCAGCCCTGGTCAGCGCCCAGTTCCGCGTGGAGCAGGGCCCTTTCTCGCTCGGGGCATGTCGCGGCCACCCGGAAAACGAGCCGCGACGATGGGGCGCGGCCGGCAGCCGCGGCGCCGGCGAGTTTTCCCTGAGCAGAGTGGATGGAGGCGCCGTGGCCGGGCGTCCTCCTCCGCCGTGGCGGGCGGCCGGGGCGCCCCTGCAGGGGGCTGGCCTCTGTGGGGAAACGGACTGGTCTCTCACTCCGTGGCTAGGACGAAGCCGCGAAAGGTGCCGTTGTCGCCGGGACGGTCGGGGGACTCGTGGCGCGGGTCTCAGGGTTCCCCATGGGAGGACCCCAGGCTCAGGCCCCTGGCAACCGAAGGCTGAGCAAGCAGGCCCGGGCCCGGGCCCGGCTTTCGGGGCTGGCCCGGCCCCAGCTGCCGGCGCCAGGGAGGGGACCCCCGGAGGCTGAGGAGCGGGAGGCGTCGGCCTCCCCGCGGCATGCCTCCCGGTGCTCCTCCTGGCGGTGCCGGAACGCGACGACACGCGATCCCGGACAGGGCCCCGGGGGGGACCGCCCTGCGGCCCTGTGGTGCCCGAAGTGTGTTCGTCGGGCGTTTTCCGGCCAAATCTCACGAGCGTTCTGTCCAAATCGGGATCGATTTGGGCAGAACGCTCGTGAGAATTGGCCGGCGTTGGGCAGCCCTGGTCAGCGCCCAGTTCCGCGTGGAGCAGGGCCCTTTCTCGCTCGGGGCATGTCGCGGCCACCCGGAAAACGAGCCGCGACGATGGGGCGCGGCCGGCAGCCGCGGCGCCGGGGAGTTTTCCCCGAGCAGAGAGGATGGAGGCGCCGTGGCCGGGCGTCCGCCTCCGCCATGGCGGGCGGCCGGGGCGCCCATGGAGGGGGCTGGCCTCTGTGGGGAAACGGACTGGTCTCTCACTCCGCGGCTAGGACGAAGCCGCGAAAGGTGCCGTTGTCGCCGGGACGGTCGGGGGACTCGTGGCGCGGGACTCAGGGTTCCCCATGGGGAGGCCCCCAGGCTCAGGCCCCTGGCAACGGAAGGCTGAGCAAGCAGGCCCGGGCCTGGGCCCGGCTTTCGGGGCTGGACCGGCCCCAGCTGCCGGCGCCAGGGAGGGGACCCCCGGAGGCTGAGGAGCGGGAGGCGTCGGCCGCCCCGCGGCACGCCTCCCGGAGCTCCTCCTGGCGGTGCCGGAACGCGACAACACGCGATCCCGGACAGGGCCCCGGGGGGGGCCGCCCTGCGGCCCTGTGGTGCCCGAAGTGTGTTCGCCGGGCCTTTACCGGCCAATTCTCACGAGCGTTCTGCCCAAATCGGGATCGATTTGGGCAGAACGCTCGTGAGAATTGGCCGGCGTTGGGCAGCCCTGGTCAGCGCCCAGTTCCGCGTGGAGCAGGGCCCTTTCTCGCTCGGGGCATGTCGCGGCCACCCGGAAAACGAGCCGCGACGATGGGGCGCGGCCGGCAGCCGCGGCGCCGGGGAGTTTTCCCCGAGCAGAGTGGATGGAGGCGCCGTGGCCGGGCGTCCGCCTCCGCCGTGGCGGGCGGCTGGGGCGCCCCTGGAGGGGGCTGGCCTCTGTGGGGAAAGAGACTGGTCTCTCACTCCGCGGCTAGGACGAAGCCGCAAATGGTGCCGTTGTCGCCGGGACGGTCGGGGGACTCGTGGCGCGGGACTCAGGGTTCCCCATGGGGAGGCCCCCAGGCTCAGGCCCCTGGCAACGGAAGGCTGAGCAAGCAGGCCCGGGCCCGGTCCCGGCTTTCGGGGCTGGCCCGGCCCCAGCTGCCGGCGCCAGGGAGGGGACCCCCGGAAACTGAGGAGCGGGAGGCGTCGGCCGCCCAGTGGCACGCCTCCCAAAGCTCCCCCTGGCGGTGCCGGAACGCGACGACACGCGATCCCGGACAGGGCCCCGGGGGGGGCCGCCCTGCGGCCCTGTGGTGCCCGAAGTGTGTTCGCCGGGCGTTTTCCGGCCAATTCTCACGAGCGTTCTGCCCAAATCGGGATCGATTTGGGCAGAACGCTCGTGAGAATTGTCCGGCGTTGGGCAGCCCTGGTCAGCGCCCAGTTCCGCGTGGAGCAGGGCCCTTTCTCGCTCGGGGCATGTCGCGGCCACCCGGAAAACGAGCCGCGACGATGGGGCGCGGCCGGCAGCCGCGGCGCCGGGGAGTTTTCCCCGAGCAGAGTGGATGGAGGCGCCGTGGCCGGGCGTCCGCCTCCGCCGTGGCGGGCGGCCGGGGCGCCCCTGGAGGGGGCTGGCCTCTGTGGGGAAACGGACTGGTCTCTCACTCCGCGGCTAGGACGAAGCCGCGAAAGGTGCCGTTGTCGCCGGGACGTTCGGGGGACTCGTGGCGCGGGACTCAGGGTTCCCCATGGGGAGGCCCCCAGGCTCAGGCCCCTGGCAACGGAAGGCTGAGCAAACAGGACCGGGCCCGGGCCCGGCTTTCGGGGCTGGCCCGGCCCCAGCTGCCGGCGCCAGGTAGGGGACCCCCGGAGGCTGAGGAGCGGGAGGCGTCGGCCTCCCCGCGGCACGCCTCCCGGAGCTCCTCCTGGCGGTGCCGGAACGCGACGACACGCGATCCCGGACAGGGCCCCGGGGGGGGCCGCCCTGCGGCCCTGTGGTGCCCGAAGTGTGTTCGCCGGGCCTTTTCCGGCTAATTCTCACGAACGTTCTGCCCAAATCGGGATCGATTTGGGCAGAACGCTCGTGAGAATTGGCCGGCTTTGGGCAGCCCTGGTCAGCGCCCAGTTCCGCGTGGAGCAGGGCCCTTTCTCGCTCGAGGCATGTCGCGGCCACCCGGAAAACGAGACGCGACGATGGGGCGCGGCCGGCAGCCGCGGCGCCGGGGAGTTTTCCCCGAGCAGAGTGGATGGAGGCGCCGTGGCCGGGCGTCCGCCTCCGCCGTGGCGGGCGGCCGGGGCGCCCCTGGAGGGGGCTGGCCTCTGTGGGGAAATGGACTGGTCTCTCACTCCGCGGCTAAGACGAAGCCGCGAAAGGTGCCGTTGTCGCCGGGACGGTCGGGGGACTCGTGGCGTGGGACTCAGGGTTCCCCATGGGGAGGCCCCCAGGCTCAGGCCCCTGGCAACGGAAGGCTGAGCAAGCAGGCCCGGGCCCGGGCCCGGCTTTCGGGGCTGGACCGGCCCCAGCTGCCGGCGCCAGGGAGGGGACCCCCGGAGGCTGAGGAGCGGGAGGCGTCGGCCGCCCCGCGGCACGCCTCCCGGAGCTCCTCCTGGCGGTGCCGGAACGCGACGACACGCGATCCCGGACAGGGCCCCGGGGGGGGCCGCCCTGCGGCCCTGTGGTGCCCGAAGTGTGTTCGCCGGGCGTTTTCCGGCCAATTCTCACGAGCGTTCTGCCCAAATCGGGATCGATTTGGGCAGAACGCTCGTGAGAATTGGCCGGCGTTGGGCAGCCCTGGTCAGCTCCCAGTTCCGCGTGGAGCAGGGACCTTTCTCGCTCGGGGCATGTCGCGGCCACCCGGAAAAAGAGCCGCGACGATGGGGCGCGGCCGGCAGCCGCGGCGCCGGGGAGATTTCCCCGAGCAGAGTGGATGGAGGCGCCGTGGCCGGGCGTCCGCCTCCGCCGTGGCGGGCGGCCGGGTCGCCCCTGGAGGGGGCTGGCCTCTGTGGGGAAACGGACTGGTCTCTCACTCCGCGGCTAGGACGAAGCCGCGAAAGGTGCCGTTGTCGCCGGGACGGTTGGGGGACTCGTGGCGCGGGACTCAGGGTTCCCCATGGGGAGGCCCCCAGGCTCAGGCCCCTGGCAACGGAAGGCTGAGCAAGCAGGCCCGGGCCTGGGCCCGGCTTTCGGGGCTGGCCCGGCCCCAGCTGCCGGCGCCAGGGAGGGGACCCCCGGAGGCTGAGGAGCGGGAGGCGTCGGCCGCCCCGCGGCACGCCTCCCGGAGCTCCTCCTGGCGGTGCCGGAACGCGACGACACGCGATCCCGGACAGGGCCCCGGGGGGGGCCGCCCTGCGGCCCTGTGGTGCCCGAAGTGTGTTCGCCGGGCCTTTACCGGCCAATTCTCACGAGCGTTCTGCCCAAATCGGGATCGATTTGGGCAGAACGCTCGTGAGAATTGGCCGGCGTTGGGCAGCCCTGGTCAGCGCCCAGTTCCGCGTGGAGCAGGGCCCTTTCTCGCTCGGGGCATGTCGCAGCCACCCGGAAAACGAGCCGCGACGATGGGGCGCGGCCGGCAGCCGCGGCGCCGGGGAGTTTTCCCCGAGCAGAGTGGATGGAGGCGCCGTGGCCGGGCGTCCGCCTCCGCCGTGGCGGGCGGCCGGGGCGCCCCTGGAGGGGGCTGGCCTCTGTGGGGAAACGGACTGGTCTCTCACTCCGCGGCTAGGACGAAGCCGCGAAAGGTGCCGTTGTCGCCGGGACGGTTGGGGGACTCGTGGCGCGGGACTCAGGGTTCCCCATGGGGAGGCCCCCAGGCTCAGGCCCCTGGCAACGGAAGGCTGAGCAAGCAGGCCCGGGCCCGGGCCCGGCTTTCGGGGCTTGCCCGGCCCCAGCTGCTGGCGCCAGGGAGGGGACCCCCGGAGGCTGAGGAGCGGGAGGCGTCGGCCTCCCCGCGGCATGCCTCCCGGAGATCCTCCTGGCGGTGCCGGAACGCGACGACACGCGATCCCGGACAGGGCCCCGGGGGGGGCCGCCCTGCGGCCCTGTGGTGCCCGAAGTGTGTTCGTCGGGCGTTTTCCGGCCAAATCTCACGAGCGTTCTGCCCAAATCGGGATCGATTTGGGCAGAACGCTCGTGAGAATTGGCCGGCGTTGGGCAGCCCTGGTCAGCGCCCAGTTCCGCGTGGAGCAGGGCCCTTTCTCGCTCGGGGCATGTCGCGGCCACCCAGAAAACGAGCCGCGACGATGGGGCGCGGCCGGCAGCCGCGGCGCCGGGGAGTTTTCCCCGAGCAGAGAGGATGGAGGCGCCGTGGCCGGGCGTCCGCCTCCGCCATGGCGGGCGGCCGGGGCGCCCCTGGAGGGGGCTGGCCTCTGTGGGGAAACGGACTGGTCTCTCACTCCGCGGCTAGGACGAAGCCGCGAAAGGTGCCGTTGTCGCCGGGACGGTCGGGGGACTCGTGGCGCGGGACTCAGGGTTCCCCATGGGGAGGCCCCCAGGCTCAGGCCCCTGGCAACGGAAGGCTGAGCAAGCAGGCCCGGGCCCGGGCCCGGCTTTCGGGGCTGGCCCGGCCCCAGCTGCCGGCGCCAGGGAGGGGACCCCCGGAGGCTGAGGAGCGGGAGGCGTCGGCCGCCCCGCGGCACGCCTCCCGGAGCTCCTCCTGGCGGTGCCGGAACGCGACGACACGCGATCCCGGACAGGGCCCCGGGGGGGGCCGCCCTTCGGCCCTGTGGTGCCCGAAGTGTGTTCGCCGGGCGTTTTCCGGCCAATTCTCACGAGCGTTCTGCCCAAATCGGGATCGATTTGGGCAGAACGCTCGTGAGAATTGGCCGGCGTTGGGCAGCCCTGGTCAGCGCCCAGTTCCGCGTGCAGCAGGGCCCTTTCTCGCTCGGGGCATGTCGCGGCCACCCGGAAAACGAGCCGCGACGATGGGGCGTGGCCGGCAGCCGCGGCGCCGGGGAGTTTTCCCCGAGCAGAGTGGATGGAGGTGCCGTGGCCGGGCGTCCGCCTCCGCCGTGGCGGGCGGCCGGGGCGCCCCTGGAGGGGGCTGGCCTCTGTGGGGAAACGGACTGGTCTCTCACTCCGCGGATAGGACGAAGCCGCGAATGGTGCCGTTGTCGCCGGGACGGTCGGGGGACTCGTGGCGCGGGACTCAGGGTTCCCCATGGGGAGGCCCCCAGGCTCAGGCCCCTGGCAACGGAAGGCTGAGCAAGCAGGCCCGGGCCCGGTCCCGGCTTTCGGGGCTGGCCCGGCCCCAGCTGCCGGCGCCAGGGAGGGGACCCCGGAGGCTGAGGAGCGGGAGGCGTCGGCCTCACCGCGGCACGCCTCCCGGAGCTCCTCCTGGCGGTGCCGGAACGCGACGACACGCGATCCCGGACAGGGCCCCGGGGGGGGCCGACCTGCGGCCCTGTGGTGCCCGAAGTGTGTTCGCCGGGCGTTTTCCGGCCAATTCTCACGAGCGTTCTGCCCAAATCGGGATCGATTTGGGCAGAACGCTCGTGAGAATTGGCCGGCGTTGGGCAGCCCTGGTCAGCGCCCAGTTCCGCGTGGAGCAGGGCCCTTTCTCGCTCGGGGCATGTCGCGGCCACCCGGAAAACGAGCCGCGACGATGGGGCGCGGCCGGCAGCCGCGGCGCCGGGGAGTTTTCCCCAAGCAGAGAGGATGTAGGCGCCGTGGCCGGGCGTCCGCCTCCGCCGTGGCGGGCGGCCCGGGCGCCCCTGGAGGGGGCTGGCCTCTGTGTGGAAACGGACTGGTCTCTCACTCCGCGGCTAGGACGAAGCCGCGAAAGGTGCCGTTGTCGCCGGGACGGTCGGGGGACTCGTGGCGCGGGACTCAGGGTTCCCCATGGGGAGGCCCCCAGGCTCAGGCCCCTGGCAACGGAAGGCTGAGCAAGCAGGCCCGGGCCCGGGCCCGACTTTCGGGGCTGGCCCGGCCCCAGCTGCCGGCGCCAGGGAGGGGACCCTCGGAAGCTGAGGAGCGGGAGGCGTCGGCCTCCCCGCGGCACGCCTCCCGGAGCTCCCCCTGGCGGTGCCGGAACGCGACGACACGCGATCCCGGACAGGGCCCAGGGGGGGGCCGCCCTGCGGCCCTGTGGTGCCCGAAGTGTGTTCGCCGGGCCTTTTCCGGCCAATTCTCACGAGCGTTCTGCCCAAATCTGGATCGATTTGGGCAGAACGCTCGTGAGAATTGGCCGGCATTGGGCAGCCCTGGTCAGCGCCCAGTTCCGCGTGGTGCAGGGCCCTTTCTCGCTCGGGGCATGTCGCGGCCACCTGGAATACGAGCCGCGACGATGGGGCGTGGCCGGCAGCCGCGGCGCCGGGGAGTTTTCCCCGAGCAGAGTGGATGGAGGCGCCGTGGCCGGGCGTCCGCCTCCGCCGTGGCGGGAGGCTGTGGCGCCCCTGGAGGGGGCTGGCCTCGGTGGGGAAACGGACTGGTCTCTCACTCCGCGGCTAGGACGAAGCCGCGAATGGTGCCGTTGTCGCCGGGACGTTCGGGGGACTCGTGGCGCGGGACTCAGGGTTCCCCATGTGGAGGCGCCCAGGATCAGGCCCCTGGCAACGGAAGGCTGAGCAAGCAGGCCCGGGCCCGGTCCCGGCTTTCGGGGCTGGCCCGGCCCCAGCTGCCGGCGCCAGGGATGGGACCCCCGGAAGCTGAGGAGCGGGAGGCGTCGGTCTCCCCGCGGCACGCCTCCCGGAGCTCCCCCTGGCGGTGCCGGAACGCGACGACACGCGATCCCGGACAGGGCCCGGGGGGGGGCCGCCCTGCGGCCCTGTGGTGCCCGAAGTGTGTTCGCCGGGCCTTTTCCGGCCAATTCTCACGAGCGTTCTGCCCAAATCTGGATCGATTTGGGCAGAACGCTCGTGAGAATTGGCCGGCATTGGGCAGCCCTGGTCAGCGCCCAGTTCCGCGTGGAGCAGGGCCCTTTCTCGCTCGGGGCATGTCGCGGCCACCTGGAATACGAGCCGCGACGATGGGACGTGGCCGGCAGCCACGGCGCCGGGGAGTTTTCCCCGAGCAGAGTGGATGGAGGCGCCGTGGCCGGGCGTCCGCCTCCGCCATGGCGGGCAGCCGGGGCGCCCCTGGAGGGGGCTGGCCTCTGTGGGGAAACGGACTGGTCTCTCACTCCGCGGCTAGGACGAAACCGCGAAAGGTGCCGTTGTCGCCGGGACGGTCGGGGGACTCGTGGCGCGGGACTCTGGGTTCCCCATGGGGAGGCCCCCAGGCTCAGGCCCCTGGCAACGGAAGGCTGAGCAAGCAGGCCTGGGCCCGGGCCCGACATTCGTGGCTGGCCCGGCCCCAGGTGCCGGCGCCAGGGAGGGGACTCCCGGAGGCTGAAGAGCGGGAGGCGACGGCCTCCCCGCGGCACGCCTCCCGGAGCTCCTCCTGGCGGTGCCGGAACGCGACGACACGCGATCCCGGACAGGGCCCTGGGGGGGGCCGCCCTGCGGCCCTGTGGTGCCCGAAGTGTGTTCGCCGGGCGTTTTCCGGCCAATTCTCACGAGCGTTCTGCCCAAATCGGGATCGATTTGGGCAGAACGCTCGTGAGAATTGGCCGGCGTTGGGCAGCCCTGGTCAGCGCCCAGTTCCGCGTGGAGCAGGGCCCTTTCTCGCTCGGGGCATGTCGCGGCCACCCGGAAAACGAGCCGCGACGATAGAACCAGATGGGCCTTCATATTTATACTGACCTATATACTTACTGGAGTCCATTATGGAAAGATTTCCATCTGGGTGTGAGGCTGAGTCCTGTGGTATTGCTCAGGCATCCCCAAATCCTAGGGCTTTGGAGCCCACCCTTAGGGGACGGAGACATGAGAACCCAAGCTAGGGATAGAGTTAGGGCCGAAGGACATTGCAGGCCCAAACAGCTGACAGTGTGTGTGGTTCCTAGAGGCTGGAATTAAGGATGAGTGTTCTGTTTCTGGTCAGGCACAGGGTTTGTGACCTAGAGGCCACTGAAATTGGGGGTTTGCTGGTATAGGCTCAGATGGGCAGGAATTTTAATCCTGCTTTGAATACTTTCTAGAGGTCTACATGGCACGCTTTCCTCCTGTCTGTTAGGATGAGTCCTGTGGTATGGCTAAGGTGACCCCAGTCCGTGGGGTAGGGAGCCAGACCCCTAGGAATTGAATGCTCAGAACACAAACTAAGCTTCAGTTAGGGGTTAGGAGCATGGCAGGCCCAATCTGATGGTGGTGTGGCAAGCTATCCAGAGGGCTGAGTACAGAGGGATGGATAGAGTAAGTGTCAGGTTCAGGTTTGTGTCCAGCTGCTGACTCTGGGTGAACTCAGTGGTGCGTGGCAGATTTCTCCTGCTCAGAATCCTTTGCAGAGTCCCAAATGGTATGGTTTCCTTCTGGGTGGCAGGCAGAGATCTCAAATCTTGCTCAGGGGTCCCCATCCGTGGGACTTGGGTGCCAGTCCTCTGGGGACAGAGCATGAAACCCCAACCTAGGGTTGGGGCTAGGTCCCAGCAACATGACAGGCCTGATTTGCTGGTGCTGTGCAGAGCTCTCACGGGGACTGAGTAGAGAACATGGGTCAGTCTGAGTCAGGCTCCGGGTTGGTGGCCATGGGGGGAAAGGCAGATTTCTCCTGCTCTCAGTCCTTGGCAGAGTTCCAATTCTACTGTTTCCTTCTGGGTTGAAGACAGAGTCCTCTGGCATTTCTCAGGGGTCCCACATATGTGGGGCTTTGGTACCTGTATTCTTGGGACACAAGACAGAAAATGTACCTAAGTTTTGGTTAGGGCTGAGGGTCATGTCAGTCTCAATAGGCCACCCTGAGAGGAGTGACCTGGGGAGCAGAGTTGAGGACGTGGGTCAGTGTGAGTGTTAAGATCCAGGTGTGAACGGGGGGTGCTGAAAGTGGGATAGCCTCAGGGGGCCAAGAAATATTCTGGTATAGTTCAGGTGTAACCCATCAGCGGAGCTTTGGTGTCAATCATCAGAGGACAGAAGACTGAAAACACAACCTAGGGCTTGGAAAAGAGCACAGGGGCATGGCTGGCCTGATCTGCTGGTGCCGAGGCTAGATGTCTGGGGTACTGAGTTGAGGGCCATGGTCAGGTGGTGCATTACGATCTGGGTTTGTGCCTGGGGGGTGGCCGAAGGTGGAGGTGGCTTCAGGGAGCATGAAGATTTCTCCCGTTCCGATGGTTCTGTGCAGCTCCAAACAGAACGGTTTCCTCCCGG
Source organism: Meles meles (assembly GCF_922984935.1). Taxonomy (NCBI): domain Eukaryota; kingdom Metazoa; phylum Chordata; class Mammalia; order Carnivora; family Mustelidae; genus Meles; species Meles meles. Next base: position 146,064 of record NW_025721165.1, on the reverse strand, counting down.
GTGGCAGACAGAGCACTGGGTTGTGGCTCAGGGGTCCAAATATGGAGGAATTGGGGGACCAGCCTCTGGGGATGAAGACTGAAAATGCAACCTAGGCTTAAGGTTAGGGTCAGGGGCATGGCAGGCCCAATTTGCTGGCACTGAGAAGGGATCCCAGGGGGATGAATTGAGGGCAGAGGTCCGGTGGCATGAGAGGGTCCAGGTTTGTGGTCAGGGGACCGCTGAAGGAGGGGGTTGTGCTCAGGGAGGCATGCAGTTTCTCCCACTCTGAGTGTTCTACTCAGTTTCAAATGGCACGGTTTCCTCCTGGGTGGTAGGCAGGCTGAGTGCCAGCCTCCACATTTGTGGCCCAATAGTGCGCAGAGGGTGGGGGATAGCCTCGGGTGAACCGTGCAGGTTTCTCCCGGTCTGAGGATTCGACACAGCTCCAAACAGCATGGTTTCCTCCTGCATGGTGGACAGAGTCCTGAGGTGTCACTCAGGATTCTTTAATCTTGGGGTCTTGGGGTCAGGACTCTTGGGGATGATACCTGAAAACCAAAATTAGGGATAGGGTTAAGGCCTAGGGCCATGGTAGACCTGATATGCCAGTGCAGAGGCAGGTGCCCTGGTGCGCTGAGTTGAGCTTGGGTGTCAGACGGGGCCTTAGCCTCTAGGTGTGTGTCCAGACGTTCGCATAACCTGGGGGTGACTTCAGGGGTGCATGGAAGTTTCTCCAGCTCTGAGGGTTCAGCGCAGCTCCAAACAGCACAGCGGTGCCCTGCGTGGCAGGCAGATTCCCAGCATGAGTATCAGGCATCCTCAATCCTTGTGACGCAGTATGTGGTCTATTCTGGAGAAGGTTCCATGTGCACTTGAGAAGAATGAGTATTCTGTTGTTTTAGGGTGGAATGTTCTGTATATGTCTATGAGGTCCATCTGGTCCAATGTTTCATTCAATGCTCTTATTTCTTTTTTAATTTTCTGCTTCGATGATCTGTCTATTTCTGAGAGAGGCATATGAAGATCTCCTACTATTATTGTATTCATATCAATATGACTCTTTATCTTGATTAATAGTTTTCTTATGGAATTGGGTGCTCCCATATTGGGGGCATAGATATTCACAATTGTTAGATCATCTTGGCGGATAGTCCCGTTAAGAATTATGGAGTGTCCTTCTGTATCTCTGACTACAGTCTTTAGTTTAAAATCTAATTTATCTGATATGAGAATCGCTACCCCGGCCTTCTTTTGAGGCCCATTGGCATGAAAGATGCTTCTCCATCCGTTCACTTTCAGTCTGGGTGTATCCTTAGGTTCAAAATGGGTCTCTTGTAGACAACATATGGATGGGTCCTGTCGTTTTATCCAATCTGCAACCCTGTGTCGTTTTATGGGCGCATTTAGGCCATTCACATTGAGAGTGATTATTGAGAGATAGGTTTTGATTCATGTCATGTTGCCTTTGAAGTCTTTCTGTCTGTAGATTGTTTCTATATTTCTGTTCAATGATATTCTTGGGATTTTTTCTCTTTTATAGGACCCCCCCCTTAATATTTCCTGCAGTGTCGGCTTGGTGGTTGCATAGTCTTTTAAGCCTTGCTGGTCTTGGAAACTCTTTATCTCTCCATCCATTTTAAATGTCAGTCTTGCCGGATAGAGTATTCTTGGTTGCATGTTCTTCTCATTTAGTACTCTGAATATATTTTGCCAGCCCTTCCTGGCTTGCCAGGTCTCTGTGAAAAGGTCTGACGTTATTCTAATGGGCTTGGATGCCCACTCTCACCACTCTTGTTCAACATAGTATTAGAAGTCCTAGCAACGGCAATCAGACAACAAAGAGAAATAAAAGGTATCCAAATTGGCAAGGAAGAAGTCAAACTCTCTCTCTTCGCAGATGACATGATTTTGTATATGGAAAACCCCAAAGACTCCACCCCCAAACTACTAGACTCATACAGCAATTCAGTAACGTGGCAGGATACAAAGTCAATGTACAGAAATCAGTGGCTTTCTTATACACTAACAGTGAAAATACAGAAAGGGAAATTAGAGAATCGATTCCATTTACTATAGCACCAAGAACCATAAGATACCTGGGAATAAACCTAACCAAAGAGGTAAAGGATCTGTATTCGAGGAACTACAGAACACTCATGAAAGAAATTGAAGAAGACCCAAAAAGATGGAAGACAATTCCATGCTCTTGGATTGGAAGAATAAACATTGTTAAAATGTTTATACTGCCTAGAGCAATCTATGCTTTTAATGCCATTCCGATCAAAATTCCACCGGTAGTTTTCAAAGAGCTGGAGCAAATAATCCTAAAATTTGTATGGAATCAGAAGAGACCCCGAATTGCTAAGGCAATGTTGAAAAACAAAAACAAAACTGGCGGCATCACGTTACCCGATTTTAAGCTTTACTACAAAGCTGCGATCACCAAGACCCTGGCATAAAAACCACCTGGCATAAAAACAGACACATAGACCAGTGGAACAGAGTGGAGAGCCCAGATATGGACCCTCAACTCCACGGTGAAATAATGTTCGACAAAACAGGAAAAAATATTCAATGGAAAAAAAGACAGTCTCTTCAATCAATGGTGCTGGGAAAACTGGACAGCTATATGTAGAATAATGAAACTCAACCATTCTCTTACACTCGAAATGGATAAAAGACCTCATCATGAGACAGGAATCCATCAGAATCCTAGAGGAGAACATAGGCAGTAACCTCTTCGATATCAGCCACAGCAACTTCTTTCAAGATATGTCTCCAAAGGCCAAGGAAACAAAAGCGAAAATAAACTTTTGGCACTTCATCAAGATCAAAAGCTTCTGCACAGCAAAGGAAACAGTCCACCAAACAAAAAGGCAACCCACGGAATGGGAGAAGATATTTGCAAATGACAGTACAGACAAAAGGTTGATATCCAGGATCTATAAAGAACTTCTCAAACTCAACACACACAAAACAGAGAATCATATCCAAAAATGGGCAGAAGATATGAACAGACACTTCTCCAACGAAGACATACAAATGGCTATCAGACACATGAAAAAATGTTCATCATCACTAGCCATCAGGGAGATTCAAATGAAAACCACATTGAGATACCACCTGACACCAGTTAGAATGGCCAAAATTAGCAAGACAGGAAACAACGTGTGTTGGAGAGGATGTGGAGAAAGGGGAACCCTCTTACACTGTTGGTGGGAATGCAAGTTGGTGCAGCCACTTTGGAGAACAGTGTGGAGATTCCTCCAGAAATTAAGAATAGAGCTTCCCTATGACCCTGCAATTGCACTGCTGGGTATTTACCCCAAAGATACAGATGGAGTGAAAAGAAGGGCCATCTGTACCCCAATGCTTATTGTAGCAATGGCTATGCTCACCAAACTGTGGAAAGAACCAAGATGCCCTTCAACGGATGAATGGATAAGGAAGATGTGGTACATATACGCAATGGAGTATTATGCCTCCATCAGAAAGGATGAATACCCAACTTTTGTAGCAACATGGACGGGACTGGAAGAAATTATGCTGAGCGAAATAAGTCAAGCAGAGAGAGAGTCATGTATCATATGGTCTCACTTATTTGTGGAGCATAGCAAATAACACGGAGGACATAGGGAGATGGAGAGGAGAGGGAGTTGAGAGAAACTGGAAGGGGAGATGAACCATGAGAGACTATGGACTCTGAAAAACAACCAGAGGGTTTTGGAGGGGCAGGGTGGGGTGGGAGTTTGAGGAATCAGGTGGTGGTTAATAGGGAGGGCACGTACTGCATGGAGCACTGGGTGTGATGCCAAAACAATGAACACTGTTATGCTGTAAATAAACAAATAAAAAAAAAAATGAGTCTATGGAAGGCCCGGCAGTGCCAGTTCACTCCACTGGAGGGAGTGGTGAGCCGTGGTGTGAGATACCCTGGAAGGCATGGCGATGCTGCTTGCCACCACTGGAGGCAGCGGCGAGCTGCCATGGGAAACACACCTGAAGAGGAGTCAGTGCAGCTTGCTGGCTCTGAAGGCAGGGCGGAGGTGCCCAGTGAGAGACCCTGAAACGTGAGGCACTACAGCTTATTTTTACAGGATGGAGTGGTGAGCTGTATAGTCTCTGTTTCTCCAGGCTCAAGGGTGGTGGTAAGAATTGATGGAGCCTGTCCCCCACTCAGCATTGTGCCCTCTTTCCCCAGGTTTGCTGGTAATGTGCTGTCAGGATGGTTCAGGAGGGTCCTCCCAGTTGGGCTCTGGAGCCAGGGGAACCAAACCCGACTCATGGTGCATTTGGAACCGAGGAGCTGAGTGTTTGTTTGGAAAAGTATGTTTGTTTCTCCAAAAAGGACAAGGGCATTGAGCAGCTTGAGAGGGAAGTGAATGACCAGTTAAGAAACAAGCCTGTGTCTCTCCTTCTCCCAGGAATCAGAGCAGATGTGCAGGCTTTAGGTGGGAGACGCCTGCTTATCTGCACCTGACAACCCTTCTTCACTCTGGCTCCATGAGACCTGAAGTTTGGAAGTCAGCGTCTGAGTCAGTCATGCAGCTTGTCCCAGGACGTCAGTGTTCAGAGAAAACAGCAGGCCTGTGGGTGACAATGTCACATCCATGCCAGGATGGCAGGTAAAAATTCCCTTTCACCCCAAATTTCCTGGGCTTTTCTCTTGTCTCCAGTGGAGCTCACAAATGGCACCCTGAACCAGCTGTAAGCAATCTCGTGTGGGTGCCAGAGCTCCTGAGTTTCTCTGCAGGGAGCACCTGGCAGGGATCTCATTTTCTGTTTATTTCTGGCTTACAAAGGTATTTGGAACATCTCTTTCCTAGGAAATCCCTTGGATTCGAAAGGGAAGGTGAGATTGACTTGGTGTGCCTTTTGAACATAGAAAGTATTCCTTCACCGAACAGTGTTTATTCCACTGGGCCTAGACTCTGGTGGAACGGCTGGCATCTAGAGTGAGGTGGCTGTTTGTGGTCAGATAGAGACTTGGATGATGGCTTCTTCTTTGTCCAAGGTGATGTATCCTAATGGATTCGTCTTTGAATCCAAAGAGTTCCAATGAGGGCAGAGGGAAAATTCAAAATGATTCCAAGGAGTCTTGGACAATTTAAAAGGGATGCTTGTCTTCCTAGGTTCACTCAAACGGCTATATATGGTTGGACATGCTGTATTTTCTCTGCAGTTTCATGGGTAGTGAAGTCAGAAGGAGAGTCTTTGGGAATTTCCCTGGATAAAGGCACTCTGTTGGCTTCAAGGGACTTGGTGTCAGGAACCCTGGGCTGAATTTCTGTGGCTGCTTTCCTGATGCTCAGTGAGTCAGGTTTTCCCACAGGTTTTATATTTCCTCCTTAGGAAATTGCTGGCAGGGAATGTTCTGTTTAAAGTGGAACCCTCGGGGGCACCTGTGTGGCTCAGTGGGTTAAGCCACTGCCTTCGGCTCAGGTCATGGTCTCAGGGTCCTGAGATCGAGCCCCGCATTGGGCTCTCTGCTCAGCGGGGAGTCTGCTTCGTCCTCTCTCTCTGCCTGCCTCTCTGCCTACTTGTGACCTCTGTCAAATAAATAAATAAAATCTAAAAAAAAAAAAAAAACAAAACCCAAAACCGGGACCCTCCTACATTGTTGGTGGGCCTGCGTGTTGTTGCAGCCACTCTTGGAAAGAATACAGTCTGTCCTCCAAAAGCTAAGAACTGAACAACAGTAGGATCCAGCAATTGTCCTCCTAGTTATTTCCCTTAAGGGCACAAAAATGCACATTGAGTGGGGTATAAGCACCGTGATATTTACAGCAGCATTTTCAACCATTGTAAAACAATGGAGGGAGACCAAATGTCCATTCACTGATGAGTGATATATATATATATATATATATATATATATATATATATATATATATATATATCACTCGTATATATCATATGTGTGTGTGTATGTGTATTCATTCTCCCACATCTTCTTAATGGAATAGGATCCAGGTTCAAAAAGGATGAAATCTTACCATCTGCAAGGATGTGGATGGATCTACAGTGGATTTAGCTAAGTAAAATCAGTAAGAAAAGACCAATAGCCTATATCTTGACCTCTATGGAATTTCAGAAAGAAAACAGATGAACATAGTGAGGGGAGAAAGGCCAATGAGGAAACAGACTCTAACCTAGAGCAAAATCGAGGGTTGCTAGGGGGCAGGGGTGTGGGGCGAAGGGTTAAGTGGGTGACAGCTATTAGGGAGAGTACTTGTTGTGATGAGCTCTGGGTGTTCTATGCAGGTGAGGAATCACAAAATCCTACCCCTGAAGGAGAGGAATGAACATTGCATGGAAACGAATTGGAATTGAAGTCAATGAAGAAAAGAAGACCATGTTCTACTTCATGAAGACTGAGGTAAAACTGGAATGACTTTTGCTCTCCTGTTCTGTAGCTGTTCATTATGAAACACTCTGTGGCAGGATACACTAGTTTCCTATTGCATAAGGAGCCCTCAGAAAGTTGCCATGAAAGATTTAGATCTCAGAGCATGTACATGTTCCATTGATATGTTACTTTCAGTTTGCCCAGGTGCAAAGGTAAGTGGAGAGAAATAGGGCTGAAGAGGAAAGGAGGTATTAAGCATTCAAGAGGTAGCCTTCCCCTTTCTCATGAATGCCTGGGCCAGTGTAAATTGGGAAGAAGGAGGGGGGATCCCAGAGCTTTGCCGCAGACAGGGGAGTTCTAGGTCTGCCTAGAGCTGGTGGTGTCCATGAGCAGAGCTGAGCTAGTGGCGTGGCAGGCCCAAACTGCTGGTGTTGAGGTGAGTTCCCCAAGGAGCTGAGTTGAGAATGGGGGTCAGGTGGTGAATCAGGCTCTGGGTTTGTGGCCAGGGGGCTGCAGAATGTGGGGGAGTCCTAATGGGGTCATGCAGGTTTCTCTGGCTCTGAGGGTTCTGCACAGCTCCAAAGGGACAAGTTTCCTGCTGGGTGGCAGGGGGACTCCTACAGTGTGGCTCCAAGTTTACCAATCTAGAGGGCTTGGTGGATAGGCCCCTGGGGAAGGAAGCCTGAAAATGCAACATAGGGTTAAGGGTAATGGGCTGGGCAGGACAGGCCTGATCAGCCTACACAGAGGTGAGATACCCTCAGAATTGAGTTGAGGAAATGCATCCTGCAATGCAGAAGAGTCAGGGTTTGTGGCCAGAGGGACGGCTGATCGTGGGGGTGGCTTTAGAGGGGCATGCTGGTTTCTCCCTCTCTGAGGAAACTTTGGAGCTCCAAATGTCATGGCTTCCCCCTGCATGGCATTCAGGTTTCTGCCTTGTTACAGGGGGGTCCTGAATCTGGGGAGTTTGGGGGCCAGGCCTCTTGGGATGGAAGCCCGAAATCAGAAACTAGAGCTACGGTAAGGGCGTAGGGGCATGGCATGCTCAATCTGCTACTGCTGAGGTGGGCTCCCTGGTGGGCTGACTTCAGGGTGGGTATCAGGTGGCATGTCAGACTCAGAGTTTGTGTCCAGGGATGCCACAGAAGCTGGGCGTGACCTCAGGGTTGCATGCAGGTTTCTCCTACCCTGAGGGTTCTGCAGAGCTCCAAATGGCATGGTTTCCTCCTGTGTGGCAGACGCAGTCCTGGGGTGTCACTGAGGAATCCTTAATCTCTACTGGCATGAATCTCGGAGGTGCCCAATCTGGCGGGCTTGGGGGACAGGCCTCTGTTCATGAAAGCCTGTACACCCCACCTAGGTTTATGGTTAGGGCCGAAGGGCATGGCAGGTCCAATGTGCCGGTGCTGATGCGGGCTCCCCTAAGGGTCGAGTTGAGGGCATAGATCTGGCATCGCAGGAGAATCTGGTTTTATGGCCATGGGGGTGACTCATGGTGGGGTGGCATTACGGGGGTTTGCATGTTTCTCCTCGTCTGAGTGTTCAGTGCAGCTCTAAACCACAAGTTTTCCTCATGAGTGCCAGGTGGAGTCCCGTGGTGGCGCTCAGTAGACCTTAATCTGGGGGGACATGGGAGGCAGGCCCCTGGGATGGAAGCCTGAAAACCTAAAGAGGGGTTCTGGTAAGGGCTTAGGGGCATGGTGGCCTGATCTGCTTATGTTGAGGTGGGGCGCCCTAGGGTCTGAATTTATGGCATGCGTCCGGCAGCTCAGCAGAATCTGGTTTATGGCCGGGGGGACGGGTGCAGATGATGGGAGTGCCTTTAGAGGGGCAAGTTTCTCCCTCTCTGAGGGTTCAGCACAACTCCAAGGCACAGGTTCCTACTGTGTGGCAAGCGGAGTCCTGAGGTGTATGTCAAGATTCCTTAATCCAGGGGATTTTGTTGCCTGGACCCTCAGAATGGAAGACTGAACACCCAAACTTGTGTTAGGGTTAGGGCCTAGGGGCAATGGCAGGCCCGATCTGCCAGTGCTGAGGCGGGATCCCGTATGGGCTGAGTTGAGGGTATGCATTTGGTGGCGGGATGGAATCCAGCTCTATGGCCAGAGTGGCTGTTGATTATTGGGGTGGCTTTAGGGTGGCATGAAAGTTTCTCCCCATCTGAGGGTTCATTGCAGCTCCAAACCACAAGGTTTCCACTTGTGTGACAGGCTGTGTCCTGTGGTGTTGCTCAGAAGTCCTTAATCTGGGGGGCGTGGGGGCCAGGCCTCTTGGGATGGAAGCCTGAAAATCCAAACTAGGGTTAGGGTTAAGGCTTAGGGACATGGCAGGCCCGATCTGCTGCAATTGAGGGGGTCTCCTGGATAGGCCGAATGGAGGGTGGGAATCAGGCAGGACTTGAGGTCTGTGTTGGTGTTTGTGGGGGCAAAGAAGCTAGTGGTGTCCGCGGGGGGCATGCAGCTTTCTCCTGCTCTGAGGTTCCTGCACAGTTCCAAATGGCACCATTTTGCCCTAGGAGGCTGGAGGAGTGCTGGCGGGAGTCTCAGTCATCCCCAGTCTGATGGGCTTGGGGTACAGGCCTCTGGGCATGGAAGGCTGTATACCCCACCTAGGGTTAGGGTTAGGGTCTAGGGTCATGGCAGGCCCAATCTGCCGGCGCTGAGATGGGCTCCCCTCAGGGCTGAGTTGAGGGCATGTGTCCGGTAGCTTCATAGAAAACAGCTTTCTGGCCTGGGGTGCCGCAAATTGTGCGGATAGCTTTACGGGGGCTTGAAGGTTTCTCACCCTCTGAGTATTCAGCAGCTCCAAACTGCAAGGTTTCATCCTGCGTGGCTGTTGGAGTCCTGCAATGTCACTCAGGGGTCCTTAATCCAGGGGGCCTGGAGGCTAGGCATCTTGGGATGGAAGCCTGGAAACTCAAACTAAGGGTGAGGTCTTGGGGCGCGACAGGCCCAATCTGCCAGTGCTGAGGCGGACTCCCCGGTGGCCTGAGTTGAGGGTCGGTGATAGGTGGCTAGTGTGAATCTGGGTTTGTGTTCAGGAGGGGCTCAGATGCTGGGGCTTGCCTTGGGGGGCATGAAGTTATCTTTTGCTCTGAGGTCTAAGTAGCTCCAAATGGCACTGTAACAGCATAGGCAGCCTCCAGACTGCCAGAGTGAGTCTCATGCATCCACAATCTGGCGGGTTTGGGGGCTAGGCCTCTGGGTACGGAAGACTGTACACCCAACCTAGGGTTAGGGTTAAGGCCTAGGGGCATGGCAGTTCTGATATGCTGCTGATATGCTGTGTTGAGGCGGGCTCCCTCAGGGCTGAGTGGATGACATGCCTCTGGCGTTGTGGCAGAATCTGGCATTATGTCTGGGGCATTTCCAATGGCGGGTGTGTTTAGGTGCTCATGCACCTTTCTTTCTGGAGGGCAGGCAGAGTCCTGTGTTGTGACTTTGGAATCCCCAGTCTGGAGGGTTAGGGTTAGGGATAGAGGTTCGGAGAGTGTTAGGGTTAGTTGTTAGGGGTTAGGGTTAGGGTTAGGGTTAGGAGTTAGGGGATAGGGTTAGAGGTAAGGTTTAGGGTTAGGCTTAGGGTTAGGCGTATGTCTTAGGGACAAGGCATGTCAGATCTGCCAACACAGATATGGACTCACCCAAGGGCTGTGTTGAGGGCGGGACTCAGGAGTCTCCTCAGGCCCTGGATTTTTGGACTGGAGGGGCAAAGAAGGTGGGAATCGCCTCTGGGGAGCATGATGGTTTCTACTGCTCCGAGGTTGTTATGTTAGGTTTAGAGGTTAGGGTTAGGTTTTGTGGTTAGGGTTAGTGTTAAGATTAGTGTTAAGGTGGGGCGCCTGGGTGGCTCAGTTGGTTAAAGCCTCTGCCTTCCGCTCAGGTCATGATCTCAGGGTCCTGGGATGGAGCCCCACATCAGGCTCTCTGCTCAGCGGGGAGCGTGCTTCGTCCTCTCTGTGCCTTCTTCTGATCTGTCTCTGTCAAAGAAATGAATAAAATCTTAAAAAAAATAAAAAGATTAGGGTTAGGGTTATGTCTTAGGGACAAGGCATGTTGGATCTGGTAACACTTATATGGGCTCACCCAAGGGCTGAGTTGAAGGCGGGACTCAGGAGGCTCCTTAGGCCCTGGGTTTTTTTCCTAGAAGGTAAAGATGGTGGGAATGGCCTCAGGGGAGCATGCTGGTTTCTAGGTCTCTGAGAGTGTTAGATAGCACTAAATGAAATGGTTTATTTCATTTATTCTCCTGGCTGAGAGGCTGAGTCCTGCCATCAGTCTGATGTTCCTATCCACTGGGATGGAATTGGGTATCAGGCCTCTGGGGTCCAGAGCCTGACCACCTGAGCTAGGGTATTAGGGTTTGGTCCTGGGAGCATGGCAGGCCTGAGGTGCCAGTGCGGACTCAGGCTCTCCGGAGGGCTGAGTTGAGGGTATTGCTCTGGTGGCCCATCAGGCACTGGGCGGTGGTGTGTGGGTCCTCGGAAGGTGTGGGTGTCTTTAGGGGGCATGGAGGTTTCTCCGGCCAGGAGCGTACTGCACAGGGCCATGTGGGCCATTTTCCTTGTGGGTGGCAGCCGGAGTCCAGCATTGCAAATACAGGGTCCCCAGTCTGGACGGCTAGGGAGCCAGGCCTCTGTGGATCGAAGCATAAACACCCATCCTAGCATTATGGTTAAGTCTTTGGGGCATGGTAACCCCGATCTGCCGGTGCTGTGGTGACCCATCCTGATGCCTGAGTTGAGGCTATGTCTGCAGGACATTGAGACTCTGGTTCCCGGTCCTTGGGAGGGTCCAGAAGTGCTTTGGCCTCAGGGAGACTTGCAGGCTTCTCCTGCTCTGTGGCTTCAGCCCATTTCTAAACGGCACGGTTCATGCTGGGATCATGTGCAATTATGGGGTGCAACTCAGGGGTCCCCTATCTGGGGTTTTGAGGACCAGTTGTGGGAGGATGATGCCTGAGCACGAACCTGGGCTAGGGTTAGTATTAGGATTAGGGTTAAGGTTATGTCTTAGGGACAAGGCATGTCGGATATGCAAGCACAGATATCAGCTCGCCCAAGGGCTGAGTTGAGGGTGGGACTCAGGAGGCTCCTCGGGCACTGGGGTTTTGGGCTGTACGGGCAAAGATGTTGGAAATCGCCTCAGGGGAGCATGCCAGTTTCTACAATTCTCAGGGCATTAGATAGCACGAAATGAAAGGTCACCTTCTGGCTGAGAGGGTGAGTCCTGCTGTGAGGGTTAGGTTGTAGGGGCATTGCAGCCCCAATCTGCTGGCGCTGTGGTGGCCCATCCCAATGCTTGAGTTCAGAGCGTGTGTCTGCAGGACCATGAGACTCCTGGTTCTTGGTCCTTGGGGGCGCTGGAAGTGGGGTGCACTCAGGGAGACATTCAAATTTATCCCGCTCTGTGGGTTCAGCACAATTCTAAACAGCATGGTTTCCTCCTGGTGTCAGGTTCAATGATGGGGTATCGCTCACGGGTCCCCCATCTGGGGCCTTGGGGACCAGGAGTCAGAGTATGGACGCCTGAACACACAACCTGGGCTAGGTATAGTATTATGGTTAGTGTTAGGCTTAGGGACAGGGCATGTCGGATCTGCTAGCACAGATACGGGCTCACCCAAGGGCTGAGTTGAGGGCAGGACTCAGGAGGCTCCTCAGGCCCTGGGTTCTTGGCCTGGAGGAGCAAAGCTGGTGGGAATGGCCTCAAGGGAGAATGGCTGGTTGCTACTGCTCTGAGGGTGTGAGAGAACACCAAATGAAAAGGTCTCCTCCTGGCTGAGAACTGAGTCCTGCCGACAGTCTGATGCTCAACCCATGGGAGGAATTGGGTGTCAGGCCTCTGGGTCCAATGCCTGAACACCCAACCTAGTGTTAGGGTTTCGTCCTGGGAGAATGGCAGGCCTGCCAGTGCGGCTCAGGTTCTCCGGAGGGCTGAGTTGAGGGCATTGCTCTGGTGGCCTGTCAGGCTCTGGGTTTGTGGTGTGGCATTTCTTGGAAGGCGTGGGTGGCTTTAGGGGGCATGGAGGATTCTGTGGCCAGGAGCATACTGCACAGGATCATATGGTCCAGTTTCATCGTGGGTGGCAGCCAGAGTCCTGCATTGGGAATCCAGGGTCCCCAGTCTGGAGGGCTAGGGGTCCAGTCCTCAGGGGACAGAAGCCTGACACCCAACCTAGGGTTAGGGTAGGGTTGTAAGGGCATGGCAGCCCCGATCTGATGGCGCTGTGGTGATGCTTCCCAATGCCTGAGTTGAGGGCGCGAGTCTGTAGCACTGTGAGAGTCCGGGTTCCTGGTCCTTGGGTGTGCCAGAAGTGGCAGTGGCCTCTGGGAGGCATGCAGGTTTCTCCCGCTCTGCGGGTTCAACACATTTCTAAAGGGCAGGGTTTCCTCCTGGGATCAGGCGCAATTATGGGGTGCAGCTCAGGGGTCCCCCATCTGGCCGTTTGGGGGACCAGGCTATGGAGGAGGGATGCCTGAACACACAACCTGGGCTAGAGTTAGTATTAGGGTTAGGCTTAGCGTTAAGGTTATGTCTTAGGGAGAAGGCATGTGGGATCTGCCAGCACAGATATTGGCTCACTCAAGGGCTGAGTTGAGGGCAGGGCTCCGGAGGCTTCTCAGGCCCTGGGTTTTTGGCCTGGAGGTGCAAAGATGGCGGGAATGGCCTCAGGGCAGCTTGGCCGGTTCCTAGGGCTCTGAGGGTGTTGGAGAGCACCAAATGGAATCTCCTGCTGGTTGAGAAGCTGAGTCATGCCATCAGTTTGATGCTCCCACCCATGGGTGGAATTGGGTGTCAGGGTTCTAGAACCTGAACACCCAACCTAGGCTTAGGGTTTGGTCCTGGGAGAATGGCAGGCCTGATGTGCCAGCACGGACTCAGGCTCTCTGGAGGGCTGGGCTGAGGGCATTGTTCTGGCGGCCTGTAAGGCTAAGGAATTGTGCTGTGGGGGTGCTCAGAAGATGTGGTTGGCTTTAGGGGTCATGGAGGTTTCTCCGGCAAGGAGCGTTCTGCAAAGGTCCATGTGGTCAAGTTTCATCATGGGTGGCAGCCAGAGTCCTACGTTGGGAATATGGGGTCCCCAGTCTGGAGGGCTAGGGAGCCAGTCCTCTGGGGACTGAAGCCTGAACGCCCAACCGAGGGTTAGGTTTAGGTCACAGGGGCATGGCGGCCCGGATCTGCCGGCACAGTGATGACCAATCCCGATGCCTGAGTTGAGGACGTGAGTCTGCAGGACCGTGAGACTCCTCATTCCTGCTCCTCAGGGGCGCCGGTATTGGGGGTGGCGTCAGGGAGGCATTCTGATTTCTTCTGCTCTGTAGGTTCAGCACATTCCTTTTTTTTTTCACCTTCAATATCTATCTATCTATATTATTTCTTTTCAGCGTAACAGTATTCCTTATTTTTGCACCACACCCAGTGCTCCATGCAACACGTGCCCTCCCTAATACCCACCACCTTGTTCTCCCAACCTCCCACTCCCCACCCATTCAAGACCCTCAGGTTCTTTTTCAGAGTCCGTAGTCTCTCATGGTTCACCTCCCCTTCCCATTTCCCACAACTTCCTTCTCCTCTCCATCTCCCCATGTCCTCCTTGTTCTTTGTTATGCTCCACAAGTAAGTGAAACCATATGATAATTGACTCTCTCTGCTTGACTTATTTCACTCAGCATAATCTCTTCCACTCCCGTCCATATTGCTACAAAAGTTGGTATTCATCTTTTCTGATGGAGGCATAATACTCCATCTTGTATATGGACCACATCTTCCTTATCCATTCGTCCATTGAAGGGCATCTTGGTTCTTTCCACAGTTTGGCGACCGAGGCCTTTGCTGCTATAATCATTGGGGTACAGATGGCCCTTCTTTTCACTCCATCTGTATCTTTGGGGTAAATACCCAGCAGTGCAATTGCAGGGTCATAGGGAAGCTGTATTCTTAATTTCTGGAGGAATCTCCACACTGTTCTCCAAAGTGGCTGCACCAACTTGCATTCCCACCAACAGTGTAAGAGGGTTCCCCTTTCTCCACATCCTCTCCAACACACGTTGTTTCCTGTCTTGCTAATTGTGGCCTTTCTAACTGGTGTCAGGTGGTATCTCAATGTCGTTTTCATTTGAATCTCCCTGATGGCTAGTGATGATGAACATTTTGTCCTGTGTCTGATAGCCATTTGTATGTCTTCGTTGGAGGAGTGTCTGTTCATATCTTCTGCCCATTTTTGGATATGATTATCTGTTTTGTGTGTGTTGAGTTTGAGAAGTTCTTTCTAGATCCTGGATATCAACCTTTTGTCTGAACTGTCATTTACAAATATCTTCTCCCGTTCCGTGGGTTGCCTTTTGATTGGTGGACTGTTCCCTTTGCTGTGCAGAAGCTTTTGATCTTGATGAAGTGCCAAAAGTTCATTTTCGCTTTTCTTTCCTTGGCCTTTGGAGACATATCTTGAAAGAAGTTGCTGTGGCTGATATCGAAGAGGTTACTGCCTATGTACTCCTCTAGGATTCTGAGATAATCCTGTCTCACGTTGAGCTCCTTTATCGAGTTCGAGTTTATCATGGTGTATGGTGTAAGAGAATGGTCGAGTTTCATTCTTCTACATATCGCTGTCCAGTTTTCCCAGCACCATTGATTGAGGAGAATGTCTTTTGTTACATTGAATATTTTTTCCTGATTTCTCGATGATTATATCACAATAGAGTTGGGGGTCCATATCTAATCGGGATCGATTTGGGCAGAGCGCTCATGAAAATTAGCTGGCGTTGGACAACCATGGGGACCGCCTTGTTCCGCGTGGCCCAGGACCCTTTCTCACTCGGGGTATGTCCCAGCCACCCAAAAACGCGCCGAGACGATGGGGCCCGGCCGGGGGCCTCAGAGCCGGAGAGCTTGCTCGGAGCAGAGTTGATGGAGGGTCTGTGGTCGGTCATCCGGCTCCGCCTTGGAGGGAGGCCGGGGCGCCCGGGAAGGGATTGGCCTCTCTGGGGGAACAAAAAGATCTGTCGCGCCACAGCTGTGTCGCAGCCACGAAAGGGGCCGATGGCGCCGGGACGGTCGGAGGACTCGTGGCGCGGGACTCAGGGTTCCCCATGGGGAGGCCCGCAGGCTCAGGCCGCTGACAACGGAAGGCTGAGCAAGCAGGCCTGGACCGGGACCGGCTTTCGGGGCTGGCCCGGCCCCAGCTGCCAGCGAAGGGAGGGGACCACCAGAGTCTGAGGAGCGCGAGGCGTCGACTTGCCCACGCCAGCCTCACGGAGCTCCTCCTGGCTGTGCCGGATCGCGACGACACGCGATCCCGGACAGGGCCCCGGGGGGGGCGGCCCTGCGGCCCTGTGGTGCCCGAAGTGTGTTCGCCGGGCGTCTTCCGGCCAATTCTCACGAGCGTTCTGCCCAAATCGGGATCGATTTGGGCAGAACGCTCGTGAGAATTGGCCGGCATTGGGCAGCCCTGGTCAGCGCCCAGTTCCGCGTGGAGCAGGCCCTTTCTCGCTCGGGGCATGTCGCGGCCACCCGGAAAACGAACCGCGACGATGGGGCGCGGCCGGCAGCCGCGGCGCCGGGGAGTTTTCCCCGAGCAGAGTGGATGGAGGCGCCGTGGCCGGGCGTCCGCCTCCGCCGTGGCGGCCGGCCGGGGCGCCCCTGGAGGGGGCTGGCCTCTGTGGGGAAACGGACTGGTCTCTCACTCCGCGGCTAGGACGAAGCCGCGAAAGGTGCCGTTGTCGCCGGGACGGTCGGGGGACTCGTGGCGCGGGACTCAGGGTTCCCCATGGGGAGGCCCCCAGGCTCAGGCCCCTCGCAACGGAAGGCTGAGCAAGCAGGCCCGGGCCCGGGCCCGGCTTTCGGGGCTGGCCCGGCCCCAGCTGCCGGCGCCAGGGAGGGGACCCCCGGAGGCTGAGGAGCGGGAGGCGTCGGCCTCCCCCCGGCACGCCTCCCGGAGCTCCTCCTGGCGGTGCCGGAACGCGACGACACGCGATCCCGGACAGGGCCCCGGGGGGGGCCGCCCTGCGGCCCTGTGGTGCCCGAAGTGTGTTCGCCGGGCGTTTTCCGGCCAATTCTCACGAGCGTTCTGCCCAAATCGGGATCGATTTGCGCAGAACGCTCGTGAGAATTGGCCGGCGTTGGGCAGCCCTGGTCAGCGCCCAGTTCCGCGTGGAGCAGGGCCTTTTCTCGCTCGGGGCATGTCGCGGCCGCCCGGAAAACGAGCCGCGACGATGGGGCGCGGCCGGCAGCCGCGGCGCCGGGGAGTTTTCCCCGAGCAGAGTGGATGGAGGCGCCGTGGCCGGGTGTCCGCCTCCGCCGTGGCGGGCGGCCGGGGCGCCCATGGAGGGGGCTGGCCTCTGTGGGGAAACGGACTGGTCTCTCACTCCGCGGCTAGGACGAAGCCGCGAAAGGTGCCGTTGTCGCCGGGACGGTCGGGGGACTCGTGGCGCGGGACTCAGGGTTCCCCATGGGGAGGCCCGCAGGCTCAGGCCCCTGGAAACGGAAGGCTGAACAAGCAGGCCCGGGCCCGGGCCCGGCTTTCGGGGCTGGCCCGGCCCCAGCTGCCGGCGCCAGGGAGGGGACCCCCGGAGGCTGAGGAGCGGGAGGCGTCGGCTTCCCCGCGGCACGCCTCCCAGAGCTCCTCCTGGCGGTGCCGGAACGCGACGACACGCGGTCCCGGACAGGGCCCCGGGGGGGGCCGCCCTGCGGCCCTGTGGTGGCCGAAGTGTGTTCACCGGGAGTTTTCCGGCCAAATCTCACGAGCGTTCTGCCCAAATCGGGATCGATTTGGGCAGAACGCTCGTGAGAATTGGCCGGCGTTGGGCAGCCCTGGTCAGCGCCCAGTTCCGCGTGGAGCAGGGCCCTTTCTCGCTCGGGGCATGTCGCGGCCACCCGGAAAACGAGCCGCGACGATGGGGCGCGGCCGGCAGCCGCGGCGCCGGGGAGTTTTCCCCGAGCAGAGTGGATGGAGGCGCCGTGGCCGGGCGTCCGCCTCCGCCGTGGCGGGCGGCCGGGGCGCCCCTGGAGGGGGCTGGCCTCTGTGGGGAAACGGACTGGTCTCTCACTCCGCGGCTAGGACGAAGCCGCGAAAGGTGCCGTTGTCGCCGGGACGGTCGGGGGACTCGTGGCGCGGGACTCAGGGTTCCCCATGGGGAGGCCCCCAGGCTCAGGCCCCTGGCAACGGAAGGCTGAGCAAGCAGGCCCGGGCCCGGGCCCGGCTTTCGGGGCTGGCCCGGCCCCAGCTGCCGGCGCCAGGGAGGGGACCCCCGGAGGATGAGTAGCGGGAGGCGTCGGCCTCCCCGCGGCACGCCTCCCGGAGCTCCTCCTGGCGGTGCCGGAACGCGACGACACGCGATCCCGGACAGGGCCCCGGGGGGGGCCGCCCTGCGGCCCTGTGGTGCCCGAAGTGTGTTCGCCAGGCGTTTTCCCCGCCAAATCTCACGAGCGTTCTGCCCAAATCGGGATCGATTTGGGCAGAACGCTCGTGAGAATTGGCCGGCGTTGGGCAGCCCTGGTCAGCGCCCAGTTCCGCGTGGAACAGGGCCCTTTCTCGCTCGGGGCATGTCGCGGCCACCCGGAAAACGAGCCGCGACGATGGGGCGCGGCCGGAAGCCGCGGCGCCGGGGAGTTTTCCCCGAGCAGAGAGGATGGAGGCGCCGTGGCCGGGCGTCCGCCTCCGCCGTGGCGGGCGGCCGGGGCGCCCCTGGAGGGGGCTGGCCTCTGTGGGGAAACGGACTGGTCTCTCACTCCGCGGCTAGGACGAAGCCGCGAATGGTGCCGTTGTCGCCGGGACGGTCGGGCGACTCGTGGCGCGGGACTCAGGGTTCCCCATGGGGAGGCCCCCAGGCTCAGTCCCCTGGCAACGGAAGGCTGAACAAGCAGGCCCGGGCCTGGGCCCGGCTTTCGGGGCTGGCCCGGCTCCAGCTGCCGGCGCCAGGGAGGGGACCCCCGGAGGCTGAGGAGCGGGAGGCGTCGGCCGCCCCGCTGCACGCCTCCTGGAGCTCCTCCTGGCGGTGCCGGAACGCGACGACACGCGATCCCGGACAGGGCCGCGGGGGGGTCGCCCTGCGGCCCTGTGGTGCCCGAAGTGTGTTCGCCGGGCCTTTACCGGCCAATTCTCACGAGCGTTCTGCCCGTATCGTGATCGATTTGGGCAGAACGCTCGTGAGAATTGGCCGGCGTTGGGCAGCCCTGGTCAGCGCCCAGTTCCGCGTGGAGCAGGGCCCTTTCTCGCTCGGGGCATGTCGCGGACACCCGGAAAACGAGCCGCGACGATGGGGCGCGGCCGGCAGCCGCGGCGCCGGGGAGTTTTCCCCGAGCAGCGTGGATGGAGGCGCCGTGCCCGGGCGTCCGCCTCCGCCGTGGCGGGGGGCCGGGGCGCCCCTGGAAGGGGCTGGCCTCTGTGGGGAAACGGACTGGTCTCTCACTCCGCGGCTAGGACGAAGCCGCGAAAGGTGCCGTTGTCGCCGGGACGGTCGGGGGACTCGTGGCGCGGGACTCAGGGTTCCCCATGGGGAGGCCCCCAGGCTCAGGCCCCTGGCAACGGAAGGCTGAGCAAGCAGGCCCGGGCCGGGGCCCGGCTTTCGGGGCTGGCCCGGCCCAGGTGCCGGCGCCAGGGAGGGGACCCCGGAGGCTGAGGAGCGGGAGGCGTCGGCCTCCCCGCGGCACGCCTCCCGGAGCTCCTCCTGGCGGTGCCGGAACGCGACGACACGCGATCCCGGACAGGGCCCCGGGGGGGGGGCCGCCCTGCGGCCCTGTGTTGCCCGAAGTGTGTTCGCCGGGCCTTTTCCGGCCAATTCTCACGAACGTTCTGCCCAAATCGGGATCGATTTGGGCAGAACGCTCGTGAGAATAGGCCGGCGTTGGGCAGCCCTGGTCAGCGCCCAGTTCCGCGTGGAGCAGGGCCCTTTCTCGCTCGGGGCATGTCGCGGCCACCCGGAAAACGAGCCGCGACGATGGGGCGCGGCCGGCAGCCGCGGCGCCGGCGAGTTTTCCCCGAGCAGAGTGGATGGAGGCGCCGTGGCCGGGCGTCCGCCTCCGCCGTGGCGGGCGGCCGGGGCGCCCCTGGAGGGGGCTGGCCTCTGTAGGGAAACGGACTGGTCTCTCACTCCGCGGCTAGGACGAAGCCGCGAAAGGTGCCGTTGTCGCCGGGACGGTCGGGGGACTCGTGGCGCGGGACTCAGGGTTCCCCATGGGGAGGCCCCAAGGCTCGGGCCCCTGGCAACGGAAGGCTGAGCAAGCAGTCCCGGGCCCGGGCCCGGCTTTCGGGGCTGGCCCGGCCCCAGCTGCCGGCGCCAGAGAGGGGACCCCCGGAGGCTGAGGAGCGGGAGGCGTCGGCCTCCCCGCGGTACGCCTCCCGGAGCTCCTCCTGGCGGTGCCGGAACGCGACGACATGCGATCCCGGACAGGGCCACGGGGGGGGGGCCGCCCTGCGGCCTTGTGGTGCCCGAAGTGTGTTCGCCGGGCCTTTTTCGGCCAATTCTCACGAGCGTTCTGCCCAAATCGGGATCGATTTGGGCAGAACGCTCGTGAGAATTGGCCGGCGTTGGGCAGCCCTGGTCAGCGCCCAGTTCCGCGTGGAGCAGGGCCCTTTCTTGCTCGGGGCATGTCGCGGCCACCCGGAAAACGAGCCGCGACGATGGGGCGCGGCCGGCAGCCGCGGCGCCGGGGTGTTTTACCCGAGCAGAGTGGATGGAGGCGCCGTGGCCGGGCGTCCGCCTACGCCGTGGCGGGCGGCCGGGGCGCCCATGGATGGGGCTGGCCTCTGTGGGGAAACGGACTGGTCTCTCACTCCGCGTCTAGGACGAAGCCGCGAAAGGTGCCGTTGTCGCCGGGACGGTCGGGGGACTCGTGGCGCGGGACTCAGGGTTCCCCATGGGGAGGCCCCCAGGCTCATGCCCCTGGCAACGGAAGGCTGAGCAAGCAGGCCCGGGCCCGGGCCCGGCTTTCGGGGCTGGCCCGGCCCCAGCTGCCGGCGCCAGGGAGGGGAGCCCCGGAGGCTGAGGAGCGGGAGGCATCGGCCTCCCCGCGGCATGCCTCCCGGAGCTCCTCCTGGCGGTGCCGGAACGCGACGACACGCGGTCCCGGACAGGGCCCCGGGGGGGGGCGGCCCTGCGGCCCTGTGGTGCCCGAAGTGTGTTCTCCTGGCGTTTTCTGGCCAATTCTCACGAGCGTTCTGCCCAAATCGGGATCGATTTGGGCAGAACGCTCGTGAGAATTGGCCGGCGTTGGGCAGCCCTGGTCAGCGCCCAGTTCCGCGTGGAGCAGGGCCCTTTCTCGCTCGGGGCATGTCGCGGCCACCCGGAAAACGAGCCGCGAAGATGGGGCGCGGCCGGCAGCCGCGGCGCCGGGGAGTTTTCCCCGAGCAGAGTGGATGGAGGCGCCGTGGCCGGGCGTCCGCCTCCACCGTGGCGGGAGGCCGGGGCGCCCCTGGAGGGAGCTGGCCTCTGTGGGGAAACGGACTGGTCTCTCACTCCGTGGCTAGGACGAAGCCGCGAAACGTGCCGTTGTCGCCGGGACGGTCGGTGGACTCGTGGCGCGGGACTCAGGGTTCCCCATGGGGAGGCCCCGAGGCTCAGGCCCCTGGCAACGGAAGGCTGAGCAAGCAGGCCCGGGCCCGGGCCCGGCTTTCGGCGCTGGCCCGGCCCCAGCTGCCGGCGCCAGGGAGGGGACCCCCGGAGGCTGAGGAGCGGGAGGCGTCGGCCTCCCCGCGGCACGCCTCCCGGAGCTCCTCCTGGCGGTGCCGGAACGCGACGACACGCGGTCCCGGACAGGGCCCCGGGGGGGGCGGCCCTGCGGCCCCTGGTGCCCGAAGTGTGTTCGCCGGGCGTTTTCCGGCCAATTCTCACGGGCGTTCTGCCCAAATCGGGATCGATTTGGGCAGAACGCTCGTGAGAATTGGCCGGCGTTGGGCAGCCCTGGTCAGCGCCCAGTTCCGCGTGGAGCAGGTCCCTTTCTCGCTCGGGGCATGTCGCGGCCACCCGGAAAACGAGCCGCGACGCCGGGGAGTTTTCCCCGAGCAGAGTGGATGGAGGCGCCGTGGCCGGGCGTCCGCCTCCGCCATGGCGGGCAGCCGGGGCGCCCCTGGAGGGGGCTGGCCTCTGTGGGGAAACGGACTGGTCTCTCACTCCGCGGCTAGGACGAAACCGCGAAAGGTGCCGTTGTCGCCGGGACGGTCGGGGGACTCGTGGCGCGGGACTCTGGGTTCCCCATGGGGAGGCCCCCAGGCTCAGGCCCCTGGCAACGGAAGGCTGAGCAAGCAGGCCTGGGCCCGGGCCCGACATTCGTGGCTGGCCCGGCCCCAGGTGCCGGCGCCAGGGAGGGGACTCCCGGAGGCTGAAGAGCGGGAGGCGACGGCCTCCCCGCGGCACGCCTCCCGGAGCTCCTCCTGGCGGTGCCGGAACGCGACGACACGCGATCCCGGACAGGGCCCTGGGGGGGGCCGCCCTGCGGCCCTGTGGTGCCCGAAGTGTGTTCGCCGGGCGTTTTCCGGCCAATTCTCACGAGCGTTCTGCCCAAATCGGGATCGATTTGGGCAGAACGCTCGTGAGAATTGGCCGGCGTTGGGCAGCCCTGGTCAGCGCCCAGTTCCGCGTGGAGCAGGGCCCTTTCTCGCTCGGGGCATGTCGCGGCCACCCGGAAAACGAGCCGCGACGATAGAACCAGATGGGCCTTCATATTTATACTGACCTATATACTTACTGGAGTCCATTATGGAAAGATTTCCATCTGGGTGTGAGGCTGAGTCCTGTGGTATTGCTCAGGCATCCCCAAATCCTAGGGCTTTGGAGCCCACCCTTAGGGGACGGAGACATGAGAACCCAAGCTAGGGATAGAGTTAGGGCCGAAGGACATTGCAGGCCCAAACAGCTGACAGTGTGTGTGGTTCCTAGAGGCTGGAATTAAGGATGAGTGTTCTGTTTCTGGTCAGGCACAGGGTTTGTGACCTAGAGGCCACTGAAATTGGGGGTTTGCTGGTATAGGCTCAGATGGGCAGGAATTTTAATCCTGCTTTGAATACTTTCTAGAGGTCTACATGGCACGCTTTCCTCCTGTCTGTTAGGATGAGTCCTGTGGTATGGCTAAGGTGACCCCAGTCCGTGGGGTAGGGAGCCAGACCCCTAGGAATTGAATGCTCAGAACACAAACTAAGCTTCAGTTAGGGGTTAGGAGCATGGCAGGCCCAATCTGATGGTGGTGTGGCAAGCTATCCAGAGGGCTGAGTACAGAGGGATGGATAGAGTAAGTGTCAGGTTCAGGTTTGTGTCCAGCTGCTGACTCTGGGTGAACTCAGTGGTGCGTGGCAGATTTCTCCTGCTCAGAATCCTTTGCAGAGTCCCAAATGGTATGGTTTCCTTCTGGGTGGCAGGCAGAGATCTCAAATCTTGCTCAGGGGTCCCCATCCGTGGGACTTGGGTGCCAGTCCTCTGGGGACAGAGCATGAAACCCCAACCTAGGGTTGGGGCTAGGTCCCAGCAACATGACAGGCCTGATTTGCTGGTGCTGTGCAGAGCTCTCACGGGGACTGAGTAGAGAACATGGGTCAGTCTGAGTCAGGCTCCGGGTTGGTGGCCATGGGGGGAAAGGCAGATTTCTCCTGCTCTCAGTCCTTGGCAGAGTTCCAATTCTACTGTTTCCTTCTGGGTTGAAGACAGAGTCCTCTGGCATTTCTCAGGGGTCCCACATATGTGGGGCTTTGGTACCTGTATTCTTGGGACACAAGACAGAAAATGTACCTAAGTTTTGGTTAGGGCTGAGGGTCATGTCAGTCTCAATAGGCCACCCTGAGAGGAGTGACCTGGGGAGCAGAGTTGAGGACGTGGGTCAGTGTGAGTGTTAAGATCCAGGTGTGAACGGGGGGTGCTGAAAGTGGGATAGCCTCAGGGGGCCAAGAAATATTCTGGTATAGTTCAGGTGTAACCCATCAGCGGAGCTTTGGTGTCAATCATCAGAGGACAGAAGACTGAAAACACAACCTAGGGCTTGGAAAAGAGCACAGGGGCATGGCTGGCCTGATCTGCTGTTGCCGAGGCTAGATGTCTGGGGTACTGAGTTGAGGGCCATGGTCAGGTGGTGCATTACGATCTGGGTTTGTGCCTGGGGGGTGGCCGAAGGTGGAGATGGCTTCAGGGAGCATGAAGTTTTCTCCCGTTCCGATGGTTCTGTGCAGCTCCAAACAGAACGGTTTCCTCCCGGGTGGCAGACAGAGCACTGGGTTGTGGCTCAGGGGTCCAAATATGGAGGAATTGGGGGACCAGCCTCTGGGGATGAAGACTGAAAATGCAACCTAGGCTTAAGGTTAGGGTCAGGGGCATGGCAGGCCCAATTTGCTGGCACTGAGAAGGGATCCCAGGGGGATGAATTGAGGGCAGAGGTCCGGTGGCATGAGAGGGTCCAGGTTTGTGGTCAGGGGACCGCTGAAGGAGGGGGTTGTGCTCAGGGAGGCATGCAGTTTCTCCCACTCTGAGTGTTCTACTCAGTTTCAAATGGCACGGTTTCCTCCTGGGTGGTAGGCAGGCTGAGTGCCAGCCTCCACATTTGTGGCCCAATAGTGCGCAGAGGGTGGGGGATAGCCTCGGGTGAACCGTGCAGGTTTCTCCCGGTCTGAGGATTCGACACAGCTCCAAACAGCATGGTTTCCTCCTGCATGGTGGACAGAGTCCTGAGGTGTCACTCAGGATTCTTTAATCTTGGGGTCTTGGGGTCAGGACTCTTGGGGATGATACCTGAAAACCAAAATTAGGGATAGGGTTAAGGCCTAGGGCCATGGTAGACCTGATATGCCAGTGCAGAGGCAGGTGCCCTGGTGCGCTGAGTTGAGCTTGGGTGTCAGACGGGGCCTTAGCCTCTAGGTGTGTGTCCAGACGTTCGCATAACCTGGGGGTGACTTCAGGGGTGCATGGAAGTTTCTCCAGCTCTGAGGGTTCAGCGCAGCTCCAAACAGCACAGCGGTGCCCTGCGTGGCAGGCAGATTCCCAGCATGAGTATCAGGCATCCTCAATCCTTGTGACGCAGTATGTGGTCTATTCTGGAGAAGGTTCCATGTGCACTTGAGAAGAATGAGTATTCTGTTGTTTTAGGGTGGAATGTTCTGTATATGTCTATGAGGTCCATCTGGTCCAATGTTTCATTCAATGCTCTTATTTCTTTTTTAATTTTCTGCTTCGATGATCTGTCTATTTCTGAGAGAGGCATATGAAGATCTCCTACTATTATTGTATTCATATCAATATGACTCTTTATCTTGATTAATAGTTTTCTTATGGAATTGGGTGCTCCCATATTGGGGGCATAGATATTCACAATTGTTAGATCATCTTGGCGGATAGTCCCTTTAAGAATTATGGAGTGTCCTTCTGTATCTCTGACTACAGTCTTTAGTTTAAAATCTAATTTATCTGATATGAGAATCGCTACCCCGGCCTTCTTTTGAGGCCCATTGGCATGAAAGATGCTTCTCCATCCGTTCACTTTCAGTCTGGGTGTATCCTTAGGTTCAAAATGGGTCTCTTGTAGACAACATATGGATGGGTCCTGTCGTTTTATCCAATCTGCAACCCTGTGTCGTTTTATGGGCGCATTTAGGCCATTCACATTGAGAGTGATTATTGAGAGATAGGTTTTGATTCATGTCATGTTGCCTTTGAAGTCTTTCTGTCTGTAGATTGTTTCTATATTTCTGTTCAATGATATTCTTGGGATTTTTTCTCTTTTATAGGACCCCCCCCTTAATATTTCCTGCAGTGTCGGCTTGGTGGTTGCATAGTCTTTTAAGCCTTGCTGGTCTTGGAAACTCTTTATCTCTCCATCCATTTTAAATGTCAGTCTTGCCGGATAGAGTATTCTTGGTTGCATGTTCTTCTCATTTAGTACTCTGAATATATTTTGCCAGCCCTTCCTGGCTTGCCAGGTCTCTGTGAAAAGGTCTGACGTTATTCTAATGGGCTTGGATGCCCACTCTCACCACTCTTGTTCAACATAGTATTAGAAGTCCTAGCAACGGCAATCAGACAACAAAGAGAAATAAAAGGTATCCAAATTGGCAAGGAAGAAGTCAAACTCTCTCTCTTCGCAGATGACATGATTTTGTATATGGAAAACCCCAAAGACTCCACCCCCAAACTACTAGACTCATACAGCAATTCAGTAACGTGGCAGGATACAAAGTCAATGTACAGAAATCAGTGGCTTTCTTATACACTAACAGTGAAAATACAGAAAGGGAAATTAGAGAATCGATTCCATTTACTATAGCACCAAGAACCATAAGATACCTGGGAATAAACCTAACCAAAGAGGTAAAGGATCTGTATTCGAGGAACTACAGAACACTCATGAAAGAAATTGAAGAAGACCCAAAAAGATGGAAGACAATTCCATGCTCTTGGATTGGAAGAATAAACATTGTTAAAATGTTTATACTGCCTAGAGCAATCTATGCTTTTAATGCCATTCCGATCAAAATTCCACCGGTAGTTTTCAAAGAGCTGGAGCAAATAATCCTAAAATTTGTATGGAATCAGAAGAGACCCCGAATTGCTAAGGCAATGTTGAAAAACAAAAACAAAACTGGCGGCATCACGTTACCCGATTTTAAGCTTTACTACAAAGCTGCGATCACCAAGACCCTGGCATAAAAACCACCTGGCATAAAAACAGACACATAGACCAGTGGAACAGAGTGGAGAGCCCAGATATGGACCCTCAACTCCACGGTGAAATAATGTTCGACAAAACAGGAAAAAATATTCAATGGAAAAAAAGACAGTCTCTTCAATCAATGGTGCTGGGAAAACTGGACAGCTATATGTAGAATAATGAAACTCAACCATTCTCTTACACTCGAAATGGATAAAAGACCTCATCATGAGACAGGAATCCATCAGAATCCTAGAGGAGAACATAGGCAGTAACCTCTTCGATATCAGCCACAGCAACTTCTTTCAAGATATGTCTCCAAAGGCCAAGGAAACAAAAGCGAAAATAAACTTTTGGCACTTCATCAAGATCAAAAGCTTCTGCACAGCAAAGGAAAGAGTCCACCAAACAAAAAGGCAACCCACGGAATGGGAGAAGATATTTGCAAATGACAGTACAGACAAAAGGTTGATATCCAGGATCTATAAAGAACTTCTCAAACTCAACACACACAAAACAGAGAATCATATCCAAAAATGGGCAGAAGATATGAACAGACACTTCTCCAACGAAGACATACAAATGGCTATCAGACACATGAAAAAATGTTCATCATCACTAGCCATCAGGGAGATTCAAATGAAAACCACATTGAGATACCACCTGACACCAGTTAGAATGGCCAAAATGAGCAAGACAGGAAACAACGTGTGTTGGAGAGGATGTGGAGAAAGGGGAACCCTCTTACACTGTTGGTGGGAATGCAAGTTGGTGCAGCCACTTTGGAGAACAGTGTGGAGATTCCTCCAGAAATTAAGAATAGAGCTTCCCTATGACCCTGCAATTGCACTGCTGGGTATTTACCCCAAAGATACAGATGGAGTGAAAAGAAGGGCCATCTGTACCCCAATGCTTATTGTAGCAATGGCTATGCTCACCAAACTGTGGAAAGAACCAAGATGCCCTTCAACGGATGAATGGATAAGGAAGATGTGGTACATATACGCAATGGAGTATTATGCCTCCATCAGAAAGGATGAATACCCAACTTTTGTAGCAACATGGACGGGACTGGAAGAAATTATGCTGAGCGAAATAAGTCAAGCAGAGAGAGAGTCATGTATCATATGGTCTCCCTTATTTGTGGAGCATAGCAAATAACACGGAGGACATAGGGAGATGGAGAGGAGAGGGAGTTGAGAGAAACTGGAAGGGGAGATGAACCATGAGAGACTATGGACTCTGAAAAACAACCAGAGGGTTTTGGAGGGGCAGGGTGGGGTGGGAGTTTGAGGAATCAGGTGGTGGTTAATAGGGAGGGCACGTACTGCATGGAGCACTGGGTGTGATGCCAAAACAATGAACACTGTTATGCTGTAAATAAACAAATAAAAAAAAAAATGAGTCTATGGAAGGCCCGGCAGTGCCAGTTCACTCCACTGGAGGGAGTGGTGAGCCGTGGTGTGAGATACCCTGGAAGGCATGGCGATGCTGCTTGCCACCACTGGAGGCAGCGGCGAGCTGCCATGGGAAACACACCTGAAGAGGAGTCAGTGCAGCTTGCTGGCTCTGAAGGCAGGGCGGAGGTGCCCAGTGAGAGACCCTGAAACGTGAGGCACTACAGCTTATTTTTACAGGATGGAGTGGTGAGCTGTATAGTCTCTGTTTCTCCAGGCTCAAGGGTGGTGGTAAGAATTGATGGAGCCTGTCCCCCACTCAGCATTGTGCCCTCTTTCCCCAGGTTTGCTGGTAATGTGCTGTCAGGATGGTTCAGGAGGGTCCTCCCAGTTGGGCTCTGGAGCCAGGGGAACCAAACCCGACTCATGGTGCATTTGGAACCGAGGAGCTGAGTGTTTGTTTGGAAAAGTATGTTTGTTTCTCCAAAAAGGACAAGGGCATTGAGCAGCTTGAGAGGGAAGTGAATGACCAGTTAAGAAACAAGCCTGTGTCTCTCCTTCTCCCAGGAATCAGAGCAGATGTGCAGGCTTTAGGTGGGAGACGCCTGCTTATCTGCACCTGACAACCCTTCTTCACTCTGGCTCCATGAGACCTGAAGTTTGGAAGTCAGCGTCTGAGTCAGTCATGCAGCTTGTCCCAGGACGTCAGTGTTCAGAGAAAACAGCAGGCCTGTGGGTGACAATGTCACATCCATGCCAGGATGGCAGGTAAAAATTCCCTTTCACCCCAAATTTCCTGGGCTTTTCTCTTGTCTCCAGTGGAGCTCACAAATGGCACCCTGAACCAGCTGTAAGCAATCTCGTGTGGGTGCCAGAGCTCCTGAGTTTCTCTGCAGGGAGCACCTGGCAGGGATCTCATTTTCTGTTTATTTCTGGCTTACAAAGGTATTTGGAACATCTCTTTCCTAGGAAATCCCTTGGATTCGAAAGGGAAGGTGAGATTGACTTGGTGTGCCTTTTGAACATAGAAAGTATTCCTTCACCGAACAGTGTTTATTCCACTGGGCCTAGACTCTGGTGGAACGGCTGGCATCTAGAGTGAGGTGGCTGTTTGTGGTCAGATAGAGACTTGGATGATGGCTTCTTCTTTGTCCAAGGTGATGTATCCTAATGGATTCGTCTTTGAATCCAAAGAGTTCCAATGAGGGCAGAGGGAAAATTCAAAATGATTCCAAGGAGTCTTGGACAATTTAAAAGGGATGCTTGTCTTCCTAGGTTCACTCAAACGGCTATATATGGTTGGACATGCTGTATTTTCTCTGCAGTTTCATGGGTAGTGAAGTCAGAAGGAGAGTCTTTGGGAATTTCCCTGGATAAAGGCACTCTGTTGGCTTCAAGGGACTTGGTGTCAGGAACCCTGGGCTGAATTTCTGTGGCTGCTTTCCTGATGCTCAGTGAGTCAGGTTTTCCCACAGGTTTTATATTTCCTCCTTAGGAAATTGCTGGCAGGGAATGTTCTGTTTAAAGTGGAACCCTCGGGGGCACCTGTGTGGCTCAGTGGGTTAAGCCACTGCCTTCGGCTCAGGTCATGGTCTCAGGGTCCTGAGATCGAGCCCCGCATTGGGCTCTCTGCTCAGCGGGGAGTCTGCTTCGTCCTCTCTCTCTGCCTGCCTCTCTGCCTACTTGTGACCTCTGTCAAATAAATAAATAAAATCTAAAAAAAAAAAAAAAACAAAACCCAAAACCGGGACCCTCCTACATTGTTGGTGGGCCTGCGTGTTGTTGCAGCCACTCTTGGAAAGAATACAGTCTGTCCTCCAAAAGCTAAGAACTGAACAACAGTAGGATCCAGCAATTGTAATCCTAGTTATTTCCCTTAAGGGCACAAAAATGCACATTGAGTGGGGTATAAGCACCGTGATATTTACAGCAGCATTTTCAACCATTGTAAAACAATGGAGGGAGACCAAATGTCCATTCACTGATGAGTGATATATATATATATATATATATATATATATATATATATATATATATATATATATATCACTCGTATATATCATATGTGTGTGTGTGTGTGTATGTGTATTCATTCTCCCACATCTTCTTAATGGAATAGGATCCAGGTTCAAAAAGGATGAAATCTTACCATCTGCAAGGATGTGGATGGATCTACAGTGGATTTAGCTAAGTAAAATCAGTAAGAAAAGACCAATAGCCTATATCTTGACCTCTATGGAATTTCAGAAAGAAAACAGATGAACATAGTGAGGGGAGAAAGGCCAATGAGGAAACAGACTCTAACCTAGAGCAAAATCGAGGGTTGCTAGGGGGCAGGGGTGTGGGGCGAAGGGTTAAGTGGGTGACAGCTATTAGGGAGAGTACTTGTTGTGATGAGCTCTGGGTGTTCTATGCAGGTGAGGAATCACAAAATCCTACCCCTGAAGGAGAGGAATGAACATTGCATGGAAACGAATTGGAATTGAAGTCAATGAAGAAAAGAAGACCATGTTCTACTTCATGAAGACTGAGGTAAAACTGGAATGACTTTTGCTCTCCTGTTCTGTAGCTGTTCATTATGAAACACTCTGTGGCAGGATACACTAGTTTCCTATTGCATAAGGAGCCCTCAGAAAGTTGCCATGAAAGATTTAGATCTCAGAGCATGTACATGTTCCATTGATATGTTACTTTCAGTTTGCCCAGGTGCAAAGGTAAGTGGAGAGAAATAGGGCTGAAGAGGAAAGGAGGTATTAAGCATTCAAGAGGTAGCCTTCCCCTTTCTCATGAATGCCTGGGCCAGTGTAAATTGGGAAGAAGGAGGGGGGATCCCAGAGCTTTGCCGCAGACAGGGGAGTTCTAGGTCTGCCTAGAGCTGGTGGTGTCCATGAGCAGAGCTGAGCTAGTGGCGTGGCAGGCCCAAACTGCTGGTGTTGAGGTGAGTTCCCCAAGGAGCTGAGTTGAGAATGGGGGTCAGGTGGTGAATCAGGCTCTGGGTTTGTGGCCAGGGGGCTGCAGAATGTGGGGGAGTCCTAATGGGGTCATGCAGGTTTCTCTGGCTCTGAGGGTTCTGCACAGCTCCAAAGGGACAAGTTTCCTGCTGGGTGGCAGGGGGACTCCTACAGTGTGGCTCCAAGTTTACCAATCTAGAGGGCTTGGTGGATAGGCCCCTGGGGAAGGAAGCCTGAAAATGCAACATAGGGTTAAGGGTAATGGGCTGGGCAGGACAGGCCTGATCAGCCTACACAGAGGTGAGATACCCTCAGAATTGAGTTGAGGAAATGCATCCTGCAATGCAGAAGAGTCAGGGTTTGTGGCCAGAGGGACGGCTGATCGTGGGGGTGGCTTTAGAGGGGCATGCTGGTTTCTCCCTCTCTGAGGAAACTTTGGAGCTCCAAATGTCATGGCTTCCCCCTGCATGGCATTCAGGTTTCTGCCTTGTTACAGGGGGGTCCTGAATCTGGGGAGTTTGGGGGCCAGGCCTCTTGGGATGGAAGCCCGAAATCAGAAACTAGAGCTACGGTAAGGGCGTAGGGGCATGGCATGCTCAATCTGCTACTGCTGAGGTGGGCTCCCTGGTGGGCTGACTTCAGGGTGGGTATCAGGTGGCATGTCAGACTCAGAGTTTGTGTCCAGGGATGCCACAGAAGCTGGGCGTGACCTCAGGGTTGCATGCAGGTTTCTCCTACCCTGAGGGTTCTGCAGAGCTCCAAATGGCATGGTTTCCTCCTGTGTGGCAGACGCAGTCCTGGGGTGTCACTGAGGAATCCTTAATCTCTACTGGCATGAATCTCGGAGGTGCCCAATCTGGCGGGCTTGGGGGACAGGCCTCTGTTCATGAAAGCCTGTACACCCCACCTCGGTTTATGGTTAGGGCCGAAGGGCATGGCAGGTCCGATGTGCCGGTGCTGATGCAGGCTCCCCTAAGGGTCGAGTTGAGGACATAGATCTGGCATCGCAGGAGAATCTGGTTTTATGGCCATGGGGGTGACTCATGGTGGGGTGGCATTACGGGGGTTTGCAGGTTTCTCCCCGTCTGAGTGTTCAGTGCAGCTCTAAACCACAAGTTTTCCTCATGAGTGCCAGGTGGAGTCCCGTGGTGGCGCTCAGTAGACCTTAATCTGGGGGGACATGGGAGGCAGGCCCCCTGGGATGGAAGCCTGAAA
This sequence comes from Meles meles, assembly GCF_922984935.1. NCBI lineage: Eukaryota > Metazoa > Chordata > Mammalia > Carnivora > Mustelidae > Meles > Meles meles. Next base: position 114,554 of record NW_025721165.1, on the reverse strand, counting down.
ACCTAAAGAGGGGTTCTGGTAAGGGCCTAGGGGCATGGTGGCCCGATCTGCTTATGTTGAGGTGGGGCGCCCTAGGGTCTGAATTTATGGCATGCGTCCGGCAGCTCAGCAGAATCTGGTTTATGGCCGGGGGGACGGGTGCAGATGATGGGAGTGCCTTTAGAGGGGCAAGTTTCTCCCCCTCTGAGGGTTCAGCACAACTCCAAGGCACAGGTTCCTACTGTGTGGCAAGCGGAGTCCTGAGGTGTATGTCAAGATTCCTTAATCCAGGGGATTTTGTTGCCTGGACCCTCAGCATGGAAGACTGAACACCCAAACTTGTGTTAGGGTTAGGGCCTAGGGGCAATGGCAGGCCCGATCTGCCAGTGCTGAGGCGGGATCCCGTATGGGCTGAGTTGAGGGTATGCATTTGGTGGCGGGATGGAATCCAGCTCTATGGCCAGAGTGGCTGTTGATTATTGGGGTGGCTTTAGGGTGGCATGAAAGTTTCTCCCCATCTGAGGGTTCATTGCAGCTCCAAACCACAAGGTTTCCACTTGTGTGACAGGCTGTGTCCTGTGGTGTTGCTCAGAAGTCCTTAATCTGGGGGGCGTGGGGGCCAGGCCTCTTGGGATGGAAGCCTGAAAATCCAAACTAGGGTTAGGGTTAAGGCTTAGGGACATGGCAGGCCCGATCTGCTGCAATTGAGGTGGTCTCCTGGATAGGCCGAATGGAGGGTGGGAATCAGGCAGGAAATGAGGTCTGTGTTTGTGTTTGTGGGGGCAAAGAAGCTAGTGGTGTTCTTGGGGGGCATGCAGCTTTCTCCTGCTCTGAGGTTCCTGCACAGTTCCAAATGGCACCATTTTGCCGTAGGAGGCTGGAGGAGTGCTGGCGGGAGTCTCAGTCATCCCCAGTCTGATGGGCTTGGGGTACAGGCCTCTGGGCACGGAAGGCTGTATACCCCACCTAGGGTTAGGGTTAGGGTCTAGGGTCATGGCGGGCCCAATCTGCCGGGGCTGAGATGGGCTCCCCTCAGGGCTGAGTTGAGGGCATGTGTCCGGTAGCTTCATAGAAAACAGCTTTCTGGCCTGGGGTGCCGCAAATTGTGCGGATAGCTTTACGGGGGCTTGAAGGTTTCTCACCCTCTGAGTATTCAGCAGCTCCAAACTGCAAGGTTTCATCCTGCGTGGCTGTTGGAGTGCTGCAATGTCACTCAGGGGTCCTTAATCCAGGGGGCCTGGAGGCTAGGCATCTTGGGATGGAAGCCTGGAAACTCAAACTAAGGTTGAGGTCTTGGGGTGCGACAGGCCCAATCTGCCAGTGCTGAGGCGGACTCCCCGGTGGCCTGAGTTGAGGGTCGGTGATAGGTGGCTAGTGTGAATCTGGGTTTGTGTTCAGGAGGGGCTCAGATGCTGGGGCTTGCCTTGGGGGCATGAAGTTATCTTTTGCTCTGAGGTCTAAGTAGCTCCAAATGGCACTGTAACAGCATAGGCAGCCTCCAGACTGCCAGAGTGAGTCTCATGCATCCACAATCTGGCGGGTTTGGGGGCTAGGCCTCTGGGTACGGAAGACTGTACACCCAACCTAGGGTTAGGGTTAAGGCCTAGGGGCATGGCAGTTCTGATATGCTGCTGATATGCTGTGTTGAGGCGGGCTCCCTCAGGGCTGAGTGGATGACATGCCTCTGGCGTTGTGGCAGAACCTGGCATTATGTCTGGGGCATTTCCAATGGCGGGTGTGTTTAGGTGCTCATGCACTTTTCTTTCTGGAGGGCAGGCAGAGTCCTGTGTTGTGACTTTGGAATCCCCAGTCTGGAGGGTTAGGGTTAGGGATAGAGGTTCGGAGAGTGTTAGGGTTAGTTGTTAGGGTTTAGGGTTAGGGTTAGGGTTAGGGTTAGGAGTTAGGGGATAGGGTTAGAGGTAAGGTTTAGGGTTAGGCTTAGGGTTAGGCGTATGTCTTAGGGACAAGGCATGTCAGATCTGCCAACACAGATATGGACTCACCCAAGGGCTGTGTTGAGGGCGGGACTCAGGAGTCTCCTCAGGCCCTGGATTTTTGGACTGGAGGGGTAAAGAAGGTGGGAATCGCCTCTGGGGAGCATGATGGTTTCTACTGCTCCGAGGTTGTTATGTTAGGTTTAGAGGTTAGGGTTAGGTTTTGTGGTTAGGGTTAGTGTTAAGATTAGTGTTAAGGTGGGGCGCCTGGGTGGCTCAGTTGGTTAAAGCCTCTGCCTTCCGCTCAGGTCATGATCTCAGGGTCCTGGGATGGAGCCCCACATCAGGCTCTCTGCTCAGCGGGGAGCGTGCTTCGTCCTCTCTGTGCCTTCTTCTGATCTGTCTCTGTCAAAGAAATGAATAAAATCTTAAAAAAAATAAAAAGATTAGGGTTAGGGTTATGTCTTAGGGACAAGGCATGTTGGATCTGGTAACACTTATATGGGCTCACCCAAGGGCTGAGTTGAAGGCGGGACTCAGGAGGCTCCTTAGGCCCTGGGTTTTTTTCCTAGAAGGTAAAGATGGTGGGAATGGCCTCAGGGGAGTATGCTGGTTTCTAGGGCTCTGAGAGTGTTAGATAGCACTAAATGAAATGGTTTATTTCATTTATTCTCCTGGCTGAGAGGCTGAGTCCTGCCATCAGTCTGATGATCCTATCCACTGGGATGGAATTGGGTATCAGGCCTCTGGGGTCCAGAGCCTGACCACCTGAGCTAGGGTATTAGGGTTTGGTCCTGGGAGCATGGCAGGCCTGAGGTGCCAGTGCGGACTCAGGCTCTCCGGAGGGCTGAGTTGAGGGTATTGCTCTGGTGGCCCATCAGGCACTGGGCGGTGGTGTGTGGGTCCTCGGAAGGTGTGGGTGTCTTTAGGGGGCATGGAGGTTTCTCCGGCCAGGAGCGTACTGCACAGGGCCATGTGGGCCATTTTCCTTGTGGGTGGCAGCCGGAGTCCAGCATTGCAAATACAGGGTCCCCAGTCTGGACGGCTAGGGAGCCAGGCCTCTGTGGATCGAAGCATAAACACCCATCCTAGCATTATGGTTAAGTCTTTGGGGCATGGTAACCCCGATCTGCCGGTGCTGTGGTGACCCATCCTGATGCCTGAGTTGAGGCTATGTCTGCAGGACATTGAGACTCTGGTTCCCGGTCCTTGGGAGGGTCCAGAAGTGCTTTGGCCTCAGGGAGACTTGCAGGCTTCTCCTGCTCTGTGGCTTCAGCCCATTTCTAAACGGCACGGTTCATGCTGGGATCATGTGCAATTATGGGGTGCAACACAGGGGTCCCCTATCTGGGGTTTTGAGGACCAGTTGTGGGAGGATGATGCCTGAGCACGAACCTGGGCTAGGGTTAGTATTAGGATTAGGGTTAAGGTTATGTCTTAGGGACAAGGCATGTCGGATATGCAAGCACAGATATCAGCTCACCCAAGGGCTGAGTTGAGGGTGGGACTCAGGAGGCTCCTCGGGCACTGGGGTTTTGGGCTGTACGGGCAAAGATGTTGGAAATCGCCTCAGGGGAGCATGCCAGTTTCTACAATTCTCAGGGCATTAGATAGCACGAAATGAAAGGTCACCTTCTGGCTGAGAGGGTGAGTCCTGCTGTGAGGGTTAGGTTGTAGGGGCATTGCAGCCCCAATCTGCTGGCGCTGTGGTGGCCCATCCCAATGCTTGAGTTCAGAGCGTGTGTCTGCAGGACCATGAGACTCCTGGTTCTTGGTCTTTGGGGGCGCTGGAAGTGGGGTGGCCTCAGGGAGACATTCAAATTTATCCCGCTCTGTGGGTTCAGCACAATTCTAAACAGCATGGTTTCCTCCTGGTGTCAGGTTCAATGATGGGGTATCGCTCACGGGTCCCCCATCTGGGGCCTTGGGGACCAGGAGTCAGAGTATGGACGCCTGAACACACAACTTGGGCTAGGTTTAGTATTATGGTTAGTGTTAGGCTTAGGGACAGGGCATGTCGGATCTGCTAGCACAGATACGGGCTCACCCAAGGGCTGAGTTGAGGGCAGGACTCAGGAGGCTCCTCAGGCCCTGGGTTCTTGGCCTGGAGGAGCAAAGCTGGTGGGAATGGCCTCAAGGGAGAATGGCTGGTTGCTACTGCTCTGAGGGTGTGAGAGAACACCAAATGAAAAGGTCTCCTCCTGGCTGAGAACTGAGTCCTGCCGACAGTCTGATGCTCAACCCATGGGAGGAATTGGGTGTCAGGCCTCTGGGTCCAATGCCTGAACACCCAACCTAGTGTTAGGGTTTCATCCTGGGAGAATGGCAGGCCTGCCAGTGCGGCTCAGGTTCTCCGGAGGGCTGAGTTGAGGGCATTGCTCTGGTGGCCTGTCAGGCTCTGGGTTTGTGGTGTGGCATTTCTTGGAAGGCGTGGGTGGCTTTAGGGGGCATGGAGGATTCTGTGGCCAGGAGCATACTGCACAGGATCATATGGTCCAGTTTCATCGTGGGTGGCAGCCAGAGTCCTGCATTGGGAATCCAGGGTCCCCAGTCTGGAGGGCTAGGGGTCCAGTCCTCAGGGGACAGAAGCCTGACACCCAACCTAGGGTTAGTTTAGGGTTGTAAGGGCATGGCAGCCCCGATCTGATGGCGCTGTGGTGATGCTTCCCAATGCCTGAGTTGAGGGCGCGAGTCTGTAGCACTGTGAGAGTCCTGGTTCCTGGTCCTTGGGTGTGCCAGAAGTGGCAGTGGCCTTTGGGAGGCATGCAGGTTTCTCCCGCTCTGCGGGTTCAACACATTTCTAAAGGGCAGGGTTTCCTCCTGGGATCAGGCGCAATTATGGGGTGCAGCTCAGGGGTCCCTCATCTGGCCGTTTGGGGGACCAGGCTATGGAGGAGGGATGCCTGAACACACAACCTGGGCTAGAGTTAGTATTAGGGTTAGGCTTAGCATTAAGGTTATGTCTTAGGGAGAAGGCATGTGGGATCTGCCAGCACAGATATTGGCTCACTGAAGGGCTGAGTTGAGGGCAGGGCTCCGGAGGCTTCTCAGGCCCTGGGTTTTTGGCCTGGAGGTGCAAAGATGGCGGGAATGGCCTCAGGGAAGCTTGGCCGGTTCCTAGGGCTCTGAGGGTGTTGGAGAGCACCAAATGGAATCTCCTGCTGGTTGAGAAGCTGAGTCATGCCATCAGTTTGGTGCTCCCACCCATGGGTGGAATTGGGTGTCAGGGTTCTAGAACCTGAACACCCAACCTAGGGTTAGGGTTTGGTCCTGGGAGAATGGCAGGCCTGATGTGCCAGCACGGACTCAGGCTCTCTGGAGGGCTGGGCTGAGGGCATTGTTCTGGCGGCCTGTAAGGCTAAGGAATTGTGGTGTGGGGGTGCTCAGAAGGTGTGGTTGGCTTTAGGGGTCATGGAGGTTTCTCCGGCAAGGAGCGTTCTGCAAAGGTCCATGTGGTCAAGTTTCATCATGGGTGGCAGCCAGAGTCCTACGTTGGGAATATGGGGTCCCCAGTCTGGAGGGCTAGGGAGCCAGTCCTCTGGGGACTGAAGCCTGAACACCCAACCGAGGGTTAGGTTTAGGTCACAGGGGCATGGCGGCCCGGATCTGCCGGCACAGTGATGACCAATCCCGATGCCTGAGTTGAGGACGTGAGTCTGCAGGACCGTGAGACTCCTCATTCCTGCTCCTCAGGGGCGCCGGTATTGGGGGTGGCGTCAGGGAGGCATTCTCGTTTCTTCTGCTCTGTAGGTTCAGCACATTCCTTTTTTTTTTCACCTTCAATATCTATCTATCTATATTATTTCTTTTCAGCGTAACAGTATTCCTTATTTTTGCACCACACCCAGTGCTCCATGCAACACGTGCCCTCCCTAATACCCACCACCTTGTTCTCCCAACCTCCCACTCCCCACCCATTCAAGACCCTCAGGTTCTTTTTCAGAGTCCGTAGTCTCTCATGGTTCACCTCCCCTTCCCATTTCCCACAACTTCCTTCTCCTCTCCATCTCCCCATGTCCTCCTTGTTCTTTGTTATGCTCCACAAATAAGTGAAACCATATGATAATTGACTCTCTCTGCTTGACTTATTTCACTCAGCATAATCTCTTCCACTCCCGTCCATATTGCTACAAAAGTTGGTATTCATCTTTTCTGATGGAGGCATAATACTCCATCTTGTATATGGACCACATCTTCCTTATCCATTCGTCCATTGAAGGGCATCTTGGTTCTTTCCACAGTTTGGCGACCGAGGCCTTTGCTGCTATAATCATTGGGGTACAGATGGCCCTTCTTTTCACTCCATCTGTATCTTTGGGGTAAATACCCAGCAGTGCAATTGCAGGGTCATAGGGAAGCTGTATTCTTAATTTCTGGAGGAATCTCCACACTGTTCTCCAAAGTGGCTGCACCAACTTGCATTCCCACCAACAGTGTAAGAGGGTTCCCCTTTCTCCACATCCTCTCCAACACACGTTGTTTCCTGTCTTGCTAATTGTGGCCTTTCTAACTGGTGTCAGGTGGTATCTCAATGTCGTTTTCATTTGAATCTCCCTGATGGCTAGTGATGATGAACATTTTGTCCTGTGTCTGATAGCCATTTGTATGTCTTCGTTGGAGGAGTGTCTGTTCATATCTTCTGCCCATTTTTGGATATGATTATCTGTTTTGTGTGTGTTGAGTTTGAGAAGTTCTTTCCAGATCCTGGATATCAACCTTTTGTCTGAACTGTCATTTACAAATATCTTCTCCCGTTCCGTGGGTTGCCTTTTGATTGGTGGACTGTTCCCTTTGCTGTGCAGAAGCTTTTGATCTTGATGAAGTGCCAAAAGTTCATTTTCGCTTTTCTTTCCTTGGCCTTTGGAGACATATCTTGAAAGAAGTTGCTGTGGCTGATATCGAAGAGGTTACTGCCTATGTACTCCTCTAGGATTCTGAGATAATCCTGTCTCACGTTGAGCTCCTTTATCGAGTTCGAGTTTATCATTGTGTATGGTGTAAGAGAATGGTCGAGTTTCATTCTTCTACATATCGCTGTCCAGTTTCCCCAGCACCATTGATTGAGGAGAATGTCTTTTGTTACATTGAATATTTTTTCCTGATTTCTCGATGATTATATCACAATAGAGTTGAGGGTCCGTATCTAATCGGGATCGAATTGGGCAGAGCGCTCATGAAAATTGGCTGGCGTTGGACAACCATGGGGACCGCCTTGTTCTGCGTGGCCCAGGACCCTTTCTCGCTCGGGGTATGTCGCAGCCACCAGAAAACGCGCCGAGACGACGGGGCCCGGCCGGGGGCCTCAGCACCAGGGAGCTTGCTCCGAGCAGAGTTGATGGAGGGGCTGTGGTCGGGAATCTGGCTCCTCCTTGGAGGGAGGCCGGGGCGCCCGGGATGGGCTTGGCCTCTCTGGGGGAACAAATGGATCTGTCGCTCCCCAGCTCTGTCGCAGCCACGAAAGGGGCCGATGGCGCCGGGACGGTCGGGGGACTCATGCAGCCGGACTCAGGGTTCCCCATGGGGAGGCCCGCAGGCTCAGTCCCCTGGCAACGGAAGGCTGAGCAAGCAGGCCCGGGCCCAGGCCCGGCTTTCGGGGCTGGCCCGGCCCCAGCTGCCGGCGCCAGGGAGGGGAACCCCGGAGGCTGAGGAGCGGGAGGCGTCGGCCTCCCCGGGGCCCGCCTCTCAGAGCTCCTACTGGCGGTGCCGGATCGCGAAAACATGCGATTCCGGACAGGGCCCTGGGGGGGTGGCCCTGCGGCCCTGTGGTGCCCGAAGTGTGTTCGCTGGGCGTTTTCCGGCCATTCTCACGAGCGTTCTGCCCAAATCGGGATCGATTTGGGCAGAACGCTCGTGAGAATTGGCCGGCGTTGGGCAGCCCTGGTCAGCGCCCAGTTCCGCGTGGAGCAGGGCCCTTTCTCGCTCGGGGCATGGCGCGGCCACCCGGAAAACGAGCCGCGACGATGGGGCGCGGCCGGCGGCCCCGGGGCCGGGGAGTTTTCCCTGAGCAGAGTTGATGGAGGCGCCGTGGCCGGGCGTCCGCCTCCGCCGTGGTGGGCGGCCGGGGCAGCCGTGGAGGGGCTGGCCTCTCTAGGGGACCGGATTGATCTATCACTCCACAGCTGGGACGAAGCCGCGAAAGGTGCCGTTGTTGCCGGGACGGTCGGGGGGACTCGTGGCGCGGGACTCAGGGTTCCCCATGCGGAGGCCCCCAGGCTCAGGCCCCTGGCAACGGAAGGCTGAGCAAGCAGGCCCGGGCCCGGGCCCGGCTTTCGGGGCTGGCCCGGCCCCAGCGGCCGGCGCCAGGGAGGGGACCCCCGGAGGCTGAGGAGCGGGAGGCGTCGGCCTCCCCGGGGCCCGCCTCTCAGAGCTCCTCCTGGCGGTGCCGGATCGCGAAAACATGCGATTCCGGACAGGGCCTTGGGGGGGTGGCCCTGCGGCCCTGTGGTGCCCGAAGTGTGTTCGCTGGGCGTTTTCCGGCCATTCTCACGAGCGTTCTGCCCAAATCGGGATCGATTTGGGCAGAACGCTCGTGAGAATTGGCCGGCGTTGGGCAGCCCTGGTCAGCGCCCAGTTCCACGTGGAGCAGGGCCCTTTCTCGCTCGGGGCATGTCGCGGCCACCCGGAAAACGAGCCGCGACGATGGGGCGCGGCCGGCGGCCCCGGGGCCGGGGAGTTTTCCCTGAGCAGAGTTGATGGAGGCGCCGTGGCCGGGCGTCCGCCTCCGCCGTGTTGGGCGGCCGGGGCAGCCGTGGAGGGGCTGGCCTCTGTAGGGGACCGGATTGATCTATCACTCCACAGCTGGGACGAAGCCGCGAAAGGTGCCGTTGTCGCCGGGACGGTCGGGGGGACTCGTGGCGCGGGACTCAGGGTTCACCATGAGGAGGCCCCCAGGCTCAGGCCCCTGGCAATGGAAGGCTGAGCAAGCAGGCCCGGGCCCGGGCCCGGCTTTCGGGGCTGGCCCGGCCCCAGCGGCCGGCGCCAGGGAGGGGACCCCCGGAGGCTGAGGAGCGGGAGGTGTCAGCCTCCATGGGGCCCGCCTCCCGGAGCTCCTCCCGGCGGTGCCGGAACGCGTCAACACGCGATCCCGGACAGGGCACCCGTGGGGCGGCCCTGCGGCCCTGTGGTGCCCGAAGTGTGTTCGCCGGGCGTTTTCCGGCCAATTCTCATGAGCGTTCTGCCCAAATCGGGATCGATTTGGGCAGAACGCTCGTGAGAATTGGCCGGCGTTGGGCAGCCCTGGTCAGCGCCCAGTTCCGCGTGGAGCAGGGCCCTTTCTCGCTCGGGGCATGTCGCGGCCACCCGGAAAACGAGCCGCGACGATGGGGCGCGGCCGGCAGCCGCGGCGCCGGGGAGTTTTCCCCGAGCAGAGAGGATGTAGGCGCTGTGGCCGGGCGTCCGCCTCCGCCGTGGCGGGCGGCCCGGGCGCCCCTGGAGGGGGCTGGCCTCTGTGTGGAAACGGACTGGTCTCTCACTCCGCGGCTAGTACGAAGCCGCGAAAGGTGCCGTTGTCGCCGGGACGGTCGGGGGACTCGTGGCGCGGGACTCAGGGTTCCCCATGGGGAGGCCCCCAGGCTCAGGCCCCTGGCAACGGAAGGCTGAGCAAGCAGGCCCGGGCCCGGTCCCGGCTTTCGGGGCTGGCCCGGCCCCAGCTGCCGGCGCCAGGGAGGGGACCCCGGAGGCTGAGGAGCGGGAGGCGTCGGCCTCCCCGCGGCACGCCTCCCGGAGCTCCTCCTGGCGGTGCCGGAACGCGACGACACGCGATCCCAGACATGGCCCCGGGGGGGGGCCGACCTGCGGCCCTATGGTGCCCGAAGTGTGTTCGCCGGGCGTTTTCCGGCCAATTCTCACGAGCGTTCTGCCCAAATCGGGATCGATTTGGGCAGAACGCTCGTGAGAATTGGCCGGCGTTGGGCAGCCCTGGTCAGCGCCCAGTTCCGTGTGCAGCAGGGCCCTTCTCGCTCGGGGCATGGCGCGGCCACCCGGAAAACGAGCCGCGACGATGGGGCGCGGCCGGCAGCCGCGGCGCCGGGGAGTTTTCCCCGAGCAGAGTGGATGGAGGCGCCGTGGCCGGGCGTCCGCCTCCGCCGTGGCGGGCGGCCGGGGCGCCCCTGGAGGGGGCTGGCCTCTGTGGGGAAACGGAATGGTCTCTCACTCCGCGGCTAGGACGAAGCCGCGAAAGGTGCCGTTGTCGCCGGGACGGTCGGGGGACTCGTGGCGCGGGACTCAGGGTTCCCCATGGGGAGGCCCCCAGGCTCAGGCCCCTGGCAACGGAAGGCTGAGCAAGCAGGCCCGGGCCCGGGCCAAGCTTTCGGGGCTGGCCCGGCCCCAGCTGCGGGCGCCAGTGACGGGACCCCCGGAGGCTGAGGAGCGGGAGGCGTCGGCCTCCCCGGGGCACGCCTCCCGGAGCTCCTCCTGGAGGTGCCGGAACGCGACGACCTGCGATCCCGGACAGGGCCCCGGGGGGGGCCGCCCTGCGGCCCTGTGGTGCCCGAAGTGTGTTCGCCGGGCGTTTTCCGGCCAATTCTCACGAGCGTTCTGCCCAAATCGGGATCGATTTGGGCAGAACGATCGTGAGAATTGGCCGGCGTTGGGCAGCCCTGGTCAGCGCCCAGTTCCGCGTGCAGCAGGGCCCTTTCTCGCTCGGGGCATGGCGCGGCAACCCGGAAAAAGAGCCGCGACGATGGGGCGCGGCCGGCAGCCGCGGCGCCGGGGAGTTTTCCCCGAGCAGAGTGGATGGAGGCGCTGTGGCCGGGCGTCCGCCTCCGCCGTGGCGGGCGGCCAGGGCGCCCCTGGAGGGGGCTGGCCTCTGTGGGGAAACGGACTGGTCTCTCACTCCGCGGCTAGGACGAAGCCGCGAAAGGTGTCGTTGTCGCCGGGACGGTCTGGGGACTCGTGGCGCGGGACTCAGGGTTCCCCATGGGGAGGCCCCCAGGCTCAGGCCCCTGGCAACGGAAGGCTGAGCAAGCAGGCCCGGGCCCGGGCCCGGCTTTCGGGGCTGGCCCGGCCCCAGCTGCCGGCGCCAGGGATGGGACCCCCGGAGGCTGAGGAGCGGGAGGCGTCGGCCTCCCCGGGGCATGCGTCCCGGAGCTCCTCCTGGCGGTGCCGGAACGCGACGACCCGCGATCCCGGACAGGTCCCCGGGGGGGGCCGCCCTGCGGCCCTGTGGTGCCCGAAGTGTGTTCGCCGGGCGTTTTCCGGCCAATTCTCACGAGCGTTCTGCCCAAATCGGGATCGATTTGGGCAGAACGCTCGTGAGAATTGGCCGGCGTTGGGCAGCCCTGGTCAGCGCCCAGTTCCGCGTGCAGCAGAGCCCTTTCTCGCTCGGGGCATGGCGCGGCCACCCGGAAAACGAGACGCGACGATGGGAAGCGGCCGGCAGCCGCGGCGCCGGGTAGTTTTCCCCAAGCAAAGTGGATGGAGGCGCCGTGGCCGGGCGTCCGCCTCCGCCGTGGCGGGCGGCCGTGGCGCCCCTGGAGGGGGCTGGCCTCTGTGGGGAAACGGACTGGTCTCTCACTCCGCGGCAAGGATAAAGCCGCGAAAGGTGCCGTTGTCGCCGGGACGGTCGGGGGCCTAGTGGCGCGGGACTCAGGGTTCCCCATGGGGAGGCCCCCAGGCTCAGGCCACTGGCAATGGAAGGCTGAGCAAGCAGGCCCGGGCCCGGGACCGGCTTTCGGGTCTGGCCCGGCCCCAGATGCCGGCGCCAGGGAGGGGACCCCCGGAGGCTGAGGAGCGGGAGGCGTCGGCCTCCCCGGGGCACGCCTCCCGGAGCTCCTCCTGGCGGTGCCGGAACGCGACGACCCGCGATCCCGGACAGGGCCCCGGGGGGGGGCCGCCCTGCGGCCCTGTGGTGCCCGAAGTGTGTTCGCCGGGCGTTTTCCGGCCAATTCTCACGAGCGTTCTGCCCAAATCGGGATCGATTTGGGCAGAACGCTCGTGAGAATTGGCCGGCGTTGGGCAGCCCTGGTCAGCGCCCAGTTCCGCGTGCAGCAGGGCCCTTCTCGCTCGGGGCATGGCGCGGCCACCCGGAAAACGAGCCGTGACGATGGGGCGCGGCCGGCAGCCGCGGCGCCGGGGAGTTTTCCCCAAGCAGAATGGATGGAGGCGCCGTGGCCGGGCGTCCGGCTCCGCCGTGGCGGGCGGCCGGGGTGCACCTGGAGGGGGCTGGCCTCTGTGGGGAAACGGACTGGTCTCTCACTCCGCGGCTAGGACGAAGCCGCGAAGGTGCCGCTGTCGCCGGGACGGTCGGGGGACTCGTGGCGCGGGACTCAGGGTTCCCCATGGGGAGGCCCCCAGGCTTAGGCCCCTGGCAACGGAAGGCTGAGCAAGCAGGCCAGGGCCCGGGCCCGGCTTTCGGGGCTGGCCCGGCCCCAGCTGCCGGCGCCAGGGACGGGACCCCCGGAGGCTGAGGTGCGGGAGGCGTCGGCCTCCCCGGGGCACGCCTCCCGGAGCTCCTCCTGGCGGTGCCGGAACGCGACGACCCGCGATCCCGGACAGGGCCCCGGGGGGGGCCGCCCTGCGGCCCTGTGGTGCCCGAAGTGTGTTCGCCGGGCGTTTTCCGGCCAATTCTCACGAGCGTTCTGCCCAAATCGGGATCGATTTGGGCAGAACGCTCGTGAGAATTGGCCGGCGTTGGGCAGCCCTGGTCAGCGCCCAATTCCGCGTGCAGCGGGGCCCTTCTCGCTGGGGCATGGCGCGGCCACCCGGAAAACGAGCCGTGACGATGGGGCGCGGCCGGCAGCCGCGGCGCCGGGGAGTTTTCCCCAAGCAGAGTGGATGGAGGCGCCGTGGCCGGGCGTCCGCCTCCGCCGTGGCGGGCGGCCGGGGTGCCTCTGGAGGGGGCTGGCCTCTGTGGGGAAACGGACTAGTCTCTCACTCCGCGGCTAGGATGAAGCCGCGAAAGGTGCCGTTGTCGCCGGGACGGTCGGGGGACTCGTGGCGCGGGACTCAGGGTTCCCCATGGGGAGGCCCCCAGGCTCAGGCCCCTGGCAACGGAAGGCTGAGCAAGCAGGCCAGGGCCCGGGCCCGTCTTTCGGGGCTGGCCCGGCCCCAGCTGCCGGCGCCAGGGAGGGGACCCCCGGAGGCTGAGGAGCGGGAGGCGTCGGCCTCCCCGGGGCACGCCTCCCGGAGCTCCTCCTGGAGGTGCCGGACCGCGACGACCCGCGATCCCGGACAGGGCCCCGGGGGGGGCCGCCCTGCGGCCCTGTGGTGCCCGAAGTGTGTTCGCCGGGCGTTTTCCGGCCAATTCTCACGAGCGTTCTGCCCAAATCGGGATCGATTTGGGCAGAACGCTCGGGAGAATTGGCCGGCGTTGGGCAGCCCTGGTCAGCGCCCAGTTCCGCGTGCAGCAGAGCCCTTTCTCGCTCGGGGCATGGCGCGGCCACCCAGAAAACGAGCCGCGACGATGGGGCGCGGCCGGCAGCCGCGGCGCCGGGCAGTTTTCCCCAAGCAGAGTGGATGGAGGCGCCGTGGCCGGGCGTCCGCCTCCGCCGTGGCGGGCGGCCGGGGCGCCCCTGGACGGGGCTGGCCTCAGTGGGGAAACGGACTGGTCTCTCACTCCGCGGCTAGGACGAAGCCGCGAAAGGTGCCGTTGTCGCCGGGACGGTCGGGGGACTCGTGGCGCGGGACTCAGGGTTCCCCATGGGGAGGCCCCCAGGCTCAGGCCCCTGGCAACGGAAGGCTGAGCAAGCAGGACCGGGCCCGGGCCCGGCTTTCGGGGCTGGCCCGGCCCCAGGTGCCGGCGCCAGGGAGGCGACCCCCGGAGGCTGAGGAGCGGGAGGCGTCAGCCTCCCCGGGGCACGCCTCCCGGAGCTCCTCCTGGCGGTGCCGGAACGCGAAGACCTGCGATTCCGGACAGGGCTCCGGGCGTGGCCGCCCTGCGGCCCTGTGGTGCCCGAAGTGTGTTCGCCGGGCGTTTTCCGGCCAATTCTCACGAGCGTTCTGCCCAAATCGGGATCGATTTGGGCAGAACGCTCGTGAGAATTGGCCGGCGTTGGGCAGCCCTGGTCAGCGCCCAGTTCCGCGTGCAGCAGGGCCCTTCTCGCTCGGGGCATGGCGCGGCCACCCGGAAAATGAGCCACGACGATGGGGCGCGGCCGGCAGCCGCGGCGCCGGGGAGTTTTCCCCGAGCAGAGTGGATGGAGGCGCCTTGGCCGGGCGTCCGCCTCCGCCGTGGCGTGCCGCCTGGGCGCCCCTGGAGGGGGCTGTCCTCTGTGGGGAAACGGACTGGTCTCTCACTCCGCGGCTAGGACGAAGCCGCGAAAGGTGCCGTTGTCGCCGGGACGGTCGGGGGACTCGTGTCGCGGGACTCAGGGTTCCCCATGGGGAGGCCCCCAGGCTCAGGCCCCTGGCAACGGAAGGCTGAGCAAGCAGGCCCGGGCCCGGGCCCGGCTTTCGGGGCTGGCCCGGCCCCAGCTGCCGGCGCCAGGGAGGGGACCCCCGGAGGCTGAGGAGCGGGAGGCATCGGCCTCCCCGGGGCACGCCCTCCGGAGCTCCTCCTGGCAGTGCCGGAACGCGACGACCCGCGATCACGGAGAGGGCCCCGGGGGGGGCCGCCCTGCGGCCCTGTGGTGTCCGAAGTGTGTTCGCCGGGCGTTTTCCAGCCAATTCTCACGAGCGTTCTGCCCAAATCGGGATCGATTTGGGCAGAACCCTCATGAGAATTGGCCGGCGTTGGGCAGCCCTTGTCAGCGCCCAGTTCCGCGTGGAGCAGGGCCCTTTCTCGCTCGGGGCATGGCGCGGCCACCCGGAAAACGAGCCGCGACGATGGGGCGTGGCCGGCAGCCGCGGCGCCGGGCAGTTTTCCCCGAGCAGAGTTGATGGAGGCGCCGTGGCAGGGCGTCCGCCTCCGCCGTGGCGGGCGGCCGGTGCGCCCCTGGATGGGGCTGGCCTCTGTGGGGAAACGGACTGGTCTCTCACTCCGCGGCTAGGACGAAGCCGCGAAAGGTGCCGTTGTCGCCGGGACGGTCGGGGGACTCGTGGCACGGGACTCAGGGTTCCCCATGGGGAGGCCCCCAGGCTCAGGCCCCTGGCAACGGAAGGCTGAGCAAGCAGGACCGGGCCCGGGCCCGGCTTTCGGGGCTGGCCCGGCCCCAGGTGCCGGCGCCAGGGAGGCGACCCCCGGAGGCTGAGGAGCGGGAGGCGTCAGCCTCCCCGGGGCACGCCTCCCGGAGCTCCTCCTGGCGGTGCTGGAACGCGAAGACCCGCGATCCCGGACAGGGCTCCGGGGGGGGGCCGCCCTGCGGCCCTGTGGTGCCCGAAGTGTGTTCGCCGGGCGTTTTCCGGCCAATTCTCACGAGCGTTCTGCCCAAATCGGGATCGATTTGGGCAGAACGCTCGTGAGAATTGGCCGGCGTTGGGCAGCCCTGGTCAGCGCCCAGTTCCGCGTGCAGCAGGGCCCTTCTCGCTCGGGGCATGGCGCGGCCACCCGGAAAATGAGCCGCGACGATGGGGCGCGGCCGGCAGCCGCGGCGCCGGGGAGTTTTCCCCGAGCAGAGTGGATGGAGGCGCCGTGGCCGGGCGTCCGCCTCCGCCGTGGCGTGCCGCCTGGGCGCCCCTGGAGGGGGCTGGCCTCTGTGGGGAAACGGACTGGTCTCTCACTCCGCGGCTAGGACGAAGCCGCGAAAGGTGCCGTTGTCGCCGGGACGGTCGGGGGACTCGTGGCGCGGGACTCAGGGTTCCCCATGGGGAGGCCCCCAGGCTCAGGCCCCTGGCAACGGAAGGCTGAGCAAGCAGGCCCGGGCCCGGGCCCGGCTTTCGGGGCTGGCCCGGCCCCAGCTGCCGGCGCCAGGGAGGGGACCCCCGGAGGCTGAGGAGCGGGAGGCATCGGCCTCCCCGGGGCACGCCCTCCGGAGCTCCTCCTGGCAGTGCCGGAACGCGACGACCCGCGATCACGGAGAGGGCCCCGGGGGGGGGCCGCCCTGCGGCCCTGTGGTGTCCGAAGTGTGTTCGCCGGGCGTTTTCCAGCCAATTCTCACGAGCGTTCTGCCCAAATCGGGATCGATTTGGGCAGAACCCTCATGAGAATTGGCCGGCGTTGGGCAGCCCTTGTCAGCGCCCAGTTCCGCGTGGAGCAGGGCCCTTTCTCGCTCGGGGCATGGCGCGGCCACCCGGAAAACGAGCCGCGACGATGGGGCGTGGCCGGCAGCCGCGGCGCCGGGCAGTTTTCCCCGAGCAGAGTTGATGGAGGCGCCGTGGCAGGGCGTCCGCCTCCGCCGTGGCGGGCGGCCGGTGCGCCCCTGGATGGGGCTGGCCTCTGTGGGGAAACGGACTGGTCTCTCACTCCGCGGCTAGGACGAAGCCGCGAAAGGTGCCGTTGTCGCCGGGACGGTCGGGGGACTCGTGGCACGGGACTCAGGGTTCCCCATGGGGAGGCCCCCAGGCTCAGGCCCCTGGCAACGGAAGGCTGAGCAAGCAGGACCGGGCCCGGGCCCGGCTTTCGGGGCTGGCCCGGCCCCAGGTGCCGGCGCCAGGGAGGCGACCCCCGGAGGCTGAGGAGCGGGAGGCGTCAGCCTCCCCGGGGCACGCCTCCCGGAGCTCCTCCTGGCGGTGCTGGAACGCGAAGACCCGCGATCCCGGACAGGGCTCCGGGGGGGGCCGCCCTGCGGCCCTGTGGTGCCCGAAGTGTGTTCGCCGGGCGTTTTCCGGCCAATTCTCACGAGCGTTCTGCCCAAATCGGGATCGATTTGGGCAGAACGCTCGTGAGAATTGGCCGGCGTTGGGCAGCCCTGGTCAGCGCCCAGTTCCGCGTGCAGCAGGGCCCTTCTCGCTCGGGGCATGGCGCGGCCACCCGGAAAATGAGCCGCGACGATGGGGCGCGGCCGGCAGCCGCGGCGCCGGGGAGTTTTCCCCGAGCAGAGTGGATGGAGGCGCCGTGGCCGGGCGTCCGCCTCCGCCGTGGCGTGCCGCCTGGGCGCCCCTGGAGGGGGCTGGCCTCTGTGGGGAAACGGACTGGTCTCTCACTCCGCGGCTAGGACGAAGCCGCGAAAGGTGCCGTTGTCGCCGGGACGGTCGGGGGACTCGTGGCGCGGGACTCAGGGTTCCCCATGGGGAGGCCCCCAGGCTCAGGCCCCTGGCAACGGAAGGCTGAGCAAGCAGGCCCGGGCCCGGGCCCGGCTTTCGGGGCTGGCCCGGCCCCAGCTGCCGGCGCCAGGGAGGGGACCCCCGGAGGCTGAGGAGCGGGAGGCGTCGGCCTCCCCGGGGCACTCCTCCCGGAGCTCCTCCTGGCGGTGCCGGAACGCGACGACCCGCGATCCCGGACAGGGCCCCGGGGGGGGCCGCCCTGTGGCACTGTGGTGCCCGAAGTGTGTTCGCCGGGCGTTTTCCAGCCAATTCTCACGAGCGTTCTGCCCAAATCGGGATCGATTTGGGCAGAACGCTCATGAGAATTGGCCGGCGTTGGGCAGCCCTGGTCAGCGCCCAGTTCCGCGTGCAGCAGGGCCCTTCTCGCTCGGGGCATGGCGCGGCCACCCAGAAAACGAGCCGTGACGATGGGGCGCGGCCGGTAGCCGCGGCGCCGGGGAGTTTTCCCCAAGTAGAATGGATGGAGGCGCCGTGGCCGAGCGTCCGCCTCCGGTGTGGCGGGCGGCCGGGGTGCCCCTGGAGGGGGCTGGACTCTGTGGGGAAACGGACTGGTCTCTCACTCCGCGGCTAGGACGAAGCCGCGAAAGGTGCCGTTGTCGCCGGGACGGTCGGGGGACTCGTGGCGCGGGACTCAGGGTTCCCCATGGGGAGGCCCCCAGGCTCAGGCCCCTGGCAACGGAAGGCTGAGCAAGCAGGCCAGGGCCCGGGCCCGGCTTTCGGGGCTGGCCCGGCCCCAGCTGCCGGCGCCAGGGAGGGGACCCCCGGAGGCTGAGGAGCGGGAGGCGTCGGCCTCCCCGGGGCACGCCTCCCGGAGCTCCTCCTGGAGGTGCCGGACCGCGACGACCCGCGATCCCGGACAGGGCCCCGGGGGGGCCGCCCTGCGGCCCTGTGGTGCCCGAAGTGTGTTCGCCGGGCGTTTTCCGGCCAATTCTCACGAGCGTTCTGCCCAAATCGGGATCGATTTGGGCAGAACGCTCGTGAGAATTGGCCGGCGTTGGGCAGCCCTAGTCAGCGCCCAGTTCCGCGTGCAGCAGAGCCCTTTCTCGCTCAGGGCATGGCGCGGCCACCCAGAAAACGAGCCACGACGATGGGAAGCGGCCGGCAGCCGCGGCGCCGGGTAGTTTTCCCCAAGCAAAGTGGATCGAGGCGCCGTGGCCGGGCGTCCGCCTCCGCCGTGGCGGGCGGCCGGGGCGCCCCTGGAGGGGGCTGGCCTCTGTGGGGAATCGGACTGGTCTCTCACTCCGCGGCTAGGACGAAGCCGCGAATGGTGCCGTTGTTGCCGGGACGGTCGGGGGACTCGTGGCGCGGGACTCAGAGTTCCCCATGGGGAGGCCCCCAGGCTCAGGCCCCTGGCAACGGAAGGCTGAGCAAGCAGGCCCGGGCCCGGGCCCGGCTTTCGGGGCTGGCCCGGCCCCAGCTGCCGGCGCCAGGGAGGGGACCCCCGGAGGCTGAGGAGCGGGAGGCGTCGGCCTCCCCGGGGCACGCCTCCCGGAGCTCCTCCTGGCGGTGCCGGAACGCGACGACAGGCGATCCCGGACAGGGCTCCGGGGGGGGCCGCCCTGCGGCCCTGTGGTGCCCGAAGTGTGTTCGCCGGGCGTTTTCCGGCCAATTCTCACGAGCGTTCTGCCAAATAGGGATCGATTTGGGCAGAACGCTCGTGAGAATTGGCCGGCGTTGGGCAGCCCTGGTCAGCGCCCAGTTCCGCGTGCAGCAGGGCCCTTCTCGCTCGGGGCATGGCGCGGCCACCCGGAAAACGAGCCGCGACGATGGGGCGCGGCCGGCAGCCGCGGCGCCGGGGAGTTTTCCCCGAGCAGAGTGGATGGAGGCGCCGTGGCCGGGCGTCCGCCTCTGCCGTGGCGGGCGGCCGGGGCGCCCCTGGAGGGGGCTGGCCTCTGTGGGGAAACGGACTGGTCTCTCACTCCGCGGCTAGGACGAAGCCGCGAAAGGTGCCGTTGTCGCCGGGACAGTCGGGGGACTCGTGGCGCGGGACTCAGGGTTCCCCATGGGGAGGCCCCCAGGCTCAGGCCCCTGGCAACGGAAGGCTGAGCAAGCAGGCCCGGCCCGGGCCAGGCTTTCGGGGCTGGCCCGGCCCCAGCTGCCGGCGCCAGGGAGGGGACCCCCGGAGGCTGAGGAGCGGGAGGCATCGGCCTCCCCGGGGCACGCCTCCCGGTGCTCCTCCTGGCGGTGCCGGAACGCGACGACCCGCGATCACGGAGAGGGCCCCGGGGGGGGCCGCCCTGCGGCCCTGTGGTGTCCGAAGTGTGTTCGCCGGGCGTTTTCCAGCCAATTCTCACGAGCGTTCTGCCCAAATCGGGATCGATTTGGGCAGAACCCTCGTGAGAATTGGCCGGCGTTGGGCAGCCCTGGTCAGCGCCCAGTTCCGCGTGGAGCAGGGCCCTTTCTCGCTCGGGGCATGGCGCGGCCACCCGGAAAACGAGCCGCGACGATGGGGCGCGGCCGGCGGCCCCGGCGCCTGGGAGGTTTCCCCGAGGAGAGTGGATGGAGGCGCCGTGGCCGGGCGTCCGCCTCCGCCGTGGCGGGCGGCCGGGGCGCCCATGGAGGGGGCTGGCCTCTGTGGGGGAACGGAGTGATCTCTCACTCCACGTCTGGGACGAAGCCGCGAAAGGTGCCGTTGTCGCTGGGACGGTCGGGGGGACTCGTGGCGCGGGACTCAGGGTTCCCCATGCGGAGGCCCCCAGGCTCAGGCCCCTGGCAACGGAAGGCTGAGCAAGCAGGCCTGGGCCCGGGCCCGGCTTTCGGGTCCGGCCCGTCCCGAGCTGCCCCCGCCAAGGAGGGGACCCCCGGAGGCTGAGGAGCGGGAGGCGTCGGCCTCCCCGGGGCCCACATCCCGGAGCTCCTCCTGGCGGTACCGGATCGCGACGACACGCGATCCCGGGCAGGGCCTAGTGGGGTGGCCCTGCGGCCCTGTTGTGCCCAAAGTGTGTTTGCCGCCTGTTTTCCGGCCAATTCTCACGAGCGTTTTGCCCAAATCGGGATCGATTTGGTCAGAACGCTCGTGAGAATTGGCCGGCTTTCGGCAGCCCTGGTGACCGCCCAGTTCCGTGTGGCCCAGGGCCCTTTTTCTCTTGGGGCATTTCGCGGCCACCCTGACAATGAGCCGTGACGATGGGGCGCAGTCGGCGGTCCCGGCGCCGGGGAGTTTTCCCTGAGCAGAGTTGATGGAGGGGCTGTGGCCGGGCGTCCGCCTTCGCCCTGGTAGGCCCCCGGGGCGCACTTGGAGCGGTCTGGCCTCTGTGGGGGAACGAATTGATCTCTCACTCGGCTGGGACGCAGCCTCGAAAGGCACCATTGTCTCTGGGACTGTGGCGGACTTGTGGCCCGGGACTCAGGATTCCCGGGGTGAGGCCCTAGGTACAGGCCCCTGGCAATGGAAGGCTGAACAAGCAGGCCTGGGTCCGGGCCCGGATTTCGTGGCAGGCCCGGCCCCAGCTGCCCCCGCCAAGGTGAGACCCCCAGAATCTGTGGAGAGGGAGGCGTCTGCCTCGCCATCAGGGAGATTCTAATTAAAACTACATTGAGATACCACCTGACACCAGTTAGAATGTCCAAAATTAGGAAGACAGGAAATAACGTTTGTTGGAGAGGATGTCGAGAAAGTGGAACCCTTTTACACTGTTGGTGAGACTGCAATTTAGTGCAGCCACTTTGGAGAACAGTGTGCAGATGATTCAAGAAATTAAAAATAGAGCTTCCCTATGACCCTGCAATTACACTGATGGGTATTTACCCCAAAGATACAGATGGAGTGAAAAGAAGAGCCATCTGTACCCCAATGTTTATTGCAGCAATGGCCACGGTCGCTAAACTGTGGAAAGAACCAAGATGCCCTTCAACGGATGAATGGATAAGGAAGATGTGATACATATACACAATGGAGTATTATGGCTCCATCAGAAAGGATGAATACCCAACTTTTGTAGCGACATGGAAGGGACTCGAAGAGATTATGCTGAGTGAAATAAGTCAAGCAGAGAGAGTCAAATATCATATGGTCTCCCTTATTTGTGGAGCATAACAAAGAACACGGAGGACATGGGGAGATGGAGAGGAGAGGGAGTTGAGGGAACCTGGAAGGGGAGATGAACCATGAGAGACTATGGACTCTGAAAAACAACCTGAGTGTTTTGGAAGGGCGGGGGTTGGGAGGTTGGGGAACCAGGTGGTGGGTAATAGGGAGGGCACGTACTGCATGGAGCACTGGGTGTGGTGCAAAAACAGTGAACACTGTTATGCTGAAAATAAACAAATAAAAAAAAGAAAATTGTACTCTTAGTCCCCGTCATCTATATCACTCATCCCTCCATCCACTTCCACTCTGGTAACCACAGAGTCGGTTTTTGTTTTGTATCTTCTTTCTCCTTTATTTATGTATGTTTGTTTCCTAAATTCCATGGAAGAGTGACATCCAAAGGCCTTTGTCTTTCTCTGACTGACTGATTTCACTTAGGATAGTATTCTCTAGCTCCATCCATGTGTCTGCAAATGGCAAGATTTTTTATGGCTGAGTAATTTCGCACTGTGTGTGTGTGTGTATACATTTATCATCTCATTTATCAAGTTATCAAGAAATACTTGGATTGTTTCCATATTGTAATATTGTAATTAATGTTGCAAGAATCATAGGGGCACATGTATCCTTTTGAGTTACTGTTCTCATATTCGTCGGGTAATCACCCGGTAGTGTGATTGCTGGATTATAAGGTAGTTCTAATATTTAACGTTTTGAAGAACAGTGATACTGTTTTCCACAGGGACTGCAGCAGCTAGCATTCCCACCACAGTGCAAGAGGGTTCCCTTTTACCCACATCCTCCCAACATTTGTTTTCTTGTGCTGGTGCTGTTAGCCATTCTGATAGTATGAGGTAATATCTCATGGACCTTTTCATTTGGATTTTCCTGTTGATGGCTGATGTGAACATCTTCTCACGTGACTGTTGGCCATCTGTATGTCTTCTTTGGAGCAATGTCTGTTCATGTCTTCTGTCTATTTTTTAATTGGATTTTTTGTTTTTTGGTTGTTGCGTTGTATCAGTTCTACATATTTTGGACACTACCCCTTTATTGCACATGATATTTGCAAACATCTTCTCCTATTAAGTACGTTGTATTCTATTTATTACATTTTCATTGCTGTTCTGCTGTGCGGTAAGTTTTTATATTGATGGAGCTCTAGTAGTTTATTTTTGCTTTTGTTTCCTTTGCCTTAGGAGGCATGTCTATTAAATGTATGGTTCATGTCAGAGAAGTTACTGTCTGTGCCCTCTTGTAGGATTTTTATGATTTAAGGTCTCACATTGAGGTCTTGAAACTGTTTTGAGTTTATTTGTCCATATGGTGTAAGAAAGCAGTCTAATTTCATTGTTTTGTGCATAGCTGTTCAGTTTTCCCAACACCATTTGTTGTAGAAACTGTCCTTTTCCCTTTTAATAGTTTTGCCTCTTTTGCAGAAGATTAATTGGGCACGTGATTGTGGGCTGATGTCTGAGCTTCTATTCCGTTTCCTTGGTCACTGTGTGTATTTTTTTTTTTTTTGCCAGTCCCATACTGTGAGGATGAACGCAGCTTTGTAGTATAATTTGAAATATGGAATTGTGACGCCTCCAGCTTTGTTTTTCTTCATAACATTGTGCTGGTTGTTCAGTATCTTTTGTGATTCCATACAAATTGTTAGGGTAGTTTATTTGAGTTCTTTCATTTTTTATTTGAATTCAATGAGCCAACTTATCATACATCATTATTTTCAGATGTAGTGTTAAATAATATATCAGATGTGTATTGCATCACGTGCCCTCCTTAATGCCCATCACCCCAGTTACCCCCCCACCCCCCATCCAGCAACCCTCAGTTGGTTGCTATAGTTAAGAGTCTGTCATGGTTTTTTCCCCATCTCTGATGACTTCCCATTCTGTTTCCCCTTCCTTTGCCTACGGTTCTCTGCCCTGTTTCTGATATTTCACATATGAGTGAAACCCTATGATAATTGTGTTTCTTTCATGGACATATTTTACTCAGCATAATATCTTCCAGACCCATCCAGGTTGATGTGATGGTAAGTATTCATCCTTTCTGATGGCTGAGGAATATTCCATTGAATATATGAACCACATCTTCTTTATCCATTCCTCTGTCCATAGATATCTGGGTTCTTTCCATAGTTTATCTAGAGTGGATATTGTTGCGATGAACACTGGGGTGCAGGTGCCAGTTCTTTCCCCTACATCTCTATTTTTGTGGTAAAAGCCCTGTAGTGAAATTGCTGTGTTTTAGGGTAACTTTACTTTTAACTTCTTGAGGAAACCCCGTACTGTTTTCCAGAGTGGATATAACAGTCTGCATTCCAACCAGGAGTGTAGGAGGGTTCTCCATTCTCTGCATCCTCACCAATATTTGTGGTTTCATGTCCTGTTAACTTTAGACATTCTGCCTGGTGTGATAGGACACCTCAATGTGGTTTAGATTTGCATTTCCCAGAAGCCATGTGATATAGAACATTTATGTATATATCTGTTGGTCACATGCGTGTCATCATTGGAGAAATATCTGTTCATATTTTCGCCCATGTCTAGACCTTCCGTTGGATTAAGGCCCAGAAGCCTAGAAGATACAATCAGCCAGAACTTTGGAGATTTTCACAAGGTCTGAGATACAATGGAGATTTAGGGTGTGTATCAAGCTCAGGGATTGTCTTCAGAGCGTGGATGGAAGTGTAGGTTCACTGACATTGTCTCAGGTTTGCATTCAGATGTCTCATGCTCTGAATCCAGTCTGGAGTAAAAAAAGGAGTTTCCTTTTGTGTGGCGGGCTGATCCTCTGGTTTTGCTAAAGTGTTCCCAATACCCGGGGCTTGGGATCCAGGCCTCTACAGATGGACCTCTCAGAACTCCAAATAGGGTTAGGGTTAGGACCTAGGAAAATGGAAGGTCTGAATTGCCAACCGTGTGGTGAGCGTCCTGGAGGGCTGAGTTGAGGACATGGGTCAGGGTGAGTGTCCGGCTCAGGGTTTCAATCCATGAGCCCTTGAATGTGGGAGTTCACTGGGATGGAAACAGATGGGCCTTCATATTTATACTGACCTATATACTTACTGGAGTCCATTATGGAAAGATTTCCATCTGGGTGTGAGGCTGAGTCCTGTGGTATTGCTCAGGCATCCCCAAATCCTAGGGCTTTGGAGCCCACCCTTATGGGACGGAGACATGAGAACCCAAGCTAGGGATAGAGTTAGGGCCAAAGGACATTGCAGGCCCAAACAGCTGACAGTGTGTGTGGTTCCTAGAGGCTGGAATGAAGGATGAGTGTTCTGGTTCTGGTCAGGCACAGGGTTTGTGACCTAGAGGCCACTGAAATTGGGGGTTTGCTGGTATAGGCTCAGATGGGCAGGCATTTTATCCTGCTTTGAATACTTTCTAGAGGTCTACATGGCACGCTTTCCTCCTGTGGTATGGCTAAGGTGACCCCAGTCCGTGGGGTAGGGAGCCAGACCCCTAGGAATTGAATGCTCAGAACACAAACTAAGCTTCAGTTAGGGGTTAGGAGCATGGCAGGCCCAATCTGATGGTGGTGTGGCAAGCTATCCAGAGGGCTGAGTACAGAGGGATGGATAGAGTAAGTGTCAGGTTCAGGTTTGTGTCCAGCTGCTGACTCTGGGTGAACTCAGTGGTGCGTGGCAGATTTCTCCTGCTCAGAATCCTTTGCAGAGTCCCAAATGGTATGGTTTCCTTCTGGGTGGCAGGCAGAGATCTCAAATCTTGCTCAGGGGTCCCCATCCGTGGGACTTGGGTGCCAGTCCTCTGGGGACAGAGCATGAAACCCCAACCTAGGGTTAGGGCTAGGTCCCAGCAACATGACAGGCCTGATTTGCTGGTGCTGTGCAGAGCTCTCACGGGGACTGAGTAGAGAACATGGGTCAGTCTGAGTCAGGCTCCGGGTTGGTGGCCATGGGGGGAAAGGCAGATTTCTCCTGCTCTCAGTCCTTGGCAGAGTTCCAATTCTACTGTTTCCTTCTGGGTTGAAGACAGAGTCCTCTGGCATTTCTCAGGGGTCCCACATATGTGGGGCTTTGGTACCTGTATTCTTGGGACACAAGACAGAAAATGTACCTAAGTTTTGGTTAGGGCTGAGGGTCATGTCAGTCTCAATAGGCCACCCTGAGAGGAGTGACCTGGGGAGCAGAGTTGAGGACGTGGGTCAGTGTGAGTGTTAAGATCCAGGTGTGAACGGGGGGTGCTGAAAGTGGGATAGCCTCAGGGGGCCAAGAAATATTCTGGTATAGTTCAGGTGTAACCCATCAGCGGAGCTTTGGTGTCAATCATCAGAGGACAGAAGACTGAAAACACAACCTAGGGCTTGGAAAAGAGCACAGGGGCATGGCTGGCCTGATCTGCTGGTGCCGAGGCTAGATGTCTGGGGTACTGAGTTGAGGGCCATGGTCAGGTGGTGCATTACGATCTGGGTTTGTGCCTGGGGGGTGGCCGAAGGTGGAGGTGGCTTCAGGGAGCATGAAGATTTCTCCCGTTCCGATGGTTCTGTGCAGCTCCAAACAGAACGGTTTCCTCCCGGGTGGCAGACAGAGCACTGGGTTGTGGCTCAGGGGTCCAAATATGGAGGAATTGGGGGACCAGCCTCTGGGGATGAAGACTGAAAATGCAACCTAGGCTTAAGGTTAGGGTCAGGGGCATGGCAGGCCCAATTTGCTGGCACTGAGAAGGGATCCCAGGGGGATGAATTGAGGGCAGAGGTCCGGTGGCATGAGAGGGTCCAGGTTTGTGGTCAGGGGACCGCTGAAGGAGGGGGTTGTGCTCAGGGAGGCATGCAGTTTCTCCCACTCTGAGTGTTCTACTCAGTTTCAAATGGCACGGTTTCCTCCTGGGTGGTAGGCAGGCTGAGTGCCAGCCTCCACATTTGTGGCCCAATAGTGCGCAGAGGGTGGGGGATAGCCTCAGGTGAACCGTGCAGGTTTCTCCCACTCTGAGGATTCGACACAGCTCCAAACAGCATGGTTTCCTCCTGCATGGTGGACAGAGTCCTGAGGTGTCACTCAGGATTCTTTAATCTTGGGGTCTTGGGGTCAGGACTCTTGGGGATGATACCTGAAAACCAAAATTAGGGATAGGGTTAAGGCCTAGGGCCATGGTAGACCTGATATGCCAGTGCAGAGGCAGGTGCCCTGGTGCGCTGAGTTGAGTTCGGGTGTCAGACGGGGCATTAGCCTCTGGGTGTGTGTCCAGACATTCGCATAACCTGGGGGTGACTTCAGGGGTGCATGGAAGTTTCTCCAGCTCTGAGGGTTCAGCGCAGCTCCAAACAGCACAGCGGTGCCCTGCGTGGCAGGCAGATTCCCAGCATGAGTATCAGGCATCCTCAATCCTTGTGACGCAGTATGTGGTCTATTCTGGGGAAGGTTCCATGTGCACTTGAGAAGAATGTGCATTCTGTTCTTTTAGGGTGGAATGTTCTGTATATGTCTATGAGGTCCGTCTGGTCCAATGTTTCATTCAATGCTCTTATTTCTTTTTTAATTTTCTGCTTCGATGATCTGTCTATTTTTGAGAGAGGCGTATGAAGATCTCCTACTATTATTGTATTCATATCAATATGACTCTTTATCTTGATTAATAGTTTTCTTATGGAATTGGGAGCTCCCATATTGGGGGCATAGATATTCACAATTGTTAGATCATCTTGGCGGATAGTCCCTTTAAGAATTATGGAGTGTCCTTCTGTATCTCTGACTACAGTCTTTAGTTTAAAATCTAATTTATCTGATATGAGAATCGCTACCCCGGCCTTCTTTTGAGGCCCATTGGCATGAAAGATGCTTCTCCATCCGTTCACTTTCAGTCTGGGTGTATCCTTAGGTTCAAAATGGGTCTCTTGTAGACAACATATGGATGGGTCCTGTCGTTTTATCCAATCTGCAACCCTGTGTCGTTTTATGGGCGCATTTAGGCCATTCACATTGAGAGTGATTATTGAGAGATAGGTTTTGATTCATGTCATGTTGCCTTTGAAGCCTTTCTGTCTGTAGATTGTTTCTATATTTCTGTTCAATGATATTCTTAGGATTTTTTCTCTTTTATAGGACCCCGCTTAATATTTCCTGCAGTGTCGGCTTGGTGGTTGCATAGTCTTTTAAGCCTTGCCGGTCTTGGAAACTCTTTATCTCTCCATCCATTTTAAATGTCAGTCTTGCCGGATAGAGTATTCTTGGTTGCATGTTCTTCTCATTTAGTACTCTGAATATATTTTGCCAGCCCTTCCTGGCTTGCCAGGTCTCTGTGAAAAGGTCTGACGTTATTCTAATGGGCTTGGATGCCCACTCTCACCACTCTTGTTCAACATAGTATTAGAAGTCCTAGCAACGGCAATCAGACAACAAAGAGAAATAAAAGGTATCCAAATTGGCAAGGAAGAAGTCAAACTCTCTCTCTTCGCAGATGACATGATTTTTTATATGGAAAACCCCAAAGACTCCACCCCCAAACTACTAGACTCATACAGCAATTCAGTAACGTGGCAGGATACAAAGTCAATGTACAGAAATCAGTGGCTTTCTTATACACTAACAATGAAAATACAGAAAGGGAAATTAGAGAATCGATTCCATTTACTAGAGCACCAAGAACCATAAGATATCTGGGAATAAACCTAACCAAAGAGGTAAAGGACCTGTACTCGAGGAACTACAGAACACTCATGAAAGAAATTGAAGAAGACCCAAAAAGATGGAAGACAATTCCATGCTCTTGGATTGGAAGAATAAACATTGTTAAAATGTTTATACTGCCTAGAGCAATCTATGCTTTTAATGCCATTCCGATCAAAATTCCACCGGTATTTTTCAAAGAGCTGGAGCCAATAATCCTAAAATTTGTATGGAATCAGAAGAGACCCCGAATTGCTAAGGAAATGTTGAAAAACAAAAACAAAACTGGCGGCATCACGTTACCCGATTTCAAGCTTTACTACAAAGCTGCGATCACCAAGACAGCGTGGTCCTGGCATAAAAACAGACACATAGACCAGTGGAACAGAGTGGAGAGCCCAGATATGGACCCTCAACTCCACGGTGAAATAATCTTCGACAAAACAGGAAAAAATATTCAATGGAAAAAAAGACAGTCTCTTCAATCAATGGTGCTGGGAAAACTGGACAGCTATATGTAGAATAATGAAACTCAACCATTCTCTTACACTCGAAATGGATAAAAGACCTCATCATGAGACAGGAATCCATCAGAATCCTAGAGGAGAACATAGGCAGTAACCTCTTCGATATCAGCCACAGCAACTTCTTTCAAGATATGTCTCCAAAGGCCAAGGAAACAAAAGCAAAAATGAACTTTTGGCACTTCATCAAGATCAAAAGCTTCTGCACAGCAAAGGAAACAGTCCACCAAACAAAAAGGCAACCCACGGAATGGGAGAAGATATTTGCAAATGACAGTACAGACAAAAGGTTGATATCCAGGATCTAGAAAGAACTTCTCAAACTCAACACACACAAAACAGATAATCATATCCAAAAATGGGCAGAAGATATGAACAGACACTTCTCCAACGAAGACATACAAATGGCTATCAGACACATGAAAAAATGTTCATCATCACTAGCCATCAGGGAGATTCAAATTAAAACCACATTGAGATACCACCTGACACCAGTTAGAATGGCCAAAATTAGCAAGACAGGAAACAACGATTGTTGGAGAGGATGTGGAGAAAGGGGAACCCTCTTACACTGTTGGTGGGAATGCAAGTTGGTGCAGCCACTTTGGAGAACAGTGTGGAGATTCCTCAAGAAATTAAGAATAGAGCTTCCCTATGACCCTGCAATTGCACTGCTGGGTATTTACCCCAAAGATACAGATGGAGTGAAAAGAAGGGCCATCTGTACCCCAATGTTTATTGTAGCAATGGCTATGCTCACCAAACTGTGGAAAGAACCAAGATGCCCTTCAACGGATGAATGGATAAGGAAGATGTGGTACATATACGCAATGGAGTATTATGCCTCCATCAGAAAGGATGAATACCCAACTTTTGTAGCAACATGGACGGGACTGGAAGAAATTATGCTGAGCGAAATAAGTCAAGCAGAGAGAGAGTCATGTATCATATGGTCTCACTTATTTGTGGAGCATAGCAAATAACACGGAGGACATAGGGAGATGGAGAGGAGAGGGAGTTGAGAGAAACTGGAAGGGGAGATGAACCATGAGAGACTATGGACTCTGAAAAACAACCAGAGGGTTTTGGAGGGGCAGGGTGGGGTGGGAGTTTGAGGAATCAGGTGGTGGTTAATAGGGAGGGCACGTACTGCATGGAGCACTGGGTGTGATGCCAAAACAATGAACACTGTTATGCTGTAAATAAACAAATAAAAAAAAAAATGAGTCTATGGAAGGCCCGGCAGTGCCAGTTCACGCCACTGGAGGGAGTGGTGAGCAGTGGTGTGAGATACCCTGGAAGGCATGGCGATGCTGCTTGCCACCACTGGAGGCAGCGGCGAGCTGCCATGGGAAACACACCTGAAGAGGAGTCAGTGCAGCTTGCTGGCTCTGAAGGCAGGGCGGAGGTGCCCGGTGAGAGACCCTGAAACGTGAGGCACTACAGCTTGTTTTTACAGGACGGAGTGGTGAGCTGTATAGTCTCTGTTTCTCCAGGCTCAAGGGTGGGGGTAAGAATTGATGGAGCCTGTCCCCCACTCAGCATTGTGCCCTCTTTCCCCAGGTTTGCTGGTAATGTGCTGTCAGGATGGTTCAGGAGGGTCCTCCCAGTTGGGCTCTGGAGCCAGGGGAACCAAACCCGACTCATGGTGCATTTGGAACCGAGGAGCTGAGTGTTTGTTTGGAAAAGTATGTTTGTTTCTCCAAAAAGGACAAGGGCATTGGCCAGCTTGAGAGGGAAGTGAATGACCAGTTAAGAAACAAGCCTGTGTCTCTCCTTCTCCCAGGAATCAGAGCAGGTGTGCAGGCTTTAGGTGGGAGACGCCTGCTTATCTGCACCTGACAACCCTTCTTAACTCTGGCTCCATGAGACCTGAAGTTTGGAAGTCAGCGTCTGAGTCAGTCATGCAGCTTGTCCCAGGACGTCAGTGTTCAGAGAAAACAGCAGGCCCGTGGGTCACAATGTCACATCCATGCCAGGATGGCAGGTAAAAATTCCCTTTCACCCCAAATTTCCTGGGCTTTTCTCTTGTCTCCAGTGGAGCTCACAAATGGCACCCTGAACCAGCTGTAAGCAATCTCGTGAGGGTGCCAGAGCTCCTGAGTTTCTCTGCAGGGAGCACCTGGCAGGGATCTCATTTTCTCTCTTTATTTCTGGCTTACAAAGGTATTTGGAACATCTCTTTCCTAGGAAATCCCTTGGATTCGAAAGGGAATGTGAGATTGACTTGGTGTGCCTTTTGAACATAGAAAGTATTCCTTCACCGAACAGTGTTTACTCCACTGGGCCTAGACTCTGGTGGAACGGCTGGCATCTAGAGTGAGGTGGCTGTTTGTGGTCAGATAGAGACTTGGATGATGGCTTCTTCTTTGTCCAAGGTGATGTATCCTAATGGATTCGTCTTTGAATCCAAAGAGTTCCAATGAGGGCAGAGGGAAAATTCAAAATGATTCCAAGGAGTCTTGGACAATTTAAAAGGGATGCTTGTCTTCCTAGGTTCACTCAAACGGCTATATATGGTTGGACATGCTGTATTTTCTCTGCAGTTTCATGGGTAGTGAAGTCAGAAGGAGAGTCTTTGGGAATTTCCCTGGATAAAGGCACTCTGTTGGCTTCAAGGGACTTGGTGTCAGGAACCCTGGGCTGAATTTCTGTGGCTGCTTTCCTGATGCTCAGTGAGTCAGGTTTTCCCACAGGTTTTATATTTCCTCCTTAGGAAATTGCTGGCAGGGAATGTTCTGTTTAAAGTGGAACCCTCGGGGGCACCTGTGTGGCTCAGTGGGTTAAGCCACTGCCTTCGGCTCAGGTCATGGTCTCAGGGTCCTGAGATTGAGCCCCGCATTGGGCTCTCTGCTCAGCGGGGACTCTGCTTCGTCCTCTCTCTCTGCCTGCCTCTCTGCCTACTTGTGACCTCTGTCAAATAAATAAATAAAATCTAAAAAAAAAAAAACAACCCAAATCCGGGACCCTCCTACATTGTTGGTGGGCCTGCGTGTTGTTGCAGCCACTCTTGGAAAGAATACAGTCTGTCCTCCAAAAGCTAAGAACTGAACAACAGTAGGATCCAGCAATTGCCCTCCTAGTTATTTCCCTAAAGGGCACAAAAATGCACATTCAGTGGGGTATAAGCACCGTGATATTTACAGCAGCATTTTCAACCATTGTAAAACAATGGAGGGAGACCAAATGTCCATTCACTGATGAGTGATATATATATATATCACTCGTATATATCATATGTGTGTGTGTGTGTGTATGTGTATTCATTCTCCCACATCTTCTTAATGGAATAGGATCCAGGTTCAAAAAGGATGAAATCTTACCATCTGCAAGGATGTGGATGGATCTACAGTGGATTTAGCTAAGTAAAATCAGTAAGAAAAGACCAATAGCCTATATCTTGACCTCTATGGAATTTCAGAAAGAAAACAGATGAACATAGTGAGGAGAGAAAGGCCAATGAGGAAACAGACTCTAACCTAGAGCAAAATCAAGGGTTGCTAGGGGGCAGGGGTGTGGGGCGAAGGGTTAAGTGGGTGACAGCTATTAGGGAGAGTACTTGTTGTGATGAGCTCTGGGTGTTCTATGCAGGTGAGGAATCACAAAATCCTACCCCTGAAGGAGAGGAATGAACATTGCATGGAAACGAATTGGAATTGAAGTCAATGAAGAAAAGAAGACCATGTTCTACTTCATGAAGACTGAGGTAAAACTGGAATGACTTTTGCTCTCCTGTTCTGTAGCTGTTCATTATGAAACACTCTCTGGCAGGATACACTAGTTTCCTATTGCATAAGGAGCCCTCAGAAAGTTGCCATGAAAGATTTAGATCTCAGAGCATGTACATGTTCCATTGATATGTTACTTTCAGTTTGCCCAGGTGCAAAGGTAAGTGGAGAGAAATAGGGCTGAAGAGGAAAGGAGGTATTAAGCATTCAAGAGGTAGCCTTCCCCTTTCTCATGAATGCCTGGGCCAGTGTAAATTGGGAAGAAGGAGGGGGGATCCCAGAGCTTTGCCGCAGACAGGGGAGTTCTAGGTCTGCCTAGAGCTGGTGGTGTCCATGAGCAGAGCTGCGCTAGTGGCGTGGCAGGCCCGAACTGCTGGTGTTGAGGTGAGTTCCCCAAGGAGCTGAGTTGAGAATGGGGGTCAGGTGGTGAATCAGGCTCTGGGTTTGTGGCCAGGGGCCTGCAGAATGTGGGGGAGTCCTAATGGGGTCATGCAGGTTTCTCTGGCTCTGAGGGTTCTGCACAGCTCCAAAGGGACAAGTTTCCTGCTGGGTTGCAGTGGGACTCCTACAGTGTGGCTCCAAGTTTACCAATCTAGAGGGCTTGGTGGATAGGCCCCTGGGGAAGGAAGCCTGAAAATGCAACATAGGGTTAAGGGTAATGGGCTGGGCAGGACAGGCCTGATCAGCTGACACAGAGGTGAGATACCCTCAGAATTGAGTTGAGGAAATGCATCCTGCAATGCAGAAGAGTCAGGGTTTCTGGCCAGAGGGACGGCTGATCGTGGGGGTGGCTTTAGAGGGGCATGCTGGTTTCTCCCTCTCTGAGGAAACTTTGGAGCTCCAAATGTCATGGCTTCCCCCTGCATGGCATTCAGGTTTCTGCCTTGTTACAGGGGGGTCCTGAATCTGGGGAGTTTGGGGGCCAGGCCTCTTGGGATGGAAGCCCGAAATCAGAAACTAGAGCTACGGTAAGGGCGTAGGGGCATGGCATGCTCAATCTGCTACTGCTGAGGTGGGCTCCCTGGTGGGCTGACTTCAGGGTGGGTATCAGGTGGCATGTCAGACTCAGAGTTTGTGTCCAGGGATGCCACAGAAGCTGGGCGTGACCTCAGGGTTGCATGCAGGTTTCTCCTACCCTGAGGGTTCTGCAGAGCTCCAAATGGCATGGTTTCCTCCTGTGTGGCAGACGCAGTCCTGGGGTGTCACTGAGGAATCCTTAATCTCTACTGGCATGAATCTCGGAGGTGCCCAATCTGGCGGGCTTGGGGGACAGGCCTCTGTTCATGAAAGCCTGTACACCCCACCTCGGTTTATGGTTAGGGCCGAAGGGCATGGCAGGTCCGATGTGCCGGTGCTGATGCAGGCTCCCCTAAGGGTCGAGTTGAGGGCATAGATCTGGCATCGCAGGAGAATCTGTTTTTATGGCCATGGGGGTGACTCATGGTGGGGTGGCATTACGGGGGTTTGCAGGTTTCTCCCCGTCTGAGTGTTCAGTGCAGCTCTAAACCACAAGTTTTCCTCATGAGTGCCAGGTGGAGTCCCGTGGTGGCGCTCAGTAGACCTTAATCTGGGGGGACATGGGAGGCAGGCCCCCTGGGATGGAAGCCTGAAAACCTAAAGAGGGGTTCTGGTAAGGGCCTAGGGGCATGGTGGCCCGATCTGCTTATGTTGAGGTGGGGCGCCCTAGGGTCTGAATTTATGGCATGCGTCCGGCAGCTCAGCAGAATCTGGTTTATGGCCGGGGGGACGGGTGCAGATGATGGGAGTGCCTTTAGAGGGGCAAGTTTCTCCCCCTCTGAGGGTTCAGCACAACTCCAAGGCACAGGTTCCTACTGTGTGGCAAGCGGAGTCCTGAGGTGTATGTCAAGATTCCTTAATCCAGGGGATTTTGTTGCCTGGACCCTCAGCATGGAAGACTGAACACCCAAACTTGTGTTAGGGTTAGGGCCTAGGGGCAATGGCAGGCCCGATCTGCCAGTGCTGAGGCGGGATCCCGTATGGGCTGAGTTGAGGGTATGCATTTGGTGGCGGGATGGAATCCAGCTCTATGGCCAGAGTGGCTGTTGATTATTGGGGTGGCTTTAGGGTGGCATGAAAGTTTCTCCCCATCTGAGGGTTCATTGCAGCTCCAAACCACAAGGTTTCCACTTGTGTGACAGGCTGTGTCCTGTGGTGTTGCTCAGAAGTCCTTAATCTGGGGGGCGTGGGGGCCAGGCCTCTTGGGATGGAAGCCTGAAAATCCAAACTAGGGTTAGGGTTAAGGCTTAGGGACATGGCAGGCCCGATCTGCTGCAATTGAGGTGGTCTCCTGGATAGGCCGAATGGAGGGTGGGAATCAGGCAGGAAATGAGGTCTGTGTTTGTGTTTGTGGGGGCAAAGAAGCTAGTGGTGTTCTTGGGGGGCATGCAGCTTTCTCCTGCTCTGAGGTTCCTGCACAGTTCCAAATGGCACCATTTTGCCGTAGGAGGCTGGAGGAGTGCTGGCGGGAGTCTCAGTCATCCCCAGTCTGATGGGCTTGGGGTACAGGCCTCTGGGCACGGAAGGCTGTATACCCCACCTAGGGTTAGGGTTAGGGTCTAGGGTCATGGCGGGCCCAATCTGCCGGGGCTGAGATGGGCTCCCCTCAGGGCTGAGTTGAGGGCATGTGTCCGGTAGCTTCATAGAAAACAGCTTTCTGGCCTGGGGTGCCGCAAATTGTGCGGATAGCTTTACGGGGGCTTGAAGGTTTCTCACCCTCTGAGTATTCAGCAGCTCCAAACTGCAAGGTTTCATCCTGCGTGGCTGTTGGAGTGCTGCAATGTCACTCAGGGGTCCTTAATCCAGGGGGCCTGGAGGCTAGGCATCTTGGGATGGAAGCCTGGAAACTCAAACTAAGGTTGAGGTCTTGGGGTGCGACAGGCCCAATCTGCCAGTGCTGAGGCGGACTCCCCGGTGGCCTGAGTTGAGGGTCGGTGATAGGTGGCTAGTGTGAATCTGGGTTTGTGTTCAGGAGGGGCTCAGATGCTGGGGCTTGCCTTGGGGGCATGAAGTTATCTTTTGCTCTGAGGTCTAAGTAGCTCCAAATGGCACTGTAACAGCATAGGCAGCCTCCAGACTGCCAGAGTGAGTCTCATGCATCCACAATCTGGCGGGTTTGGGGGCTAGGCCTCTGGGTACGGAAGACTGTACACCCAACCTAGGGTTAGGGTTAAGGCCTAGGGGCATGGCAGTTCTGATATGCTGCTGATATGCTGTGTTGAGGCGGGCTCCCTCAGGGCTGAGTGGATGACATGCCTCTGGCGTTGTGGCAGAACCTGGCATTATGTCTGGGGCATTTCCAATGGCGGGTGTGTTTAGGTGCTCATGCACTTTTCTTTCTGGAGGGCAGGCAGAGTCCTGTGTTGTGACTTTGGAATCCCCAGTCTGGAGGGTTAGGGTTAGGGATAGAGGTTCGGAGAGTGTTAGGGTTAGTTGTTAGGGTTTAGGGTTAGGGTTAGGGTTAGGGTTAGGAGTTAGGGGATAGGGTTAGAGGTAAGGTTTAGGGTTAGGCTTAGGGTTAGGCGTATGTCTTAGGGACAAGGCATGTCAGATCTGCCAACACAGATATGGACTCACCCAAGGGCTGTGTTGAGGGCGGGACTCAGGAGTCTCCTCAGGCCCTGGATTTTTGGACTGGAGGGGTAAAGAAGGTGGGAATCGCCTCTGGGGAGCATGATGGTTTCTACTGCTCCGAGGTTGTTATGTTAGGTTTAGAGGTTAGGGTTAGGTTTTGTGGTTAGGGTTAGTGTTAAGATTAGTGTTAAGGTGGGGCGCCTGGGTGGCTCAGTTGGTTAAAGCCTCTGCCTTCCGCTCAGGTCATGATCTCAGGGTCCTGGGATGGAGCCCCACATCAGGCTCTCTGCTCAGCGGGGAGCGTGCTTCGTCCTCTCTGTGCCTTCTTCTGATCTGTCTCTGTCAAAGAAATGAATAAAATCTTAAAAAAAATAAAAAGATTAGGGTTAGGGTTATGTCTTAGGGACAAGGCATGTTGGATCTGGTAACACTTATATGGGCTCACCCAAGGGCTGAGTTGAAGGCGGGACTCAGGAGGCTCCTTAGGCCCTGGGTTTTTTTCCTAGAAGGTAAAGATGGTGGGAATGGCCTCAGGGGAGTATGCTGGTTTCTAGGGCTCTGAGAGTGTTAGATAGCACTAAATGAAATGGTTTATTTCATTTATTCTCCTGGCTGAGAGGCTGAGTCCTGCCATCAGTCTGATGATCCTATCCACTGGGATGGAATTGGGTATCAGGCCTCTGGGGTCCAGAGCCTGACCACCTGAGCTAGGGTATTAGGGTTTGGTCCTGGGAGCATGGCAGGCCTGAGGTGCCAGTGCGGACTCAGGCTCTCCGGAGGGCTGAGTTGAGGGTATTGCTCTGGTGGCCCATCAGGCACTGGGCGGTGGTGTGTGGGTCCTCGGAAGGTGTGGGTGTCTTTAGGGGGCATGGAGGTTTCTCCGGCCAGGAGCGTACTGCACAGGGCCATGTGGGCCATTTTCCTTGTGGGTGGCAGCCGGAGTCCAGCATTGCAAATACAGGGTCCCCAGTCTGGACGGCTAGGGAGCCAGGCCTCTGTGGATCGAAGCATAAACACCCATCCTAGCATTATGGTTAAGTCTTTGGGGCATGGTAACCCCGATCTGCCGGTGCTGTGGTGACCCATCCTGATGCCTGAGTTGAGGCTATGTCTGCAGGACATTGAGACTCTGGTTCCCGGTCCTTGGGAGGGTCCAGAAGTGCTTTGGCCTCAGGGAGACTTGCAGGCTTCTCCTGCTCTGTGGCTTCAGCCCATTTCTAAACGGCACGGTTCATGCTGGGATCATGTGCAATTATGGGGTGCAACACAGGGGTCCCCTATCTGGGGTTTTGAGGACCAGTTGTGGGAGGATGATGCCTGAGCACGAACCTGGGCTAGGGTTAGTATTAGGATTAGGGTTAAGGTTATGTCTTAGGGACAAGGCATGTCGGATATGCAAGCACAGATATCAGCTCACCCAAGGGCTGAGTTGAGGGTGGGACTCAGGAGGCTCCTCGGGCACTGGGGTTTTGGGCTGTACGGGCAAAGATGTTGGAAATCGCCTCAGGGGAGCATGCCAGTTTCTACAATTCTCAGGGCATTAGATAGCACGAAATGAAAGGTCACCTTCTGGCTGAGAGGGTGAGTCCTGCTGTGAGGGTTAGGTTGTAGGGGCATTGCAGCCCCAATCTGCTGGCGCTGTGGTGGCCCATCCCAATGCTTGAGTTCAGAGCGTGTGTCTGCAGGACCATGAGACTCCTGGTTCTTGGTCTTTGGGGGCGCTGGAAGTGGGGTGGCCTCAGGGAGACATTCAAATTTATCCCGCTCTGTGGGTTCAGCACAATTCTAAACAGCATGGTTTCCTCCTGGTGTCAGGTTCAATGATGGGGTATCGCTCACGGGTCCCCCATCTGGGGCCTTGGGGACCAGGAGTCAGAGTATGGACGCCTGAACACACAACTTGGGCTAGGTTTAGTATTATGGTTAGTGTTAGGCTTAGGGACAGGGCATGTCGGATCTGCTAGCACAGATACGGGCTCACCCAAGGGCTGAGTTGAGGGCAGGACTCAGGAGGCTCCTCAGGCCCTGGGTTCTTGGCCTGGAGGAGCAAAGCTGGTGGGAATGGCCTCAAGGGAGAATGGCTGGTTGCTACTGCTCTGAGGGTGTGAGAGAACACCAAATGAAAAGGTCTCCTCCTGGCTGAGAACTGAGTCCTGCCGACAGTCTGATGCTCAACCCATGGGAGGAATTGGGTGTCAGGCCTCTGGGTCCAATGCCTGAACACCCAACCTAGTGTTAGGGTTTCATCCTGGGAGAATGGCAGGCCTGCCAGTGCGGCTCAGGTTCTCCGGAGGGCTGAGTTGAGGGCATTGCTCTGGTGGCCTGTCAGGCTCTGGGTTTGTGGTGTGGCATTTCTTGGAAGGCGTGGGTGGCTTTAGGGGGCATGGAGGATTCTGTGGCCAGGAGCATACTGCACAGGATCATATGGTCCAGTTTCATCGTGGGTGGCAGCCAGAGTCCTGCATTGGGAATCCAGGGTCCCCAGTCTGGAGGGCTAGGGGTCCAGTCCTCAGGGGACAGAAGCCTGACACCCAACCTAGGGTTAGTTTAGGGTTGTAAGGGCATGGCAGCCCCGATCTGATGGCGCTGTGGTGATGCTTCCCAATGCCTGAGTTGAGGGCGCGAGTCTGTAGCACTGTGAGAGTCCTGGTTCCTGGTCCTTGGGTGTGCCAGAAGTGGCAGTGGCCTTTGGGAGGCATGCAGGTTTCTCCCGCTCTGCGGGTTCAACACATTTCTAAAGGGCAGGGTTTCCTCCTGGGATCAGGCGCAATTATGGGGTGCAGCTCAGGGGTCCCTCATCTGGCCGTTTGGGGGACCAGGCTATGGAGGAGGGATGCCTGAACACACAACCTGGGCTAGAGTTAGTATTAGGGTTAGGCTTAGCATTAAGGTTATGTCTTAGGGAGAAGGCATGTGGGATCTGCCAGCACAGATATTGGCTCACTGAAGGGCTGAGTTGAGGGCAGGGCTCCGGAGGCTTCTCAGGCCCTGGGTTTTTGGCCTGGAGGTGCAAAGATGGCGGGAATGGCCTCAGGGAAGCTTGGCCGGTTCCTAGGGCTCTGAGGGTGTTGGAGAGCACCAAATGGAATCTCCTGCTGGTTGAGAAGCTGAGTCATGCCATCAGTTTGGTGCTCCCACCCATGGGTGGAATTGGGTGTCAGGGTTCTAGAACCTGAACACCCAACCTAGGGTTAGGGTTTGGTCCTGGGAGAATGGCAGGCCTGATGTGCCAGCACGGACTCAGGCTCTCTGGAGGGCTGGGCTGAGGGCATTGTTCTGGCGGCCTGTAAGGCTAAGGAATTGTGGTGTGGGGGTGCTCAGAAGGTGTGGTTGGCTTTAGGGGTCATGGAGGTTTCTCCGGCAAGGAGCGTTCTGCAAAGGTCCATGTGGTCAAGTTTCATCATGGGTGGCAGCCAGAGTCCTACGTTGGGAATATGGGGTCCCCAGTCTGGAGGGCTAGGGAGCCAGTCCTCTGGGGACTGAAGCCTGAACACCCAACCGAGGGTTAGGTTTAGGTCACAGGGGCATGGCGGCCCGGATCTGCCGGCACAGTGATGACCAATCCCGATGCCTGAGTTGAGGACGTGAGTCTGCAGGACCGTGAGACTCCTCATTCCTGCTCCTCAGGGGCGCCGGTATTGGGGGTGGCGTCAGGGAGGCATTCTCGTTTCTTCTGCTCTGTAGGTTCAGCACATTCCTTTTTTTTTTCACCTTCAATATCTATCTATCTATATTATTTCTTTTCAGCGTAACAGTATTCCTTATTTTTGCACCACACCCAGTGCTCCATGCAACACGTGCCCTCCCTAATACCCACCACCTTGTTCTCCCAACCTCCCACTCCCCACCCATTCAAGACCCTCAGGTTCTTTTTCAGAGTCCGTAGTCTCTCATGGTTCACCTCCCCTTCCCATTTCCCACAACTTCCTTCTCCTCTCCATCTCCCCATGTCCTCCTTGTTCTTTGTTATGCTCCACAAATAAGTGAAACCATATGATAATTGACTCTCTCTGCTTGACTTATTTCACTCAGCATAATCTCTTCCACTCCCGTCCATATTGCTACAAAAGTTGGTATTCATCTTTTCTGATGGAGGCATAATACTCCATCTTGTATATGGACCACATCTTCCTTATCCATTCGTCCATTGAAGGGCATCTTGGTTCTTTCCACAGTTTGGCGACCGAGGCCTTTGCTGCTATAATCATTGGGGTACAGATGGCCCTTCTTTTCACTCCATCTGTATCTTTGGGGTAAATACCCAGCAGTGCAATTGCAGGGTCATAGGGAAGCTGTATTCTTAATTTCTGGAGGAATCTCCACACTGTTCTCCAAAGTGGCTGCACCAACTTGCATTCCCACCAACAGTGTAAGAGGGTTCCCCTTTCTCCACATCCTCTCCAACACACGTTGTTTCCTGTCTTGCTAATTGTGGCCTTTCTAACTGGTGTCAGGTGGTATCTCAATGTCGTTTTCATTTGAATCTCCCTGATGGCTAGTGATGATGAACATTTTGTCCTGTGTCTGATAGCCATTTGTATGTCTTCGTTGGAGGAGTGTCTGTTCATATCTTCTGCCCATTTTTGGATATGATTATCTGTTTTGTGTGTGTTGAGTTTGAGAAGTTCTTTACAGATCCTGGATATCAACCTTTTGTCTGAACTGTCATTTACAAATATCTTCTCCCGTTCCGTGGGTTGCCTTTTGATTGGTGGACTGTTCCCTTTGCTGTGCAGAAGCTTTTGATCTTGATGAAGTGCCAAAAGTTCATTTTCGCTTTTCTTTCCTTGGCCTTTGGAGACATATCTTGAAAGAAGTTGCTGTGGCTGATATCGAAGAGGTTACTGCCTATGTACTCCTCTAGGATTCTGAGATAATCCTGTCTCACGTTGAGCTCCTTTATCGAGTTCGAGTTTATCATTGTGTATGGTGTAAGAGAATGGTCGAGTTTCATTCTTCTACATATCGCTGTCCAGTTTCCCCAGCACCATTGATTGAGGAGAATGTCTTTTGTTACATTGAATATTTTTTCCTGATTTCTCGATGATTATATCACAATAGAGTTGAGGGTCCGTATCTAATCGGGATCGAATTGGGCAGAGCGCTCATGAAAATTGGCTGGCGTTGGACAACCATGGGGACCGCCTTGTTCTGCGTGGCCCAGGACCCTTTCTCGCTCGGGGTATGTCGCAGCCACCAGAAAACGCGCCGAGACGACGGGGCCCGGCCGGGGGCCTCAGCACCAGGGAGCTTGCTCCGAGCAGAGTTGATGGAGGGGCTGTGGTCGGGAATCTGGCTCCTCCTTGGAGGGAGGCCGGGGCGCCCGGGATGGGCTTGGCCTCTCTGGGGGAACAAATGGATCTGTCGCTCCCCAGCTCTGTCGCAGCCACGAAAGGGGCCGATGGCGCCGGGACGGTCGGGGGACTCATGCAGCCGGACTCAGGGTTCCCCATGGGGAGGCCCGCAGGCTCAGTCCCCTGGCAACGGAAGGCTGAGCAAGCAGGCCCGGGCCCAGGCCCGGCTTTCGGGGCTGGCCCGGCCCCAGCTGCCGGCGCCAGGGAGGGGAACCCCGGAGGCTGAGGAGCGGGAGGCGTCGGCCTCCCCGGGGCCCGCCTCTCAGAGCTCCTACTGGCGGTGCCGGATCGCGAAAACATGCGATTCCGGACAGGGCCCTGGGGGGGTGGCCCTGCGGCCCTGTGGTGCCCGAAGTGTGTTCGCTGGGCGTTTTCCGGCCATTCTCACGAGCGTTCTGCCCAAATCGGGATCGATTTGGGCAGAACGCTCGTGAGAATTGGCCGGCGTTGGGCAGCCCTGGTCAGCGCCCAGTTCCGCGTGGAGCAGGGCCCTTTCTCGCTCGGGGCATGGCGCGGCCACCCGGAAAACGAGCCGCGACGATGGGGCGCGGCCGGCGGCCCCGGGGCCGGGGAGTTTTCCCTGAGCAGAGTTGATGGAGGCGCCGTGGCCGGGCGTCCGCCTCCGCCGTGGTGGGCGGCCGGGGCAGCCGTGGAGGGGCTGGCCTCTCTAGGGGACCGGATTGATCTATCACTCCACAGCTGGGACGAAGCCGCGAAAGGTGCCGTTGTTGCCGGGACGGTCGGGGGGACTCGTGGCGCGGGACTCAGGGTTCCCCATGCGGAGGCCCCCAGGCTCAGGCCCCTGGCAACGGAAGGCTGAGCAAGCAGGCCCGGGCCCGGGCCCGGCTTTCGGAGCTGGCCCGGCCCCAGGTGCCGGCGCCAGGGAGGGGACCCCCGGAGGCTGAGGAGCGGGAGGCGTCGGCCTCCCCGGGGCCCGCCTCTCAGAGCTCCTCCTGGCGGTGCCGGATCGCGAAAACATGCGATTCCGGACAGGGCCTTGGGGGGGTGGCCCTGCGGCCCTGTGGTGCCCGAAGTGTGTTCGCTGGGCGTTTTCCGGCCATTCTCACGAGCGTTCTGCCCAAATCGGGATCGATTTGGGCAGAACGCTCGTGAGAATTGGCCGGCGTTGGGCAGCCCTGGTCAGCGCCCAGTTCCACGTGGAGCAGGGCCCTTTCTCGCTCGGGGCATGTCGCGGCCACCCGGAAAACGAGCCGCGACGATGGGGCGCGGCCGGCGGCCCCGGGGCCGGGGAGTTTTCCCTGAGCAGAGTTGATGGAGGCGCCGTGGCCGGGCGTCCGCCTCCGCCGTGTTGGGCGGCCGGGGCAGCCGTGGAGGGGCTGGCCTCTGTAGGGGACCGGATTGATCTATCACTCCACAGCTGGGACGAAGCCGCGAAAGGTGCCGTTGTCGCCGGGACGGTCGGGGGGACTCGTGGCGCGGGACTCAGGGTTCACCATGAGGAGGCCCCCAGGCTCAGGCCCCTGGCAATGGAAGGCTGAGCAAGCAGGCCCGGGCCCGGGCCCGGCTTTCGGGGCTGGCCCGGCCCCAGCGGCCGGCGCCAGGGAGGGGACCCCCGGAGGCTGAGGAGCGGGAGGTGTCAGCCTCCCCGGGGCCCGCCTCCCGGAGCTCCTCCCGGCGGTGCCGGAACGCGTCAACACGCGATCCCGGACAGGGCACCCGTGGGGCGGCCCTGCGGCCCTGTGGTGCCCGAAGTGTGTTCGCCGGGCGTTTTCCGGCCAATTCTCATGAGCGTTCTGCCCAAATCGGGATCGATTTGGGCAGAACGCTCGTGAGAATTGGCCGGCGTTGGGCAGCCCTGGTCAGCGCCCAGTTCCGCGTGGAGCAGGGCCCTTTCTCGCTCGGGGCATGGCGCGGCCACCCGGAAAACGAGCCGTGATGATGGGGCGCGGCCGGCGGCCCCAGCGCCGGGGTGGTTTCCCCGAGCAGAGTTGATGGAGGCGCCGTGGCCGGGCGTCCGCCTCCGCCGTGGCGGGCGTCCGGGGCGCCCATGGAGGGGGCAGGCCTCCGTGGGGGAACGGATGGATCTCTCACTCCACGGCTGGGACGAAGCCGCGAAAGGTGCCGTTGTCGCCGGGACGGTCGGGGGACTCGTGGCGCGGGACTGAGGGTTCCCCATGGGGATGCCCCCAGGCTCAGGCCCCTGGCAACGGAAGGCTGAGCAAGCAGGCCCGGGCCCGGGCCCGGCTTTCGGGGCTGGCCTGGCCCCAGCTGCCGGCGCCAGGGAGGGGACCACCGGAGGCTGAGGAGCGGGAGGCGTCGGCCTCCCCGGGGCACGCCTCCCGGAGCTCCTCCTGGAGGTGCCGGAACGCGACGACCCGCGATCCCCGACAGGGCCCCGGGGGGGGCCGCCCTGCGGCCCTGTGGTGCCCGAAGTGTGTTCGCCGGGCGTTTTCCGGCCAATTCTCACGAGCGTTCTGCCCAAATCGGGATCAGAACGCTCGTGAGAATTGGCCGGCGTTGGGCAGCCCTGGTCAGCGCCCAGTTCCGCGTGCAGCAGGGCCCTTCTCGCTCGGGGCATGGCGCGGCCACCCGGAAAACGAGCCGCGACGATGGGGCGCGGCCGGCAGCCGCGGCGCCGGGGAGTTTTCCCCGAGCAGAGTGGATGGAGGCGCCGTGGCCGGGCGTCCGCCTCCGCCGTGGCGGGCGGCCGGGGCGCCCCTGGAGGGGGCTGGCCTCTGTGGGGAAACGGAATGGTCTCTCACTCCGCGGCTAGGACGAAGCCGCGAAAGGTGCCGTTGTCGCCGGGACGGTCGGGGGACTCGTGGCGCGGGACTCAGGGTTCCCCATGGGGAGGCCCCCAGGCTCAGGCCC
This sequence comes from Meles meles, assembly GCF_922984935.1. Lineage (NCBI taxonomy): Eukaryota > Metazoa > Chordata > Mammalia > Carnivora > Mustelidae > Meles > Meles meles. The sequence continues at coordinate 70,867 of NW_025721165.1, read as the reverse complement.
CTGGCAACGGAAGGCTGAGGAAGCAGGCCCGGGCCCGGGCCAAGCTTTCGGGGCTGGCCCGGCCCCAGCTGCGGGCGCCAGTGACGGGACCCCCGGAGGCTGAGGAGCGGGAGGCGTCGGCCTCCCCGGGGCACGCCTCCCGGAGCTCCTCCTGGAGGTGCCGGAACGCGACGACCTGCGATCCCGGACAGGGCCCCGGGGGGGGCCGCCCTGCGGCCCTGTAGTGCCCGAAGTGTGTTCGCCGGGCGTTTTCCGGCCAATTCTCACGAGCGTTCTGCCCAAATCGGGATCGATTTGGGCAGAACGATCGTGAGAATTGGCCGGCGTTGGGCAGCCCTGGTCAGCGCCCAGTTCCGCGTGCAGCAGGGCCCTTTCTCGCTCGGGGCATGGCGCGGCAACCCGGAAAAAGAGCCGCGACGATGGGGCGCGGCCGGCAGCCGCGGCGCCGGGGAGTTTTCCCCGAGCAGAGTGGATGGAGGCGCTGTGGCCGGGCGTCCGCCTCCGCCGTGGCGGGCGGCCAGGGCGCCCCTGGAGGGGGCTGGCCTCTGTGGGGAAACGGACTGGTCTCTCACTCCGCGGCTAGGACGAAGCCGCGAAAGGTGTCGTTGTCGCCGGGACGGTCTGGGGACTCGTGGCGCGGGACTCAGGGTTCCCCATGGGGAGGCCCCCAGGCTCAGGCCCCTGGCAACGGAAGGCTGAGCAAGCAGGCCCGGGCCCGGGCCCGGCTTTCGGGGCTGGCCCGGCCCCAGCTGCCGGCGCCAGGGATGGGACCCCCGGAGGCTGAGGAGCGGGAGGCGTCGGCCTCCCCGGGGCATGCGTCCCGGAGCTCCTCCTGGCGGTGCCGGAACGCGACGACCCGCGATCCCGGACAGGTCCCCGGGGGGGGCCGCCCTGCGGCCCTGTGGTGCCCGAAGTGTGTTCGCCGGGCGTTTTCCGGCCAATTCTCACGAGCGTTCTGCCCAAATCGGGATCGATTTGGGCAGAACGCTCGTGAGAATTGGCCGGCGTTGGGCAGCCCTGGTCAGCGCCCAGTTCCGCGTGCAGCAGAGCCCTTTCTCGCTCGGGGCATGGCGCGGCCACCCGGAAAACGAGACGCGACGATGGGAAGCGGCCGGCAGCCGCGGCGCCGGGTAGTTTTCCCCAAGCAAAGTGGATGGAGGCGCCGTGGCCGGGCGTCCGCCTCCGCCGTGGCGGGCGGCCGTGGCGCCCCTGGAGGGGGCTGGCCTCTGTGGGGAAACGGACTGGTCTCTCACTCCGCGGCAAGGATAAAGCCGCGAAAGGTGCCGTTGTCGCCGGGACGGTCGGGGGCCTCGTGGCGCGGGACTCAGGGTTCCCCATGGGGAGGCCCCCAGGCTCAGGCCACTGGCAACGGAAGGCTGAGCAAGCAGGCCCGGGGCCGGGACCGGCTTTCGGGGCTGGCCCGGCCCCAGCTGCCGGCGCCAGGGAGGGGACCCCCGGAGGCTGAGGAGCGGGAGGCGTCGGCCTCCCCGGGGCACGCCTCCCGGAGCTCCTCCTGGCGTTGCCGGAACGCGACGACCCGCGATCCCGGACAGGGCCCCGGGGGGGGCCGCCCTGCGGCCCTGTGGTGCCCGAAGTGTGTTCGCCGGGCGTTTTCCGGCCAATTCTCACGAGCGTTCTGCCCAAATCGGGATCGATTTGGGCAGAACGCTCGTGAGAATTGGCCGGCGTTGGGCAGCCCTGGTCAGCGCCCAGTTCCGCGTGCAGCAGGGCCCTTCTCGCTCGGGGCATGGCGCGGCCACCCGGAAAACGAGCCGTGACGATGGGGCGCGGCCGGCAGCCGCGGCGCCGGGGAGTTTTCCCCAAGCAGAATGGATGGAGGCACCGTGGCCGGGCGTCCGGCTCCGCCGTGGCGGGCGGCCGGGGTGCACCTGGAGGGGGCTGGCCTCTGTGGGGAAACGGACTGGTCTCTCACTCCGCGGCTAGGACGAAGCCGCGAAGGTGCCGCTGTCGCCGGGACGGTCGGGGGACTCGTGGCGCGGGACTCAGGGTTCCCCATGGGGAGGCCCCCAGGCTTAGGCCCCTGGCAACGGAAGGCTGAGCAAGCAGGCCAGGGCCCGGGCCCGGCTTTCGGGGCTGGCCCGGCCCCAGCTGCCGGCGCCAGGGACGGGACCCCTGGAGGCTGAGGTGCGGGAGGCGTCGGCCTCCCCGGGGCACGCCTCCCGGAGCTCCTCCTGGCGGTGCCGGAACGCGACGACCCGCGATCCCGGACAGGGCCCCGGGGGGGGCCGCCCTGCGGCCCTGTGGTGCCCGAAGTGTGTTCGCCGGGCGTTTTCCGGCCAATTCTCACGAGCGTTCTGCCCAAATCGGGATCGATTTGGGCAGAACGCTCGTGAGAATTGGCCGGCGTTGGGCAGCCCTGGTCAGCGCCCAATTCCGCGTGCAGCGGGGCCCTTCTCGCTGGGGCATGGCGCGGCCACCCGGAAAACGAGCCGTGACGATGGGGCGCGGCCGGCAGCCGCGGCGCCGGGGAGTTTTCCCCAAGCAGAGTGGATGGAGGCGCCGTGGCCGGGCGTCCGCCTCCGCCGTGGCGGGCGGCCGGGGTGCCTCTGGAGGGGGCTGGCCTCTGTGGGGAAACGGACTAGTCTCTCACTCCGCGGCTAGGATGAAGCCGCGAAAGGTGCCGTTGTCGCCGGGACGGTCGGGGGACTCGTGGCGCGGGACTCAGGGTTCCCCATGGTGAGGCCCCCAGGCTCAGGCCCCTGGCAACGGAAGGCTGAGCAAGCAGGCCAGGGCCCGGGCCCGTCTTTCGGGGCTGGCCCGGCCCCAGCTGCCGGCGCCAGGGAGGGGACCCCCGGAGGCTGAGGAGCGGGAGGCGTCGGCCTCCCCGGGGCACGCCTCCCGGAGCTCCTCCTGGAGGTGCCGGACCGCGACGACCCGCGATCCCGGACAGGGCCCCGGGGGGGGCCGCCCTGCGGCCCTGTGGTGCCCGAAGTGTGTTCGCCGGGCGTTTTCCGGCCAATTCTCACGAGCGTTCTGCCCAAATCGGGATCGATTTGGGCAGAACGCTCGGGAGAATTGGCCGGCGTTGGGCAGCCCTGGACAGCGCCCAGTTCCGCGTGCAGCAGAGCCCTTTCTCGCTCGGGGCATGGCGCGGCCACCCAGAAAACGAGCCGCGACGATGGGGCGCGGCCGGCAGCCGCGGCGCCGGGCAGTTTTCCCCAAGCAGAGTGGATGGAGGCGCCGTGGCCGGGCGTCCGCCTCCGCCGTGGCGGGCGGCCGGGGCGCCCCTGGACGGGGCTGGCCTCAGTGGGGAAACGGACTGGTCTCTCACTCCGCGGCTAGGACGAAGCCGCGAAAGGTGCCGTTGTCGCCGGGACGGTCGGGGGACTCGTGGCGCGGGACTCAGGGTTCCCCATGGGGAGGCCCCCAGGCTCAGGCCCCTGGCAACGGAAGGCTGAGCAAGCAGGACCGGGCCCGGGCCCGGCTTTCGGGGCTGGCCCGGCCCCAGGTGCCGGCGCCAGGGAGGCGACCCCCGGAGGCTGAGGAGCGGGAGGCGTCAGCCTCCCCGGGGCACGCCTCCCGGAGCTCCTCCTGGCGGTGCCGGAACGCGAAGACCTGCGATCCCGGACAGGGCTCCGGGCGTGGCCGCCCTGCGGCCCTGTGGTGCCCGAAGTGTGTTCGCCGGGCGTTTTCCGGCCAATTCTCACGAGCGTTCTGCCCAAATCGGGATCGATTTGGGCAGAACGCTCGTGAGAATTGGCCGGCGTTGGGCAGCCCTGGTCAGCGCCCAGTTCCGCGTGCAGCAGGGCCCTTCTCGCTCGGGGCATGGCGCGGCCACCCGGAAAATGAGCCACGACGATGGGGCGCGGCCGGCAGCCGCGGCGCCGGGGAGTTTTCCCCGAGCAGAGTGGATGGAGGCGCCGTGGCCGGGCGTCCGCCTCCGCCGTGGCGTGCCGCCTGGGCGCCCCTGGAGGGGGCTGTCCTCTGTGGGGAAACGGACTGGTCTCTCACTCCGCGGCTAGGACGAAGCCGCGAAAGGTGCCGTTGTCGCCGGGACGGTCGGGGGACTCGTGTCGCGGGACTCAGGGTTCCCCATGGGGAGGCCCCCAGGCTCAGGCCCCTGGCAACGGAAGGCTGAGCAAGCAGGCCCGGGCCCGGGCCCGGCATTCGGGGCTGGCCCGGCCCCAGCTGCCGGCGCCAGGGAGGGGACCCCCGGAGGCTGAGGAGCGGGAGGCATCGGCCTCCCCGGGGCACGCCTCCCGGAGCTCCTCCTGGCGGTGCCGGAACGCGACGACCCGCGATCCCGGACAGGGCCCCGGGGGGGGCCGCCCTGCGGCCCTGTGGTGTCCGAAGTGTGTTCGCCGGGCGTTTTCCAGCCAATTCTCACGAGCGTTCTGCCCAAATCGGGATCGATTTGGGCAGAACCCTCATGAGAATTGGCCGGCGTTGGGCAGCCCTTGTCAGCGCCCAGTTCCGCGTGGAGCAGGGCCCTTTCTCGCTCGGGGCATGGCGCGGCCACCCGGAAAACGAGCCGCGACGATGGGGCGTGGCCGGCAGCCGCGGCGCCGGGCAGTTTTCCCCGAGCAGAGTTGATGGAGGCGCCGTGGCAGGGCGTCCGCCTCCGCCGTGGCGGGCGGCCGGTGCGCCCCTGGATGGGGCTGGCCTCTGTGGGGAAACGGACTGGTCTCTCACTCCGCGGCTAGGACGAAGCCGCGAAAGGTGCCGTTGTCGCCGGGACGGTCGGGGGACTCGTGGCACGGGACTCAGGGTTCCCCATGGGGAGGCCCCCAGGCTCAGGCCCCTGGCAACGGAAGGCTGAGCAAGCAGGACCGGGCCCGGGCCCGGCTTTCGGGGCTGGCCCGGCCCCAGGTGCCGGCGCCAGGGAGGCGACCCCCGGAGGCTGAGGAGCGGGAGGCGTCAGCCTCCCCGGGGCACGCCTCCCGGAGCTCCTCCTGGCGGTGCTGGAACGCGAAGACCCGCGATCCCGGACAGGGCTCCGGGGGGGGCCGCCCTGCGGCCCTGTGGTGCCCGAAGTGTGTTCGCCGGGCGTTTTCCGGCCAATTCTCACGAGCGTTCTGCCCAAATCGGGATCGATTTGGGCAGAACGCTCGTGAGAATTGGCCGGCGTTGGGCAGCCCTGGTCAGCGCCCAGTTCCGCGTGCAGCAGGGCCCTTCTCGCTCGGGGCATGGCGCGGCCACCCGGAAAATGAGCCGCGACGATGGGGCGCGGCCGGCAGCCGCGGCGCCGGGGAGTTTTCCCCGAGCAGAGTGGATGGAGGCGCCGTGGCCGGGCGTCCGCCTCCGCCGTGGCGTGCCGCCTGGGCGCCCCTGGAGGGGGCTGGCCTCTGTGGGGAAACGGACTGGTCTCTCACTCCGCGGCTAGGACGAAGCCGCGAAAGGTGCCGTTGTCGCCGGGACGGTCGGGGGACTCGTGGCGCGGGACTCAGGGTTCCCCATGGGGAGGCCCCCAGGCTCAGGCCCCTGGCAACGGAAGGCTGAGCAAGCAGGCCCGGGCCCGGGCCCGGCTTTCGGGGCTGGCCCGGCCCCAGCTGCCGGCGCCAGGGAGGGGACCCCCGGAGGCTGAGGAGCGGGAGGCGTCGGCCTCCCCGGGGCACTCCTCCCGGACCTCCTCCTGGCGGTGCCGGAACGCGACGACCCGCGATCCCGGACAGGGCCCCGGGGGGGGCCGCCCTGTGGCCCTGTGGTGCCCGAAGTGTGTTCGCCGGGCGTTTTCCAGCCAATTCTCACGAGCGTTCTGCCCAAATCGGGATCGATTTGGGCAGAACGCTCTTGAGAATTGGCCGGCGTTGGGCAGCCCTGGTCAGCGCCCAGTTCCGCGTGCAGCAGGGCCCTTCTCGCTCGGGGCATGGCGCGGCCACCCAGAAAACGAGCCGTGACGATGGGGCGCGGCCGGTAGCCGCGGCGCCGGGGAGTTTTCCCCAAGTAGAATGGATGGAGGCGCCGTGGCCGAGCGTCCGCCTCCGGTGTGGCGGGCGGCCGGGGTGCCCCTGGAGGGGGCTGGACTCTGTGGGGAAACGGACTGGTCTCTCACTCCGCGGCTAGGACGAAGCCGCGAAAGGTGCCGTTGTCGCCGGGACGGTCGGGGGACTCGTGGCGCGGGACTCAGGGTTCCCCATGGGGAGGCCCCCAGGCTCAGGCCCCTGGCAACGGAAGGCTGAGCAAGCAGGCCAGGGCCCGGGCCCGGCTTTCGGGGCTGGCCCGGCCCCAGCTGCCGGCGCCAGGCACGGGACCCCCGGAGGCTGAGGAGCGGGAGGCGTCGGCCTCCCCGGGGCACGCCTCCCGGAGCTCCTCCTGGAGGTGCCGGACCGCGACGACCCGCGATCCCGGACAGGGCCCCGGGGGGGCCGCCCTGCGGCCCTGTGGTGCCCGAAGTGTGTTCGCCGGGCGTTTTCCGGCCAATTCTCACGAGCGTTCTGCCCAAATCGGGATCGATTTGGGCAGAACGCTCATGAGAATTGGCCGGCGTTGGGCAGCCCTAGTCAGCGCCCAGTTCCGCGTGCAGCAGAGCCCTTTCTCGCTCAGGGCATGGCGCGGCCACCCAGAAAACGAGCCGCGACGATGGGAAGCGGCCGGCAGCCGCGGCGCCGGGTAGTTTTCCCCAAGCAAAGTGGATGGAGGCGCCGTGGCCGGGCGTCCGCCTCCGCCGTGGCGGGCGGCCGGGGCGCCCCTGGAGGGGGCTGGCCTCTGTGGGGAATCGGACTGGTCTCTCACTCCGCGGCTAGGACGAAGCCGCGAATGGTGCCGTTGTTGCCGGGACGGTCGGGGGACTCGTGGCGCGGGACTCAGAGTTCCCCATGGGGAGGCCCCCAGGCTCAGGCCCCTGGCAACGGAAGGCTGAGCAAGCAGGCCCGGGCCCGGGCCCGGCTTTCGGGGCTGGCCCGGCCCCAGCTGCCGGCGCCAGGGAGGGGACCCCCGGAGGCTGAGGAGCGGGAGGCGTCGGCCTCCCCGGGGCACGCCTCCCGGAGCTCCTCCTGGCGGTGCCGGAACGCGACGACAGGCGATCCCGGACAGGGCTCCGGGGGGGGCCGCCCTGCGGCCCTGTGGTGCCCGAAGTGTGTTCGCCGGGCGTTTTCCGGCCAATTCTCACGAGCGTTCTGCCAAATAGGGATCGATTTGGGCAGAACGCTCGTGAGAATTGGCCGGCGTTGGGCAGCCCTGGTCAGCGCCCAGTTCCGCGTGCAGCAGGGCCCTTCTCGCTCGGGGCATGGCGCGGCCACCCGGAAAACGAGCCGCGACGATGGGGCGCGGCCGGCAGCCGCGGCGCCGGGGAGTTTTCCCCGAGCAGAGTGGATGGAGGCGCCGTGGCCGGGCGTCCGCCTCCGCCGTGGCGGGCGGCCGGGGCGCCCCTGGAGGGGGCTGGCCTCTGTGGGGAAACGGACTGGTCTCTCACTCCGCGGCTAGGACGAAGCCGCGAAAGGTGCCGTTGTCGCCGGGACAGTCGGGGGACTCGTGGCGCGGGACTCAGGGTTCCCCATGGGGAGGCCCCCAGGCTCAGGCCCCTGGCAACGGAAGGCTGAGCAAGCAGGCCCGGCCCGGGCCAGGCTTTCGGGGCTGGCCCGGCCCCAGCTGCCGGCGCCAGGGAGGGGACCCCCGGAGGCTGAGGAGCGGGAGGCATCGGCCTCCCCGGGGCACGCCTCCCGGTGCTCCTCCTGGCGGTGCCGGAACGCGACGACCCGCGATCACGGAGAGGGCCCCGGGGGGGGCCGCCCTGCGGCCCTGTGGTGTCCGAAGTGTGTTCGCCGGGCGTTTTCCAGCCAATTCTCACGAGCGTTCTGCCCAAATCGGGATCGATTTGGGCAGAACCCTCGTGAGAATTGGCCGGCGTTGGGCAGCCCTGGTCAGCGCCCAGTTCCGCGTGGAGCAGGGCCCTTTCTCGCTCGGGGCATGGCGCGGCCACCCGGAAAACGAGCCGCGACGATGGGGCGCGGCCGGCGGCCCCGGCGCCTGGGAGGTTTCCCCGAGGAGAGTGGATGGAGGCGCCGTGGCCGGGCGTCCGCCTCCGCCGTGGCGGGCGGCCGGGGCGCCCATGGAGGGGGCTGGCCTCTGTGGGGGAACGGAGTGATCTCTCACTCCACGTCTGGGACGAAGCCGCGAAAGGTGCCGTTGTCGCTGGGACGGTCGGGGGGACTCGTGGCGCGGGACTCAGGGTTCCCCATGCGGAGGCCCCCAGGCTCAGGCCCCTGGCAACGGAAGGCTGAGCAAGCAGGCCTGGGCCCGGGCCCGGCTTTCGGGTCCGGCCCGTCCCGAGCTGCCCCCGCCAAGGAGGGGACCCCCGGAGGCTGAGGAGCGGGAGGCGTCGGCCTCCCCGGGGCCCACATCCCGGAGCTCCTCCTGGCGGTACCGGATCGCGACGACACGCGATCCCGGGCAGGGCCTAGTGGGGTGGCCCTGCGGCCCTGTTGTGCCCAAAGTGTGTTTGCCGCCTGTTTTCCGGCCAATTCTCACGAGCGTTTTGCCCAAATCGGGATCGATTTGGTCAGAACGCTCGTGAGAATTGGCCGGCTTTCGGCAGCCCTGGTGACCGCCCAGTTCCGTGTGGCCCAGGGCCCTTTTTCTCTTGGGGCATTTCGCAGCCACCCTGACAATGAGCCGTGACGATGGGGCGCAGTCGGCGGTCCCAGCGCCGGGGAGTTTTCCCTGAGCAGAGTTGATGGAGGGGCTGTGGCCGGGCGTCCGCCTTCGCCCTGGTAGGCCCCCGGGGCGCACTTGGAGCGGTCTGGCCTCTGTGGGGGAACGAATTGATCTCTCACTCGGCTGGGACGCAGCCTCGAAAGGCACCATTGTCTCTGGGACTGTGGCGGACTTGTGGCCCGGGACTCAGGATTCCCGGGGTGAGGCCCTAGGTACAGGCCCCTGGCAATGGAAGGCTGAACAAGCAGGCCTGGGTCCGGGCCCGGATTTCGTGGCAGGCCCGGCCCCAGCTGCCCCCGCCAAGGTGAGACCCCCAGAATCTGTGGAGAGGGAGGCGTCTGCCTCGCCATCAGGGAGATTCTAATTAAAACTACATTGAGATACCACCTGACACCAGTTAGAATGTCCAAAATTAGGAAGACAGGAAATAACGTTTGTTGGAGAGGATGTCGAGAAAGTGGAACCCTTTTACACTGTTGGTGAGACTGCAATTTAGTGCAGCCACTTTGGAGAACAGTGTGCAGATGATTCAAGAAATTAAAAATAGAGCTTCCCTATGACCCTGCAATTACACTGATGGGTATTTACCCCAAAGATACAGATGGAGTGAAAAGAAGAGCCATCTGTACCCCAATGTTTATTGCAGCAATGGCCACGGTCGCTAAACTGTGGAAAGAACCAAGATGCCCTTCAACGGATGAATGGATAAGGAAGATGTGATACATATACACAATGGAGTATTATGGCTCCATCAGAAAGGATGAATACCCAACTTTTGTAGCGACATGGAAGGGACTCGAAGAGATTATGCTGAGTGAAATAAGTCAAGCAGAGAGAGTCAAATATCATATGGTCTCCCTTATTTGTGGAGCATAACAAAGAACACGGAGGACATGGGGAGATGGAGAGGAGAGGGAGTTGAGGGAACCTGGAAGGGGAGATGAACCATGAGAGACTATGGACTCTGAAAAACAACCTGAGTGTTTTGGAAGGGCGGGGGTTGGGAGGTTGGGGAACCAGGTGGTGGGTAATAGGGAGGGCACGTACTGCATGGAGCACTGGGTGTGGTGCAAAAACAGTGAACACTGTTATGCTGAAAATAAACAAATAAAAAAAAGAAAATTGTACTCTTAGTCCCCGTCATCTATATCACTCATCCCTCCATCCACTTCCACTCTGGTAACCACAGAGTCGGTTTTTGTTTTGTATCTTCTTTCTCCTTTATTTATGTATGTTTGTTTCCTAAATTCCATGGAAGAGTGACATCCAAAGGCCTTTGTCTTTCTCTGACTGACTGATTTCACTTAGGATAGTATTCTCTAGCTCCATCCATGTGTCTGCAAATGGCAAGATTTTTTATGGCTGAGTAATTTCGCACTGTGTGTGTGTGTGTATACATTTATCATCTCATTTATCAAGTTATCAAGAAATACTTGGATTGTTTCCATATTGTAATATTGTAATTAATGTTGCAAGAATCATAGGGGCACATGTATCCTTTTGAGTTACTGTTCTCATATTCGTCGGGTAATCACCCGGTAGTGTGATTGCTGGATTATAAGGTAGTTCTAATATTTAACGTTTTGAAGAACAGTGATACTGTTTTCCACAGGGACTGCAGCAGCTAGCATTCCCACCACAGTGCAAGAGGGTTCCCTTTTACCCACATCCTCCCAACATTTGTTTTCTTGTGCTGGTGCTGTTAGCCATTCTGATAGTATGAGGTAATATCTCATGGACCTTTTCATTTGGATTTTCCTGTTGATGGCTGATGTGAACATCTTCTCACGTGACTGTTGGCCATCTGTATGTCTTCTTTGGAGCAATGTCTGTTCATGTCTTCTGTCTATTTTTTAATTGGATTTTTTGTTTTTTGGTTGTTGCGTTGTATCAGTTCTACATATTTTGGACACTACCCCTTTATTGCACATGATATTTGCAAACATCTTCTCCTATTAAGTACGTTGTATTCTATTTATTACATTTTCATTGCTGTTCTGCTGTGCGGTAAGTTTTTATATTGATGGAGCTCTAGTAGTTTATTTTTGCTTTTGTTTCCTTTGCCTTAGGAGGCATGTCTATTAAATGTATGGTTCATGTCAGAGAAGTTACTGTCTGTGCCCTCTTGTAGGATTTTTATGATTTAAGGTCTCACATTGAGGTCTTGAAACTGTTTTGAGTTTATTTGTCCATATGGTGTAAGAAAGCAGTCTAATTTCATTGTTTTGTGCATAGCTGTTCAGTTTTCCCAACACCATTTGTTGTAGAAACTGTCCTTTTCCCTTTTAATAGTTTTGCCTCTTTTGCAGAAGATTAATTGGGCACGTGATTGTGGGCTGATGTCTGAGCTTCTATTCCGTTTCCTTGGTCACTGTGTGTATTTTTTTTTTTTTTGCCAGTCCCATACTGTGAGGATGAACGCAGCTTTGTAGTATAATTTGAAATATGGAATTGTGACGCCTCCAGCTTTGTTTTTCTTCATAACATTGTGCTGGTTGTTCAGTATCTTTTGTGATTCCATACAAATTGTTAGGGTAGTTTATTTGAGTTCTTTCATTTTTTATTTGAATTCAATGAGCCAACTTATCATACATCATTATTTTCAGATGTAGTGTTAAATAATATATCAGATGTGTATTGCATCACGTGCCCTCCTTAATGCCCATCACCCCAGTTACCCCCCCACCCCCCATCCAGCAACCCTCAGTTGGTTGCTATAGTTAAGAGTCTGTCATGGTTTTTTCCCCATCTCTGATGACTTCCCATTCTGTTTCCCCTTCCTTTGCCTACGGTTCTCTGCCCTGTTTCTGATATTTCACATATGAGTGAAACCCTATGATAATTGTGTTTCTTTCATGGACATATTTTACTCAGCATAATATCTTCCAGACCCATCCAGGTTGATGTGATGGTAAGTATTCATCCTTTCTGATGGCTGAGGAATATTCCATTGAATATATGAACCACATCTTCTTTATCCATTCCTCTGTCCATAGATATCTGGGTTCTTTCCATAGTTTATCTAGAGTGGATATTGTTGCGATGAACACTGGGGTGCAGGTGCCAGTTCTTTCCCCTACATCTCTATTTTTGTGGTAAAAGCCCTGTAGTGAAATTGCTGTGTTTTAGGGTAACTTTACTTTTAACTTCTTGAGGAAACCCCGTACTGTTTTCCAGAGTGGATATAACAGTCTGCATTCCAACCAGGAGTGTAGGAGGGTTCTCCATTCTCTGCATCCTCACCAATATTTGTGGTTTCATGTCCTGTTAACTTTAGACATTCTGCCTGGTGTGATAGGACACCTCAATGTGGTTTAGATTTGCATTTCCCAGAAGCCATGTGATATAGAACATTTATGTATATATCTGTTGGTCACATGCGTGTCATCATTGGAGAAATATCTGTTCATATTTTCGCCCATGTCTAGACCTTCCGTTGGATTAAGGCCCAGAAGCCTAGAAGATACAATCAGCCAGAACTTTGGAGATTTTCACAAGGTCTGAGATACAATGGAGATTTAGGGTGTGTATCAAGCTCAGGGATTGTCTTCAGAGCGTGGATGGAAGTGTAGGTTCACTGACATTGTCTCAGGTTTGCATTCAGATGTCTCATGCTCTGAATCCAGTCTGGAGTAAAAAAAGGAGTTTCCTTTTGTGTGGCGGGCTGATCCTCTGGTTTTGCTAAAGTGTTCCCAATACCCGGGGCTTGGGATCCAGGCCTCTACAGATGGACCTCTCAGAACTCCAAATAGGGTTAGGGTTAGGACCTAGGAAAATGGAAGGTCTGAATTGCCAACCGTGTGGTGAGCGTCCTGGAGGGCTGAGTTGAGGACATGGGTCAGGGTGAGTGTCCGGCTCAGGGTTTCAATCCATGAGCCCTTGAATGTGGGAGTTCACTGGGATGGAAACAGATGGGCCTTCATATTTATACTGACCTATATACTTACTGGAGTCCATTATGGAAAGATTTCCATCTGGGTGTGAGGCTGAGTCCTGTGGTATTGCTCAGGCATCCCCAAATCCTAGGGCTTTGGAGCCCACCCTTATGGGACGGAGACATGAGAACCCAAGCTAGGGATAGAGTTAGGGCCAAAGGACATTGCAGGCCCAAACAGCTGACAGTGTGTGTGGTTCCTAGAGGCTGGAATGCAGGATGAGTGTTCTGGTTCTGGTCAGGCACAGGGTTTGTGACCTAGAGGCCACTGAAATTGGGGGTTTGCTGGTATAGGCTCAGATGGGCAGGCATTTTATCCTGCTTTGAATACTTTCTAGAGGTCTACATGGCACGCTTTCCTCCTGTGGTATGGCTAAGGTGACCCCAGTCCGTGGGGTAGGGAGCCAGACCCCTAGGAATTGAATGCTCAGAACACAAACTAAGCTTCAGTTAGGGGTTAGGAGCATGGCAGGCCCAATCTGATGGTGGTGTGGCAAGCTATCCAGAGGGCTGAGTACAGAGGGATGGATAGAGTAAGTGTCAGGTTCAGGTTTGTGTCCAGCTGCTGACTCTGGGTGAACTCAGTGGTGCGTGGCAGATTTCTCCTGCTCAGAATCCTTTGCAGAGTCCCAAATGGTATGGTTTCCTTCTGGGTGGCAGGCAGAGATCTCAAATCTTGCTCAGGGGTCCCCATCCGTGGGACTTGGGTGCCAGTCCTCTGGGGACAGAGCATGAAACCCCAACCTAGGGTTAGGGCTAGGTCCCAGCAACATGACAGGCCTGATTTGCTGGTGCTGTGCAGAGCTCTCACGGGGACTGAGTAGAGAACATGGGTCAGTCTGAGTCAGGCTCCGGGTTGGTGGCCATGGGGGGAAAGGCAGATTTCTCCTGCTCTCAGTCCTTGGCAGAGTTCCAATTCTACTGTTTCCTTCTGGGTTGAAGACAGAGTCCTCTGGCATTTCTCAGGGGTCCCACATATGTGGGGCTTTGGTACCTGTATTCTTGGGACACAAGACAGAAAATGTACCTAAGTTTTGGTTAGGGCTGAGGGTCATGTCAGTCTCAATAGGCCACCCTGAGAGGAGTGACCTGGGGAGCAGAGTTGAGGACGTGGGTCAGTGTGAGTGTTAAGATCCAGGTGTGAACGGGGGGTGCTGAAAGTGGGATAGCCTCAGGGGGCCAAGAAATATTCTGGTATAGTTCAGGTGTAACCCATCAGCGGAGCTTTGGTGTCAATCATCAGAGGACAGAAGACTGAAAACACAACCTAGGGCTTGGAAAAGAGCACAGGGGCATGGCTGGCCTGATCTGCTGGTGCCGAGGCTAGATGTCTGGGGTACTGAGTTGAGGGCCATGGTCAGGTGGTGCATTACGATCTGGGTTTGTGCCTGGGGGGTGGCCGAAGGTGGAGGTGGCTTCAGGGAGCATGAAGATTTGTCCCGTTCCGATGGTTCTGTGCAGCTCCAAACAGAACGGTTTCCTCCCGGGTGGCAGACAGAGCACTGGGTTGTGGCTCAGGGGTCCAAATATGGAGGAATTGGGGGACCAGCCTCTGGGGATGAAGACTGAAAATGCAACCTAGGCTTAAGGTTAGGGTCAGGGGCATGGCAGGCCCAATTTGCTGGCACTGAGAAGGGATCCCAGGGGGATGAATTGAGGGCAGAGGTCCGGTGGCATGAGAGGGTCCAGGTTTGTGGTCAGGGGACCGCTGAAGGAGGGGGTTGTGCTCAGGGAGGCATGCAGTTTCTCCCACTCTGAGTGTTCTACTCAGTTTCAAATGGCACGGTTTCCTCCTGGGTGGTAGGCAGGCTGAGTGCCAGCCTCCACATTTGTGGCCCAATAGTGCGCAGAGGGTGGGGGATAGCCTCAGGTGAACCGTGCAGGTTTCTCCCGCTCTGAGGATTCGACACAGCTCCAAACAGCATGGTTTCCTCCTGCATGGTGGACAGAGTCCTGAGGTGTCACTCAGGATTCTTTAATCTTGGGGTCTTGGGGTCAGGACTCTTGGGGATGATACCTGAAAACCAAAATTAGGGATAGGGTTAAGGCCTAGGGCCATGGTAGACCTGATATGCCAGTGCAGAGGCAGGTGCCCTGGTGCGCTGAGTTGAGTTCGGGTGTCAGACGGGGCATTAGCCTCTGGGTGTGTGTCCAGACATTCGCATAACCTGGGGGTGACTTCAGGGGTGCATGGAAGTTTCTCCAGCTCTGAGGGTTCAGCGCAGCTCCAAACAGCACAGCGGTGCCCTGCGTGGCAGGCAGATTCCCAGCATGAGTATCAGGCATCCTCAATCCTTGTGACGCAGTATGTGGTCTATTCTGGAGAAGGTTCCATGTGCACTTGAGAAGAATGTGCATTCTGTTCTTTTAGGGTGGAATGTTCTGTATATGTCTATGAGGTCCGTCTGGTCCAATGTTTCATTCAATGCTCTTATTTCTTTTTTAATTTTCTGCTTCGATGATCTGTCTATTTTTGAGAGAGGCGTATGAAGATCTCCTACTATTATTGTATTCATATCAATATGACTCTTTATCTTGATTAATAGTTTTCTTATGGAATTGGGAGCTCCCATATTGGGGGCATAGATATTCACAATTGTTAGATCATCTTGGCGGATAGTCCCTTTAAGAATTATGGAGTGTCCTTCTGTATCTCTGACTACAGTCTTTAGTTTAAAATCTAATTTATCTGATATGAGAATCGCTACCCCGGCCTTCTTTTGAGGCCCATTGGCATGAAAGATGCTTCTCCATCCGTTCACTTTCAGTCTGGGTGTATCCTTAGGTTCAAAATGGGTCTCTTGTAGACAACATATGGATGGGTCCTGTCGTTTTATCCAATCTGCAACCCTGTGTCGTTTTATGGGCGCATTTAGGCCATTCACATTGAGAGTGATTATTGAGAGATAGGTTTTGATTCATGTCATGTTGCCTTTGAAGCCTTTCTGTCTGTAGATTGTTTCTATATTTCTGTTCAATGATATTCTTAGGATTTTTTCTCTTTTATAGGACCCCGCTTAATATTTCCTGCAGTGTCGGCTTGGTGGTTGCATAGTCTTTTAAGCCTTGCCGGTCTTGGAAACTCTTTATCTCTCCATCCATTTTAAATGTCAGTCTTGCCGGATAGAGTATTCTTGGTTGCATGTTCTTCTCATTTAGTACTCTGAATATATTTTGCCAGCCCTTCCTGGCTTGCCAGGTCTCTGTGAAAAGGTCTGACGTTATTCTAATGGGCTTGGATGCCCACTCTCACCACTCTTGTTCAACATAGTATTAGAAGTCCTAGCAACGGCAATCAGACAACAAAGAGAAATAAAAGGTATCCAAATTGGCAAGGAAGAAGTCAAACTCTCTCTCTTCGCAGATGACATGATTTTTTATATGGAAAACCCCAAAGACTCCACCCCCAAACTACTAGACTCATACAGCAATTCAGTAACGTGGCAGGATACAAAGTCAATGTACAGAAATCAGTGGCTTTCTTATACACTAACAATGAAAATACAGAAAGGGAAATTAGAGAATCGATTCCATTTACTAGAGCACCAAGAACCATAAGATATCTGGGAATAAACCTAACCAAAGAGGTAAAGGACCTGTACTCGAGGAACTACAGAACACTCATGAAAGAAATTGAAGAAGACCCAAAAAGATGGAAGACAATTCCATGCTCTTGGATTGGAAGAATAAACATTGTTAAAATGTTTATACTGCCTAGAGCAATCTATGCTTTTAATGCCATTCCGATCAAAATTCCACCGGTATTTTTCAAAGAGCTGGAGCCAATAATCCTAAAATTTGTATGGAATCAGAAGAGACCCCGAATTGCTAAGGAAATGTTGAAAAACAAAAACAAAACTGGCGGCATCACGTTACCCGATTTCAAGCTTTACTACAAAGCTGCGATCACCAAGACAGCGTGGTCCTGGCATAAAAACAGACACATAGACCAGTGGAACAGAGTGGAGAGCCCAGATATGGACCCTCAACTCCACGGTGAAATAATCTTCGACAAAACAGGAAAAAATATTCAATGGAAAAAAAGACAGTCTCTTCAATCAATGGTGCTGGGAAAACTGGACAGCTATATGTAGAATAATGAAACTCAACCATTCTCTTACACTCGAAATGGATAAAAGACCTCATCATGAGACAGGAATCCATCAGAATCCTAGAGGAGAACATAGGCAGTAACCTCTTCGATATCAGCCACAGCAACTTCTTTCAAGATATGTCTCCAAAGGCCAAGGAAACAAAAGCAAAAATGAACTTTTGGCACTTCATCAAGATCAAAAGCTTCTGCACAGCAAAGGAAACAGTCCACCAAACAAAAAGGCAACCCACGGAATGGGAGAAGATATTTGCAAATGACAGTACAGACAAAAGGTTGATATCCAGGATCTAGAAAGAACTTCTCAAACTCAACACACACAAAACAGATAATCATATCCAAAAATGGGCAGAAGATATGAACAGACACTTCTCCAACGAAGACATACAAATGGCTATCAGACACATGAAAAAATGTTCATCATCACTAGCCATCAGGGAGATTCAAATTAAAACCACATTGAGATACCACCTGACACCAGTTAGAATGGCCAAAATTAGCAAGACAGGAAACAACGATTGTTGGAGAGGATGTGGAGAAAGGGGAACCCTCTTACACTGTTGGTGGGAATGCAAGTTGGTGCAGCCACTTTGGAGAACAGTGTGGAGATTCCTCAAGAAATTAAGAATAGAGCTTCCCTATGACCCTGCAATTGCACTGCTGGGTATTTACCCCAAAGATACAGATGGAGTGAAAAGAAGGGCCATCTGTACCCCAATGTTTATTGTAGCAATGGCTATGCTCACCAAACTGTGGAAAGAACCAAGATGCCCTTCAACGGATGAATGGATAAGGAAGATGTGGTACATATACACAATGGAGTATTATGCCTCCATCAGAAAGGATGAATACCCAACTTTTGTAGCAACATGGACGGGACTGGAAGAAATTATGCTGAGCGAAATAAGTCAAGCAGAGAGAGAGTCATGTATCATATGGTCTCACTTATTTGTGGAGCATAGCAAATAACACGGAGGACATAGGGAGATGGAGAGGAGAGGGAGTTGAGAGAAACTGGAAGGGGAGATGAACCATGAGAGACTATGGACTCTGAAAAACAACCAGAGGGTTTTGGAGGGGCAGGGTGGGGTGGGAGTTTGAGGAATCAGGTGGTGGTTAATAGGGAGGGCACGTACTGCATGGAGCACTGGGTGTGATGCCAAAACAATGAACACTGTTATGCTGTAAATAAACAAATAAAAAAAAAAATGAGTCTATGGAAGGCCCGGCAGTGCCAGTTCACGCCACTGGAGGGAGTGGTGAGCAGTGGTGTGAGATACCCTGGAAGGCATGGCGATGCTGCTTGCCACCACTGGAGGCAGCGGCGAGCTGCCATGGGAAACACACCTGAAGAGGAGTCAGTGCAGCTTGCTGGCTCTGAAGGCAGGGCGGAGGTGCCCGGTGAGAGACCCTGAAACGTGAGGCACTACAGCTTGTTTTTACAGGACGGAGTGGTGAGCTGTATAGTCTCTGTTTCTCCAGGCTCAAGGGTGGTGGTAAGAATTGATGGAGCCTGTCCCCCACTCAGCATTGTGCCCTCTTTCCCCAGGTTTGCTGGTAATGTGCTGTCAGGATGGTTCAGGAGGGTCCTCCCAGTTGGGCTCTGGAGCCAGGGGAACCAAACCCGACTCATGGTGCATTTGGAACCGAGGAGCTGAGTGTTTGTTTGGAAAAGTATGTTTGTTTCTCCAAAAAGGACAAGGGCATTGGCCAGCTTGAGAGGGAAGTGAATGACCAGTTAAGAAACAAGCCTGTGTCTCTCCTTCTCCCAGGAATCAGAGCAGGTGTGCAGGCTTTAGGTGGGAGACGCCTGCTTATCTGCACCTGACAACCCTTCTTAACTCTGGCTCCATGAGACCTGAAGTTTGGAAGTCAGCGTCTGAGTCAGTCATGCAGCTTGTCCCAGGACGTCAGTGTTCAGAGAAAACAGCAGGCCCGTGGGTCACAATGTCACATCCATGCCAGGATGGCAGGTAAAAATTCCCTTTCACCCCAAATTTCCTGGGCTTTTCTCTTGTCTCCAGTGGAGCTCACAAATGGCACCCTGAACCAGCTGTAAGCAATCTCGTGCGGGTGCCAGAGCTCCTGAGTTTCTCTGCAGGGAGCACCTGGCAGGGATCTCATTTTCTCTCTTTATTTCTGGCTTACAAAGGTATTTGGAACATCTCTTTCCTAGGAAATCCCTTGGATTCGAAAGGGAATGTGAGATTGACTTGGTGTGCCTTTTGAACATAGAAAGTATTCCTTCACCGAACAGTGTTTACTCCACTGGGCCTAGACTCTGGTGGAACGGCTGGCATCTAGAGTGAGGTGGCTGTTTGTGGTCAGATAGAGACTTGGATGATGGCTTCTTCTTTGTCCAAGGTGATGTATCCTAATGGATTCGTCTTTGAATCCAAAGAGTTCCAATGAGGGCAGAGGGAAAATTCAAAATGATTCCAAGGAGTCTTGGACAATTTAAAAGGGATGCTTGTCTTCCTAGGTTCACTCAAACGGCTATATATGGTTGGACATGCTGTATTTTCTCTGCAGTTTCATGGGTAGTGAAGTCAGAAGGAGAGTCTTTGGGAATTTCCCTGGATAAAGGCACTCTGTTGGCTTCAAGGGACTTGGTGTCAGGAACCCTGGGCTGAATTTCTGTGGCTGCTTTCCTGATGCTCAGTGAGTCAGGTTTTCCCACAGGTTTTATATTTCCTCCTTAGGAAATTGCTGGCAGGGAATGTTCTGTTTAAAGTGGAACCCTCGGGGGCACCTGTGTGGCTCAGTGGGTTAAGCCACTGCCTTCGGCTCAGGTCATGGTCTCAGGGTCCTGAGATTGAGCCCCGCATTGGGCTCTCTGCTCAGCGGGGACTCTGCTTCGTCCTCTCTCTCTGCCTGCCTCTCTGCCTACTTGTGACCTCTGTCAAATAAATAAATAAAATCTAAAAAAAAAAAAAAACAACCCAAATCCGGGACCCTCCTACATTGTTGGTGGGCCTGCGTGTTGTTGCAGCCACTCTTGGAAAGAATACAGTCTGTCCTCCAAAAGCTAAGAACTGAACAACAGTAGGATCCAGCAATTGCCCTCCTAGTTATTTCCCTAAAGGGCACAAAAATGCACATTCAGTGGGGTATAAGCACCGTGATATTTACAGCAGCATTTTCAACCATTGTAAAACAATGGAGGGAGACCAAATGTCCATTCACTGATGAGTGATATATATATATATCACTCGTATATATCATATGTGTGTGTGTGTGTGTATGTGTATTCATTCTCCCACATCTTCTTAATGGAATAGGATCCAGGTTCAAAAAGGATGAAATCTTACCATCTGCAAGGATGTGGATGGATCTACAGTGGATTTAGCTAAGTAAAATCAGTAAGAAAAGACCAATAGCCTATATCTTGACCTCTATGGAATTTCAGAAAGAAAACAGATGAACATAGTGAGGAGAGAAAGGCCAATGAGGAAACAGACTCTAACCTAGAGCAAAATCAAGGGTTGCTAGGGGGCAGGGGTGTGGGGCGAAGGGTTAAGTGGGTGACAGCTATTAGGGAGAGTACTTGTTGTGATGAGCTCTGGGTGTTCTATGCAGGTGAGGAATCACAAAATCCTACCCCTGAAGGAGAGGAATGAACATTGCATGGAAACGAATTGGAATTGAAGTCAATGAAGAAAAGAAGACCATGTTCTACTTCATGAAGACTGAGGTAAAACTGGAATGACTTTTGCTCTCCTGTTCTGTAGCTGTTCATTATGAAACACTCTCTGGCAGGATACACTAGTTTCCTATTGCATAAGGAGCCCTCAGAAAGTTGCCATGAAAGATTTAGATCTCAGAGCATGTACATGTTCCATTGATATGTTACTTTCAGTTTGCCCAGGTGCAAAGGTAAGTGGAGAGAAATAGGGCTGAAGAGGAAAGGAGGTATTAAGCATTCAAGAGGTAGCCTTCCCCTTTCTCATGAATGCCTGGGCCAGTGTAAATTGGGAAGAAGGAGGGGGGATCCCAGAGCTTTGCCGCAGACAGGGGAGTTCTAGGTCTGCCTAGAGCTGGTGGTGTCCATGAGCAGAGCTGCGCTAGTGGCGTGGCAGGCCCGAACTGCTGGTGTTGAGGTGAGTTCCCCAAGGAGCTGAGTTGAGAATGGGGGTCAGGTGGTGAATCAGGCTCTGGGTTTGTGGCCAGGGGCCTGCAGAATGTGGGGGAGTCCTAATGGGGTCATGCAGGTTTCTCTGGCTCTGAGGGTTCTGCACAGCTCCAAAGGGACAAGTTTCCTGCTGGGTTGCAGTGGGACTCCTACAGTGTGGCTCCAAGTTTACCAATCTAGAGGGCTTGGTGGATAGGCCCCTGGGGAAGGAAGCCTGAAAATGCAACATAGGGTTAAGGGTAATGGGCTGGGCAGGACAGGCCTGATCAGCTGACACAGAGGTGAGATACCCTCAGAATTGAGTTGAGGAAATGCATCCTGCAATGCAGAAGAGTCAGGGTTTCTGGCCAGAGGGACGGCTGATCGTGGGGGTGGCTTTAGAGGGGCATGCTGGTTTCTCCCTCTCTGAGGAAACTTTGGAGCTCCAAATGTCATGGCTTCCCCCTGCATGGCATTCAGGTTTCTGCCTTGTTACAGGGGGGTCCTGAATCTGGGGAGTTTGGGGGCCAGGCCTCTTGGGATGGAAGCCCGAAATCAGAAACTAGAGCTACGGTAAGGGCGTAGGGGCATGGCATGCTCAATCTGCTACTGCTGAGGTGGGCTCCCTGGTGGGCTGACTTCAGGGTGGGTATCAGGTGGCATGTCAGACTCAGAGTTTGTGTCCAGGGATGCCACAGAAGCTGGGCGTGACCTCAGGGTTGCATGCAGGTTTCTCCTACCCTGAGGGTTCTGCAGAGCTCCAAATGGCATGGTTTCCTCCTGTGTGGCAGACGCAGTCCTGGGGTGTCACTGAGGAATCCTTAATCTCTACTGGCATGAATCTCGGAGGTGCCCAATCTGGCGGGCTTGGGGGACAGGCCTCTGTTCATGAAAGCCTGTACACCCCACCTCGGTTTATGGTTAGGGCCGAAGGGCATGGCAGGTCCGATGTGCCGGTGCTGATGCAGGCTCCCCTAAGGGTCGAGTTGAGGGCATAGATCTGGCATCGCAGGAGAATCTGTTTTTATGGCCATGGGGGTGACTCATGGTGGGGTGGCATTACGGGGGTTTGCAGGTTTCTCCCCGTCTGAGTGTTCAGTGCAGCTCTAAACCACAAGTTTTCCTCATGAGTGCCAGGTGGAGTCCCGTGGTGGCGCTCAGTAGACCTTAATCTGGGGGGACATGGGAGGCAGGCCCCCTGGGATGGAAGCCTGAAAACCTAAAGAGGGGTTCTGGTAAGGGCCTAGGGGCATGGTGGCCCGATCTGCTTATGTTGAGGTGGGGCGCCCTAGGGTCTGAATTTATGGCATGCGTCCGGCAGCTCAGCAGAATCTGGTTTATGGCCGGGGGGACGGGTGCAGATGATGGGAGTGCCTTTAGAGGGGCAAGTTTCTCCCCCTCTGAGGGTTCAGCACAACTCCAAGGCACAGGTTCCTACTGTGTGGCAAGCGGAGTCCTGAGGTGTATGTCAAGATTCCTTAATCCAGGGGATTTTGTTGCCTGGACCCTCAGCATGGAAGACTGAACACCCAAACTTGTGTTAGGGTTAGGGCCTAGGGGCAATGGCAGGCCCGATCTGCCAGTGCTGAGGCGGGATCCCGTATGGGCTGAGTTGAGGGTATGCATTTGGTGGCGGGATGGAATCCAGCTCTATGGCCAGAGTGGCTGTTGATTATTGGGGTGGCTTTAGGGTGGCATGAAAGTTTCTCCCCATCTGAGGGTTCATTGCAGCTCCAAACCACAAGGTTTCCACTTGTGTGACAGGCTGTGTCCTGTGGTGTTGCTCAGAAGTCCTTAATCTGGGGGGCGTGGGGGCCAGGCCTCTTGGGATGGAAGCCTGAAAATCCAAACTAGGGTTAGGGTTAAGGCTTAGGGACATGGCAGGCCCGATCTGCTGCAATTGAGGTGGTCTCCTGGATAGGCCGAATGGAGGGTGGGAATCAGGCAGGAAATGAGGTCTGTGTTTGTGTTTGTGGGGGCAAAGAAGCTAGTGGTGTTCTTGGGGGGCATGCAGCTTTCTCCTGCTCTGAGGTTCCTGCACAGTTCCAAATGGCACCATTTTGCCGTAGGAGGCTGGAGGAGTGCTGGCGGGAGTCTCAGTCATCCCCAGTCTGATGGGCTTGGGGTACAGGCCTCTGGGCACGGAAGGCTGTATACCCCACCTAGGGTTAGGGTTAGGGTCTAGGGTCATGGCGGGCCCAATCTGCCGGGGCTGAGATGGGCTCCCCTCAGGGCTGAGTTGAGGGCATGTGTCCGGTAGCTTCATAGAAAACAGCTTTCTGGCCTGGGGTGCCGCAAATTGTGCGGATAGCTTTACGGGGGCTTGAAGGTTTCTCACCCTCTGAGTATTCAGCAGCTCCAAACTGCAAGGTTTCATCCTGCGTGGCTGTTGGAGTGCTGCAATGTCACTCAGGGGTCCTTAATCCAGGGGGCCTGGAGGCTAGGCATCTTGGGATGGAAGCCTGGAAACTCAAACTAAGGTTGAGGTCTTGGGGTGCGACAGGCCCAATCTGCCAGTGCTGAGGCGGACTCCCCGGTGGCCTGAGTTGAGGGTCGGTGATAGGTGGCTAGTGTGAATCTGGGTTTGTGTTCAGGAGGGGCTCAGATGCTGGGGCTTGCCTTGGGGGCATGAAGTTATCTTTTGCTCTGAGGTCTAAGTAGCTCCAAATGGCACTGTAACAGCATAGGCAGCCTCCAGACTGCCAGAGTGAGTCTCATGCATCCACAATCTGGCGGGTTTGGGGGCTAGGCCTCTGGGTACGGAAGACTGTACACCCAACCTAGGGTTAGGGTTAAGGCCTAGGGGCATGGCAGTTCTGATATGCTGCTGATATGCTGTGTTGAGGCGGGCTCCCTCAGGGCTGAGTGGATGACATGCCTCTGGCGTTGTGGCAGAACCTGGCATTATGTCTGGGGCATTTCCAATGGCGGGTGTGTTTAGGTGCTCATGCACTTTTCTTTCTGGAGGGCAGGCAGAGTCCTGTGTTGTGACTTTGGAATCCCCAGTCTGGAGGGTTAGGGTTAGGGATAGAGGTTCGGAGAGTGTTAGGGTTAGTTGTTAGGGTTTAGGGTTAGGGTTAGGGTTAGGGTTAGGAGTTAGGGGATAGGGTTAGAGGTAAGGTTTAGGGTTAGGCTTAGGGTTAGGCGTATGTCTTAGGGACAAGGCATGTCAGATCTGCCAACACAGATATGGACTCACCCAAGGGCTGTGTTGAGGGCGGGACTCAGGAGTCTCCTCAGGCCCTGGATTTTTGGACTGGAGGGGTAAAGAAGGTGGGAATCGCCTCTGGGGAGCATGATGGTTTCTACTGCTCCGAGGTTGTTATGTTAGGTTTAGAGGTTAGGGTTAGGTTTTGTGGTTAGGGTTAGTGTTAAGATTAGTGTTAAGTTGGGGCGCCTGGGTGGCTCAGTTGGTTAAAGCCTCTGCCTTCCGCTCAGGTCATGATCTCAGGGTCCTGGGATGGAGCCCCACATCAGGCTCTCTGCTCAGCGGGGAGCGTGCTTCGTCCTCTCTGTGCCTTCTTCTGATCTGTCTCTGTCAAAGAAATGAATAAAATCTTAAAAAAAATAAAAAGATTAGGGTTAGGGTTATGTCTTAGGGACAAGGCATGTTGGATCTGGTAACACTTATATGGGCTCACCCAAGGGCTGAGTTGAAGGCGGGACTCAGGAGGCTCCTTAGGCCCTGGGTTTTTTTCCTAGAAGGTAAAGATGGTGGGAATGGCCTCAGGGGAGTATGCTGGTTTCTAGGGCTCTGAGAGTGTTAGATAGCACTAAATGAAATGGTTTATTTCATTTATTCTCCTGGCTGAGAGGCTGAGTCCTGCCATCAGTCTGATGATCCTATCCACTGGGATGGAATTGGGTATCAGGCCTCTGGGGTCCAGAGCCTGACCACCTGAGCTAGGGTATTAGGGTTTGGTCCTGGGAGCATGGCAGGCCTGAGGTGCCAGTGCGGACTCAGGCTCTCCGGAGGGCTGAGTTGAGGGTATTGCTCTGGTGGCCCATCAGGCACTGGGCGGTGGTGTGTGGGTCCTCGGAAGGTGTGGGTGTCTTTAGGGGGCATGGAGGTTTCTCCGGCCAGGAGCGTACTGCACAGGGCCATGTGGGCCATTTTCCTTGTGGGTGGCAGCCGGAGTCCAGCATTGCAAATACAGGGTCCCCAGTCTGGACGGCTAGGGAGCCAGGCCTCTGTGGATCGAAGCATAAACACCCATCCTAGCATTATGGTTAAGTCTTTGGGGCATGGTAACCCCGATCTGCCGGTGCTGTGGTGACCCATCCTGATGCCTGAGTTGAGGCTATGTCTGCAGGACATTGAGACTCTGGTTCCCGGTCCTTGGGAGGGTCCAGAAGTGCTTTGGCCTCAGGGAGACTTGCAGGCTTCTCCTGCTCTGTGGCTTCAGCCCATTTCTAAACGGCACGGTTCATGCTGGGATCATGTGCAATTATGGGGTGCAACTCAGGGGTCCCCTATCTGGGGTTTTGAGGACCAGTTGTGGGAGGATGATGCCTGAGCACGAACCTGGGCTAGGGTTAGTATTAGGATTAGGGTTAAGGTTATGTCTTAGGGACAAGGCATGTCGGATATGCAAGCACAGATATCAGCTCACCCAAGGGCTGAGTTGAGGGTGGGACTCAGGAGGCTCCTCGGGCACTGGGGTTTTGGGCTGTACGGGCAAAGATGTTGGAAATCGCCTCAGGGGAGCATGCCAGTTTCTACAATTCTCAGGGCATTAGATAGCACGAAATGAAAGGTCACCTTCTGGCTGAGAGGGTGAGTCCTGCTGTGAGGGTTAGGTTGTAGGGGCATTGCAGCCCCAATCTGCTGGCGCTGTGGTGGCCCATCCCAATGCTTGAGTTCAGAGCGTGTGTCTGCAGGACCATGAGACTCCTGGTTCTTGGTCTTTGGGGGCGCTGGAAGTGGGGTGGCCTCAGGGAGACATTCAAATTTATCCCGCTCTGTGGGTTCAGCACAATTCTAAACAGCATGGTTTCCTCCTGGTGTCAGGTTCAATGATGGGGTATCGCTCACGGGTCCCCCATCTGGGGCCTTGGGGACCAGGAGTCAGAGTATGGACGCCTGAACACACAACTTGGGCTAGGTTTAGTATTATGGTTAGTGTTAGGCTTAGGGACAGGGCATGTCGGATCTGCTAGCACAGATACGGGCTCACCCAAGGGCTGAGTTGAGGGCAGGACTCAGGAGGCTCCTCAGGCCCTGGGTTCTTGGCCTGGAGGAGCAAAGCTGGTGGGAATGGCCTCAAGGGAGAATGGCTGGTTGCTACTGCTCTGAGGGTGTGAGAGAACACCAAATGAAAAGGTCTCCTCCTGGCTGAGAACTGAGTCCTGCCGACAGTCTGATGCTCAACCCATGGGAGGAATTGGGTGTCAGGCCTCTGGGTCCAATGCCTGAACACCCAACCTAGTGTTAGGGTTTCATCCTGGGAGAATGGCAGGCCTGCCAGTGCGGCTCAGGTTCTCCGGAGGGCTGAGTTGAGGGCATTGCTCTGGTGGCCTGTCAGGTTCTGGGTTTGTGGTGTGGCATTTCTTGGAAGGCGTGGGTGGCTTTAGGGGGCATGGAGGATTCTGTGGCCAGGAGCATACTGCACAGGATCATATGGTCCAGTTTCATCGTGGGTGGCAGCCAGAGTCCTGCATTGGGAATCCAGGGTCCCCAGTCTGGAGGGCTAGGGTTCCAGTCCTCAGGGGACAGAAGCCTGACACCCAACCTAGGGTTAGTTTAGGGTTGTAAGGGCATGGCAGCCCCGATCTGATGGCGCTGTGGTGATGCTTCCCAATGCCTGAGTTGAGGGCGCGAGTCTGTAGCACTGTGAGAGTCCTGGTTCCTGGTCCTTGGGTGTGCCAGAAGTGGCAGTGGCCTTTGGGAGGCATGCAGGTTTCTCCCGCTCTGCGGGTTCAACACATTTCTAAAGGGCAGGGTTTCCTCCTGGGATCAGGCGCAATTATGGGGTGCAGCTCAGGGGTCCCTCATCTGGCCGTTTGGGGGACCAGGCTATGGAGGAGGGATGCCTGAACACACAACCTGGGCTAGAGTTAGTATTAGGGTTAGGCTTAGCATTAAGGTTATGTCTTAGGGAGAAGGCATGTGGGATCTGCCAGCACAGATATTGGCTCACTGAAGGGCTGAGTTGAGGGCAGGGCTCCGGAGGCTTCTCAGGCCCTGGGTTTTTGGCCTGGAGGTGCAAAGATGGCGGGAATGGCCTCAGGGAAGCTTGGCCGGTTCCTAGGGCTCTGAGGGTGTTGGAGAGCACCAAATGGAATCTCCTGCTGGTTGAGAAGCTGAGTCATGCCATCAGTTTGGTGCTCCCACCCATGGGTGGAATTGGGTGTCAGGGTTCTAGAACCTGAACACCCAACCTAGGGTTAGGGTTTGGTCCTGGGAGAATGGCAGGCCTGATGTGCCAGCACGGACTCAGGCTCTCTGGAGGGCTGGGCTGAGGGCATTGTTCTGGCGGCCTGTAAGGCTAAGGAATTGTGGTGTGGGGGTGCTCAGAAGGTGTGGTTGGCTTTAGGGGTCATGGAGGTTTCTCCGGCAAGGAGCGTTCTGCAAAGGTCCATGTGGTCAAGTTTCATCATGGGTGGCAGCCAGAGTCCTACGTTGGGAATATGGGGTCCCCAGTCTGGAGGGCTAGGGAGCCAGTCCTCTGGGGACTGAAGCCTGAACACCCAACCGAGGGTTAGGTTTAGGTCACAGGGGCATGGCGGCCCGGATCTGCCGGCACAGTGATGACCAATCCCGATGCCTGAGTTGAGGACGTGAGTCTGCAGGACCGTGAGACTCCTCATTCCTGCTCCTCAGGGGCGCCGGTATTGGGGGTGGCGTCAGGGAGGCATTCTCGTTTCTTCTGCTCTGTAGGTTCAGCACATTCCTTTTTTTTTTCACCTTCAATATCTATCTATCTATATTATTTCTTTTCAGCGTAACAGTATTCCTTATTTTTGCACCACACCCAGTGCTCCATGCAACACGTGCCCTCCCTAATACCCACCACCTTGTTCTCCCAACCTCCCACTCCCCACCCATTCAAGACCCTCAGGTTCTTTTTCAGAGTCCGTAGTCTCTCATGGTTCACCTCCCCTTCCCATTTCCCACAACTTCCTTCTCCTCTCCATCTCCCCATGTCCTCCTTGTTCTTTGTTATGCTCCACAAATAAGTGAAACCATATGATAATTGACTCTCTCTGCTTGACTTATTTCACTCAGCATAATCTCTTCCACTCCCGTCCATATTGCTACAAAAGTTGGTATTCATCTTTTCTGATGGAGGCATAATACTCCATCTTGTATATGGACCACATCTTCCTTATCCATTCGTCCATTGAAGG
This sequence comes from Meles meles, assembly GCF_922984935.1. Lineage (NCBI taxonomy): Eukaryota > Metazoa > Chordata > Mammalia > Carnivora > Mustelidae > Meles > Meles meles. Next base: position 42,748 of record NW_025721165.1, on the reverse strand, counting down.
GCATCTTGGTTCTTTCCACAGTTTGGCGACCGAGGCCTTTGCTGCTATAATCATTGGGGTACAGATGGCCCTTCTTTTCACTCCATCTGTATCTTTGGGGTAAATACCCAGCAGTGCAATTGCAGGGTCATAGGGAAGCTGTATTCTTAATTTCTGGAGGAATCTCCACACTGTTCTCCAAAGTGGCTGCACCAACTTGCATTCCCACCAACAGTGTAAGAGGGTTCCCCTTTCTCCACATCCTCTCCAACACACGTTGTTTCCTGTCTTGCTAATTGTGGCCTTTCTAACTGGTGTCAGGTGGTATCTCAATGTCGTTTTCATTTGAATCTCCCTGATGGCTAGTGATGATGAACATTTTGTCCTGTGTCTGATAGCCATTTGTATGTCTTCGTTGGAGGAGTGTCTGTTCATATCTTCTGCCCATTTTTGGATATGATTATCTGTTTTGTGTGTGTTGAGTTTGAGAAGTTCTTTCCAGATCCTGGATATCAACCTTTTGTCTGAACTGTCATTTACAAATATCTTCTCCCGTTCCGTGGGTTGCCTTTTGATTGGTGGACTGTTCCCTTTGCTGTGCAGAAGCTTTTGATCTTGATGAAGTGCCAAAAGTTCATTTTCGCTTTTCTTTCCTTGGCCTTTGGAGACATATCTTGAAAGAAGTTGCTGTGGCTGATATCGAAGAGGTTACTGCCTATGTACTCCTCTAGGATTCTGAGATAATCCTGTCTCACGTTGAGCTCCTTTATCGAGTTCGAGTTTATCATTGTGTATGGTGTAAGAGAATGGTCGAGTTTCATTCTTCTACATATCGCTGTCCAGTTTCCCCAGCACCATTGATTGAGGAGAATGTCTTTTGTTACATTGAATATTTTTTCCTGATTTCTCGATGATTATATCACAATAGAGTTGAGGGTCCGTATCTAATCGGGATCGAATTGGGCAGAGCGCTCATGAAAATTGGCTGGCGTTGGACAACCATGGGGACCGCCTTGTTCTGCGTGGCCCAGGACCCTTTCTCGCTCGGGGTATGTCGCAGCCACCAGAAAACGCGCCGAGACGACGGGGCCCGGCCGGGGGCCTCAGCACCAGGGAGCTTGCTCCGAGCAGAGTTGATGGAGGGGCTGTGGTCGGGAATCTGGCTCCTCCTTGGAGGGAGGCCGGGGCGCCCGGGATGGGCTTGGCCTCTCTGGGGGAACAAATGGATCTGTCGCTCCCCAGCTCTGTCGCAGCCACGAAAGGGGCCGATGGCGCCGGGACGGTCGGGGGACTCATGCAGCCGGACTCAGGGTTCCCCATGGGGAGGCCCGCAGGCTCAGTCCCCTGGCAACGGAAGGCTGAGCAAGCAGGCCCGGGCCCAGGCCCGGCTTTCGGGGCTGGCCCGGCCCCAGCTGCCGGCGCCAGGGAGGGGAACCCCGGAGGCTGAGGAGCGGGAGGCGTCGGCCTCCCCGGGGCCCGCCTCTCAGAGCTCCTACTGGCGGTGCCGGATCGCGAAAACATGCGATTCCGGACAGGGCCCTGGGGGGGTGGCCCTGCGGCCCTGTGGTGCCCGAAGTGTGTTCGCTGGGCGTTTTCCGGCCATTCTCACGAGCGTTCTGCCCAAATCGGGATCGATTTGGGCAGAACGCTCGTGAGAATTGGCCGGCGTTGGGCAGCCCTGGTCAGCGCCCAGTTCCGCGTGGAGCAGGGCCCTTTCTCGCTCGGGGCATGGCGCGGCCACCCGGAAAACGAGCCGCGACGATGGGGCGCGGCCGGCGGCCCCGGGGCCGGGGAGTTTTCCCTGAGCAGAGTTGATGGAGGCGCCGTGGCCGGGCGTCCGCCTCCGCCGTGGTGGGCGGCCGGGGCAGCCGTGGAGGGGCTGGCCTCTCTAGGGGACCGGATTGATCTATCACTCCACAGCTGGGACGAAGCCGCGAAAGGTGCCGTTGTTGCCGGGACGGTCGGGGGGACTCGTGGCGCGGGACTCAGGGTTCCCCATGCGGAGGCCCCCAGGCTCAGGCCCCTGGCAACGGAAGGCTGAGCAAGCAGGCCCGGGCCCGGGCCCGGCTTTCGGGGCTGGCCCGGCCCCAGCGGCCGGCGCCAGGGAGGGGACCCCCGGAGGCTGAGGAGCGGGAGGCGTCGGCCTCCCCGGGGCCCGCCTCTCAGAGCTCCTCCTGGCGGTGCCGGATCGCGAAAACATGCGATTCCGGACAGGGCCTTGGGGGGGTGGCCCTGCGGCCCTGTGGTGCCCGAAGTGTGTTCGCTGGGCGTTTTCCGGCCATTCTCACGAGCGTTCTGCCCAAATCGGGATCGATTTGGGCAGAACGCTCGTGAGAATTGGCCGGCGTTGGGCAGCCCTGGTCAGCGCCCAGTTCCACGTGGAGCAGGGCCCTTTCTCGCTCGGGGCATGTCGCGGCCACCCGGAAAACGAGCCGCGACGATGGGGCGCGGCCGGCGGCCCCGGGGCCGGGGAGTTTTCCCTGAGCAGAGTTGATGGAGGCGCCGTGGCCGGGCGTCCGCCTCCGCCGTGTTGGGCGGCCGGGGCAGCCGTGGAGGGGCTGGCCTCTGTAGGGGACCGGATTGATCTATCACTCCACAGCTGGGACGAAGCCGCGAAAGGTGCCGTTGTCGCCGGGACGGTCGGGGGGACTCGTGGCGTGGGACTCAGGGTTCACCATGAGGAGGCCCCCAGGCTCAGGCCCCTGGCAATGGAAGGCTGAGCAAGCAGGCCCGGGCCCGGGCCCGGCTTTCGGGGCTGGCCCGGCCCCAGCGGCCGGCGCCAGGGAGGGGACCCCCGGAGGCTGAGGAGCGGGAGGTGTCAGCCTCCCCGGGGCCCGCCTCCCGGAGCTCCTCCCGGCGGTGCCGGAACGCGTCAACACGCGATCCCGGACAGGGCACCCGTGGGGCGGCCCTGCGGCCCTGTGGTGCCCGAAGTGTGTTCGCCGGGCGTTTTCCGGCCAATTCTCATGAGCGTTCTGCCCAAATCGGGATCGATTTGGGCAGAACGCTCGTGAGAATTGGCCGGCGTTGGGCAGCCCTGGTCAGCGCCCAGTTCCGCGTGGAGCAGGGCCCTTTCTCGCTCGGGGCATGGCGCGGCCACCCGGCAAACGAGCCGTGATGATGGGGCGCGGCCGGCGGCCCCAGCGCCGGGGTGGTTTCCCCGAGCAGAGTTGATGGAGGCGCCGTGGCCGGGCGTCCGCCTCCGCCGTGGCGGGCGTCCGGGGCGCCCATGGAGGGGGCAGGCCTCCGTGGGGGAACGGATGGATCTCTCACTCCACGGCTGGGACGAAGCCGCGAAAGGTGCCGTTGTCGCCGGGACGGTCGGGGGACTCGTGGCGCGGGACTGAGGGTTCCCCATGGGGATGCCCCCAGGCTCAGGCCCCTGGCAACGGAAGGCTGAGCAAGCAGGTCAGGGCCCGGGCCCGGCTTTCGGTGCTGTCCCGGCCCCAAGTGCCAGCGCCAGGGAGGGGACCCCCGGAGGCTGAGGAGCGGGAGGCGTCGGCCTCCCCGGGGCACGCCTCCCGGAGCTCCTCCTGGCGGTGCCGGAACGCGACGACCCGCGATCCCGGACAGGGCCCCGGGGGGGGGCCGCCCTGCGGCCCTGTGGTGCCCGAAGTGTGTTCGCCGGGCGTTTTCCGGCCAATTCGCACGAGCGTTCTGTCCAAATCGGGATCGATTTGGGCAGAACGCTCGTGAGAATTGGCCGGCGTTGGGCAGCCCTGGTCAGCGCCCAGTTCCGCGTGCAGCAGGGCCCTTCTCGCTCGGGGCATGGCGCGGCCACCCGGAAAACGAGCCGCGACGATGGGGCGCGGCCGGCAGCCACGGCGCCGGGGAGTTTTCTCCTAGAAGAGTGGATGGAGGCGCCGTGGCCGGGCGTCCGCCTCCGCCGTGGCGGGCGGCCGGGGCGCCCCTGGAGGGGGCTGGCCTCTGTGGGGAAACGGACTGGTCTCTCACTCCGCGGCTAGGACGAAGCCGCGAAAGGTGCCGTTGTCGCCGGGACGGTCGGGGGACTCGTGGCGCGGGACTCAGGGTTCCCCATGGGGAGGCCCCCAGGCTCAGGCACCTGGCAACGGAAGGCTGAGCAAGCAGGCCCGGGCCCGGGCCCGGCTTTCGGGGCTGGCCTGGCCCCAGCTGCCGGCGCCAGGGAGGGGACCACCGGAGGCTGAGGAGCGGGAGGCGTCGGCCTCCCCGGGGCACGCCTCCCGGAGCTCCTCCTGGAGGTGCCGGAACGCGACGACCCGCGATCCCCGACAGGGCCCCGGGGGGGGCCGCCCTGCGGCCCTGTGGTGCCCGAAGTGTGTTCGCCGGGCGTTTTCCGGCCAATTCTCACGAGCGTTCTGCCCAAATCGGGATCAGAACGCTCGTGAGAATTGGCCGGCGTTGGGCAGCCCTGGTCAGCGCCCAGTTCCGCGTGCAGCAGGGCCCTTCTCGCTCGGGGCATGGCGCGGCCACCCGGAAAACGAGCCGCGACGATGGGGCGCGGCCGGCAGCTGCGGCGCCGGGGAGTTTCCCCGAGCAGAGTGGATGGAGGCGCCGTGGCCGGGCGTCCGCCTCCGCCGTGGCGGGCGGCCGGGGCGCCCCTGGAGGGGGCTGGCCTCTGTGGGGAAACGGACTGGTCTCTCACTCCGCGGCTAGAACGAAGCCGCGAAAGGTGCCGTTGTCGCCGGGACGGTCGGGGGACTCGTGGCGCGGGACTCAGGGTTCCCCATGCGGAGGCCCCCAGGCTCAGGCCCCTGGCAACGGAAGGCTGAGCAAGCAGGCCCGGGCCCGGGCCCGGCTTTCGGGGCTGGCCCGGCCCCAGCGGCCGGCGCCAGGGAGGGGACCCCCGGAGGCTGAGGAGCGGGAGGCGTCGGCCTCCCCGGGGCCCGCCTCTCAGAGCTCCTCCTGGCGGTGCCGGATCGCGAAAACATGCGATTCCGGACAGGGCCTTGGGGGGGTGGCCCTGCGGCCCTGTGGTGCCCGAAGTGTGTTCGCTGGGCGTTTTCCGGCCATTCTCACGAGCGTTCTGCCCAAATCGGGATCGATTTGGGCAGAACGCTCGTGAGAATTGGCCGGCGTTGGGCAGCCCTGGTCAGCGCCCAGTTCCACGTGGAGCAGGGCCCTTTCTCGCTCGGGGCATGTCGCGGCCACCCGGAAAACGAGCCGCGACGATGGGGCGCGGCCGGCGGCCCCGGGGCCGGGGAGTTTTCCCTGAGCAGAGTTGATGGAGGCGCCGTGGCCGGGCGTCCGCCTCCGCCGTGTTGGGCGGCCGGGGCAGCCGTGGAGGGGCTGGCCTCTGTAGGGGACCGGATTGATCTATCACTCCACAGCTGGGACGAAGCCGCGAAAGGTGCCGTTGTCGCCGGGACGGTCGGGGGGACTCGTGGCGCGGGACTCAGGGTTCCCCATGAGGAGGCCCCCAGGCTCAGGCCCCTGGCAATGGAAGGCTGAGCAAGCAGGCCCGGGCCCGGGCCCGGCTTTCGGGGCTGGCCCGGCCCCAGCGGCCGGCGCCAGGGAGGGGACCCCCGGAGGCTGAGGAGCGGGAGGTGTCAGCCTCCCCGGGGCCCGCCTCCCGGAGCTCCTCCCGGCGGTGCCGGAACGCGTCAACACGCGATCCCGGACAGGGCACCCGTGGGGCGGCCCTGCGGCCCTGTGGTGCCCGAAGTGTGTTCGCCGGGCGTTTTCCGGCCAATTCTCATGAGCGTTCTGCCCAAATCGGGATCGATTTGGGCAGAACGCTCGTGAGAATTGGCCGGCGTTGGGCAGCCCTGGTCAGCGCCCAGTTCCGCGTGGAGCAGGGCCCTTTCTCGCTCGGGGCATGGCGCGGCCACCCGGAAAACGAGCCGTGATGATGGGGCGCGGCCGGCGGCCCCAGCGCCGGGGTGGTTTCCCCGAGCAGAGTTGATGGAGGCGCCGTGGCCGGGCGTCCGCCTCCGCCGTGGCGGGCGTCCGGGGCGCCCATGGAGGGGGCAGGCCTCCGTGGGGGAACGGATGGATCTCTCACTCCACGGCTGGGACGAAGCCGCGAAAGGTGCCGTGGTCGCCGGGACGGTCGGGGGACTCGTGGCGCGGGACTGAGGGTTCCCCATGGGGATGCCCCCAGGCTCAGGCCCCTGGCAACGGAAGGCTGAGCAAGCAGGTCAGGGCCCGGGCCCGGCTTTCGGGGCTGTCCCGGCCCCAAGTGCCAGCGCCAGGGAGGGGACCCCCGGAGGCTGAGGAGCGGGAGGCGTCGGCCTCCCCGGGGCACGCCTCCCGGAGCTCCTCCTGGCGGTGCCGGAACGCGACGACCCGCGATCCCGGACAGGGCCCCGGGGGGGGCCGCCCTGCGGCCCTGTGGTGCCCGAAGTGTGTTCGCCGGGCGTTTTCCGGCCAATTCGCACGAGTGTTCTGCCCAAATCGGGATCGATTTGGGCAGAACGCTCGTGAGAATTGGCCGGCGTTGGGCAGCCCTGGTCAGCGCCCAGTTCCGCGTGCAGCAGGGCCCTTCTCGCTCGGGGCATGGCGCGGCCACCCGGAAAACGAGCCGCGACGATGGGGCGCGGCCGGCGGCCCCGGCGCCGGGGAGGTTTCCCCGAGGAGAGTGGAAGGAGGCGCCGTGGCCGGGCGTCCGCCTCCGCCGTGGCGGGCGGCCGGGGCGCCCATAGAGGGGGCTGGCCTCTGTGGGGGAACGGAGTGATCTCTCACTCCACGGCTGGGACGAAGCCGCGAAAGGTGCCGTTGTCGCTGGGACGGTCGGGGGGACTCGTGGCGCGGGACTCAGGGTTCCCCATGCGGAGGCCCCCCGGCTCAGGCCCCTGGCAACGGAAGGCTGAGGAAGCAGGCCTGGGCCCGGGCCCGGCTTTCGGGTCCGGCCCGTCCCGAGCTGCCCCCGCCAAGGAGGGGACCCCCGGAGGCTGAGGAGCGGGAGGCGTCGGCCTCCCCGGGGCCCACATCCCGGAGCTCCTCCTGGCGGTACCGGATCGCGACGACACGCGATCCCGGGCAGGGCCCAGGGGGGTGGCCCTGCGGCCCTGTCGTGCCCAAAGTGTGTTTGCCGCCTGTTTTCCGGCCAATTCTCACGAGCGTTTTGCCCAAATCGGGATCGATTTGGTCAGAACGCTCGTGAGAATTCGCCGGCTTTCGGCAGCCCTGGTGACCGCCCAGTTCCGTGAGGCCCAGGGCCCTTTCTCTCTTGGGGCATTTCGCGGCCACCCTGACAACGAGCCGTGACGATGGGGCGCAGTCGGCGGTCCCGGCGCCGGGGAGTTTTCCCTGAGCAGAGTTGATGGAGGGGCTGTGGCCGGGCGTCCGCCTTCGCCCTGGTAGGCCCCCGGGGCGCACTTGGAGCGGTCTGGCCTCTGTGGGGGAACGAACTGATCTCTCACTCGGCTGGGACGCAGCCGCGAAAGGCACCATTGTCTCTGGGACTGTGGCGGACTTGTGGCCCGGGACTCAGGATTCCCGGGGTGAGGCCCTAGGTACAGGCCCCTGGCAATGGAAGGCTGAACAAGCAGGCCTGGGTCCGGGCCCGGATTTCGTGGCAGGCCCGGCCCCAGCTGCCACCGCCAAGGTGAGACCCCCAGAATCTGTGGAGAGGGAGGCGTCTGCCTCGCCATCAGGGAGATTCTAATTAAAACTACATTGAGATACCACCTGACACCAGTTAGAATGTCCAAAATTAGGAAGACAGGAAATAACGTTTGTTGGAGAGGATGTCGAGAAAGTGGAACCCTTTTACACTGTTGGTGAGACTGCAATTTAGTGCAGCCACTTTGGAGAACAGTGTGCAGATGATTCAAGAAATTAAAAATAGAGCTTCCCTATGACCCTGCAATTACACTGATGGGTATTTACCCCAAAGATACAGATGGAGTGAAAAGAAGAGCCATCTGTACCCCAATGTTTATTGCAGCAATGGCCACGGTCGCTAAACTGTGGAAAGAACCAAGATGCCCTTCAACGGATGAATGGATAAGGAAGATGTGATACATATACACAATGGAGTATTATGGCTCCATCAGAAAGGATGAATACCCAACTTTTGTAGCGACATGGAAGGGACTCGAAGAGATTATGCTGAGTGAAATAAGTCAAGCAGAGAGAGTCAAATATCATATGGTCTCCCTTATTTGTGGAGCATAACAAAGAACACGGAGGACATGGGGAGATGGAGAGGAGAGGGAGTTGAGGGAACCTGGAAGGGGAGATGAACCATGAGAGACTATGGACTCTGAAAAACAACCTGAGTGTTTTGGAAGGGCGGGGGTTGGGAGGTTGGGGAACCAGGTGGTGGGTAATAGGGAGGGCACGTACTGCATGGAGCACTGGGTGTGGTGCAAAAACAGTGAACACTGTTATGCTGAAAATAAACAAATAAAAAAAAGAAAATTGTACTCTTAGTCCCCGTCATCTATATCACTCATCCCTCCATCCACTTCCACTCTGGTAACCACAGAGTCGGTTTTTGTTTTGTATCTTCTTTCTCCTTTATTTATGTATGTTTGTTTCCTAAATTCCATGGAAGAGTGACATCCAAAGGCCTTTGTCTTTCTCTGACTGACTGATTTCACTTAGGATAGTATTCTCTAGCTCCATCCATGTGTCTGCAAATGGCAAGATTTTTTATGGCTGAGTAATTTCGCACTGTGTGTGTGTGTGTATACATTTATCATCTCATTTATCAAGTTATCAAGAAATACTTGGATTGTTTCCATATTGTAATATTGTAATTAATGTTGCAAGAATCATAGGGGCACATGTATCCTTTTGAGTTACTGTTCTCATATTCGTCGGGTAATCACCCGGTAGTGTGATTGCTGGATTATAAGGTAGTTCTAATATTTAACGTTTTGAAGAACAGTGATACTGTTTTCCACAGGGACTGCAGCAGCTAGCATTCCCACCACAGTGCAAGAGGGTTCCCTTTTACCCACATCCTCCCAACATTTGTTTTCTTGTGCTGGTGCTGTTAGCCATTCTGATAGTATGAGGTAATATCTCATGGACCTTTTCATTTGGATTTTCCTGTTGATGGCTGATGTGAACATCTTCTCACGTGACTGTTGGCCATCTGTATGTCTTCTTTGGAGCAATGTCTGTTCATGTCTTCTGTCTATTTTTTAATTGGATTTTTTGTTTTTTGGTTGTTGCGTTGTATCAGTTCTACATATTTTGGACACTACCCCTTTATTGCACATGATATTTGCAAACATCTTCTCCTATTAAGTATGTTGTATTCTATTTATTACATTTTCATTGCTGTTCTGCTGTGCGGTAAGTTTTTATATTGATGGAGCTCTAGTAGTTTATTTTTGCTTTTGTTTCCTTTGCCTTAGGAGGCATGTCTATTAAATGTATGGTTCATGTCAGAGAAGTTACTGTCTGTGCCCTCTTGTAGGATTTTTATGATTTAAGGTCTCACATTGAGGTCTTGAAACTGTTTTGAGTTTATTTGTCCATATGGTGTAAGAAAGCAGTCTAATTTCATTGTTTTGTGCATAGCTGTTCAGTTTTCCCAACACCATTTGTTGTAGAAACTGTCCTTTTCCCTTTTAATAGTTTTGCCTCTTTTGCAGAAGATTAATTGGGCACGTGATTGTGGGCTGATGTCTGAGCTTCTATTCCGTTTCCTTGGTCACTGTGTGTATTTTTTTTTTTTTGCCAGTCCCATACTGTGAGGATGAACGCAGCTTTGTAGTATAATTTGAAATATGGAATTGTGACGCCTCCAGCTTTGTTTTTCTTCATAACATTGTGCTGGTTGTTCAGTATCTTTTGTGATTCCATACAAATTGTTAGGGTAGTTTATTTGAGTTCTTTCATTTTTTATTTGAATTCAATGAGCCAACTTATCATACATCATTATTTTCAGATGTAGTGTTAAATAATATATCAGATGTGTATTGCATCACGTGCCCTCCTTAATGCCCATCACCCCAGTTACCCCCCCACCCCCCATCCAGCAACCCTCAGTTGGTTGCTATAGTTAAGAGTCTGTCATGGTTTTTTCCCCATCTCTGATGACTTCCCATTCTGTTTCCCCTTCCTTTGCCTACGGTTCTCTGCCCTGTTTCTGATATTTCACATATGAGTGAAACCGTATGATAATTGTGTTTCTTTCATGGACATATTTTACTCAGCATAATATCTTCCAGACCCATCCAGGTTGATGTGATGGTAAGTATTCATCCTTTCTGATGGCTGAGGAATATTCCATTGAATATATGAACCACATCTTCTTTATCCATTCCTCTGTCCATAGATATCTGGGTTCTTTCCATAGTTTATCTAGAGTGGATATTGTTGCGATGAACACTGGGGTGCAGGTGCCAGTTCTTTCCCCTACATCTCTATTTTTGTGGTAAAAGCCCTGTAGTGAAATTGCTGTGTTTTAGGGTAACTTTACTTTTAACTTCTTGAGGAAACCCCGTACTGTTTTCCAGAGTGGATATAACAGTCTGCATTCCAACCAGGAGTGTAGGAGGGTTCTCCATTCTCTGCATCCTCACCAATATTTGTGGTTTCATGTCCTGTTAACTTTAGACATTCTGCCTGGTGTGATAGGACACCTCAATGTGGTTTAGATTTGCATTTCCCAGAAGCCATGTGATATAGAACATTTATGTATATATCTGTTGGTCACATGCGTGTCATCATTGGAGAAATATCTGTTCATATTTTCGCCCATGTCTAGACCTTCCGTTGGATTAAGGCCCAGAAGCCTAGAAGATACAATCAGCCAGAACTTTGGAGATTTTCACAAGGTCTGAGATACAATGGAGATTTAGGGTGTGTATCAAGCTCAGGGATTGTCTTCAGAGCGTGGATGGAAGTGTAGGTTCACTGACATTGTCTCAGGTTTGCATTCAGATGTCTCATGCTCTGAATCCAGTCTGGAGTAAAAAAAGGAGTTTCCTTTTGTGTGGCGGGCTGATCCTCTGGTTTTGCTAAAGTGTTCCCAATACCCGGGGCTTGGGATCCAGGCCTCTACAGATGGACCTCTCAGAACTCCAAATAGGGTTAGGGTTAGGACCTAGGAAAATGGAAGGTCTGAATTGCCAACCGTGTGGTGAGCGTCCTGGAGGGCTGAGTTGAGGACATGGGTCAGGGTGAGTGTCCGGCTCAGGGTTTCAATCCATGAGCCCTTGAATGTGGGAGTTCACTGGGATGGAAACAGATGGGCCTTCATATTTATACTGACCTATATACTTACTGGAGTCCATTATGGAAAGATTTCCATCTGGGTGTGAGGCTGAGTCCTGTGGTATTGCTCAGGCATCCCCAAATCCTAGGGCTTTGGAGCCCACCCTTATGGGACGGAGACATGAGAACCCAAGCTAGGGATAGAGTTAGGGCCAAAGGACATTGCAGGCCCAAACAGCTGACAGTGTGTGTGGTTCCTAGAGGCTGGAATTAAGGATGAGTGTTCTGGTTCTGGTCAGGCACAGGGTTTGTGACCTAGAGGCCACTGAAATTGGGGGTTTGCTGGTATAGGCTCAGATGGGCAGGCATTTTATCCTGCTTTGAATACTTTCTAGAGGTCTACATGGCACGCTTTCCTCCTGTGTGTTAGGATGAGTCCTGTGGTATGGCTAAGGTGACCCCAGTCTGTGGGGTAGGGAGCCAGACCCCTAAGAATTGAATGCTCAGAACACAAACTAAGCTTCAGTTAGGTGTTAGGAGCATGGCAGGCCCAATCTGATGGTGGTGTGGGAAGCTATCCAGAGGGCTGAGTACAGAGGGATGGATAGAGTAAATGTCAGGTTCAGGTTTGTGTCCAGCTGCTGACTCTGGGTGAACTCAGTGGTGCGTGGCAGATTTCTCCTGCTCAGAATCCTTTGCAGAGTCCCAAATGGTATGGTTTCCTTCTGGGTGGCAGGCAGAGATCTCAAATATTGCTCAGGGGTCCCCATCCGTGGGACTTGGGTGCCAGTCCTCTGGGGACAGAGCATGAAACCCCAACGTAGGGTTAGGGCTAGGTCCCAGCAACATGACAGGCCTGATTTGCTGGTGCTGTGCAGAGCTCTCACGGGGACTGAGTAGAGAACATGGGCCAGTCTGAGTCAGGCTCCGGGTTGGTGGCCCTGGGGGGAAAGGCAGATTTCTCCTGCTCTCAGTCCTTGGCAGAGTTCCAATTCTACTGTTTCCTTCTGGGTTGAAGACAGAGTCCTCTGGCATTTCACAGGGGTCCCACATATGTGGGGCTTTGGTACCTGTATTCTTGGGACACAAGACAGAAAATGTACCTAAGTTTTGGTTAGGGCTGAGGGTCATGTCAGTCTCAATAGGCCACCCTGAGAGGAGTGACCTGGGGAGCAGAGTTGAGGACGTGGGTCAGTGTGAGTGTTAAGATCCAGGTGTGAACGGGGGGTGCTGAAAGTGGGATAGCCTCAGGGGGCCAAGAAATATTCTGGTATAGTTCAGGTGTAACCCATCAGCGGAGCTTTGGTGTCAATCATCAGAGGACAGAAGACTGAAAACACAACCTAGGGCTTGGAAAAGAGCACAGGGGCATGGCTGGCCTGATCTGCTGGTGCTGAGGCTAGATGTCTGGGGTACTGAGTTGAGGGCCATGGTCAGGTGGTGCATTACGATCTGGGTTTGTGCCTGGGGGGTGGCCGAAGGTGGAGGTGGCTTCAGGGAGCATGAAGATTTCTCCCATTCCGATGGTTCTGTGCAGCTCCAAACAGAACGGTTTCCTCCCGGGTGGCAGACAGAGCACTGGGTTGTGGCTCAGGGGTCCAAATATGGAGGAATTGGGGGACCAGCCTCTGGGGATGAAGACTGAAAAAGCAACCTAGGCTTAAGGTTAGGGTCAGGGGCATGGCAGGCCCAATTTGCTGGCACTGAGAAGGGATCCCAGGGGGATGAATTGAGGGCAGAGGTCCGGTGGCATGAGAGGGTCCAGGTTTGTGGTCAGGGGACCGCTGAAGGAGGGGGTTGTGCTCAGGGAGGCATGCAGTTTCTCCCACTCTGAGTGTTCTACTCAGTTTCAAATGGCACGGTTTCCTCCTGGGTGGTAGGCAGGCTGAGTGCCAGCCTCCACATTTGTGGCCCAATAGTGCGCAGAGGGTGGGGGATAGCCTCGGGTGAACCGTGCAGGTTTCTCCCGCTCTGAGGATTCGACACAGCTCCAAACAGCATGGTTTCCTCCTGCATGGTGGACAGAGTCCTGAGGTGTCACTCAGGATTCTTTAATCTTGGGGTCTTGGGGTCAGGACTCTTGGGGATGATACCTGAAAACCAAAATTAGGGATAGGGTTAAGGCCTAGGGCCATGGTAGACCTGATATGCCAGTGCAGAGGCAGGTGCCCTGGTGCGCTGAGTTGAGCTCGGGTGTCAGACGGGGTCTTAGCCTCTAGGTGTGTGTCCAGACGTTCGCATAACCTGGGGGTGACTTCAGGGGTGCATGGAAGTTTCTCCAGCTCTGAGGGTTCAGCGCAGCTCCAAACAGCACAGCGGTGCCCTGCGTGGCAGGCAGATTCCCAGCATGAGTATCAGGCATCCTCAATCCTTATGACGCAGTATGTGGTCTATTCTGGAGGAGGTTCCATGTGCACTTGAGAAGAATGGGCATTCTGTTGTTTTAGGGTGGAATGTTCTGTATATGTCTATGAGGTCCATCTGGTCCAATGTTTCATTCAATGCTCTTATTTCTTTTTTAATTTTCTGCTTCGATGATCTGTCTATTTTTGAGAGAGGCGTATGAAGATCTCCTACTATTATTGTATTCATATCAATATGACTCTTTATCTTGATTAATAGTTTTCCAATTTTAGTATATGTGCTGCCAAAGCGAGCACGATTAATAGTTTTCTTATGGAATTGGGTGCTCCCATATTGGGGGCATAGATATTCACAATTGTTAGATCATCTTGGCGGATAGTCCCTTTAAGAATTATGGAGTGTCCTTCTGTATCTCTGACTACAGTCTTTAGTTTAAAATCTAATTTATCTGATATGAGAATCGCTACCCCGGCCTTCTTTTGAGGCCCATTGTCATGAAAGATGCTTCTCCATCCGTTCACTTTCAGTCTGGGTGTATCCTTAGGTTCAAAATGGGTCTCTTGTAGACAACATATGGATGGGTCCTGTCGTTTTATCCAATCTGCAACCCTGTGTCGTTTTATGGGCGCATTTAGGCCATTCACATTGAGAGTGATTATTGAGAGATAGGTTTTGATTCATGTCATGTTGCCTTTGAAGTCTTTCTGTCTGTAGATTGTTTCTATATTTCTGTTCAATGATATTCTTAGGATTTTTTCTCTTTTATAGGACCCCCCTTAATATTTCCTGCAGTGTCGGCTTGGTGGTTGCATAGTCTTTTAAGCCTTGCTGGTCTTGGAAACTCTTTATCTCTCCATCCATTTTAAATGTCAGTCTTGCTGGATAGAGTATTCTTGGTTGCATGTTCTTCTCATTTAGTACTCTGAATATATTTTGCCAGCCCTTCCTGGCTTGCCTGGTCTCTGTGAAAAGGTCTGACGTTATTCTAATGGGCTTGGATGCCCACTCTCACCACTCTTGTTCAACATAATATTAGAAGTCCTAGCAACGGCAATCAGACAACAAAGAGAAATAAAAGGTATCCAAATTGGCAAGGAAGAAGTCAAACTCTCTCTCTTCGCAGATGACATGATTTTTTATATGGAAAACCCCAAAGACTCCACCCCCAAACTACTAGACTCATACAGCAATTCAGTAACGTGGCAGGATACAAAGTCAATGTACAGAAATCAGTGGCTTTCTTATACACTAACAATGAAAATACAGAAATGGAAATTAGAGAATCGATTCCATTTACTAGAGCACCAAGAACCATAAGATACCTGGGAATAAACCTAACCAAAGAGGTAAAGGAACTCTACTCGAGGAACTACAGAACACTCATGAAAGAAATTGAAGAAGACCCAAAAAGATGGAAGACAATTCCATGCTCTTGGATTGGAAGAATAAACATTGTGAAAATGTTTATACTGCCTAGAGCAATCTATGCTTTTAATGCCATTCCGATCAAAATTCCACCGGTAGTTTTCAAAGAGCTGGAGCCAATAATCCTAAAATTTGTATGGAATCAGAAGAGACCCCAAATTGCTAAGGCAATGTTGAAAAACAAAAACAAAACTGGCGGCATCACGTTACCCGATTTCAAGCTTTACTACAAAGCTGCAATCACCAAGACAGCGTGGTCCTGGCATAAAAACAGACACATAGACCAGTGGAACAGAGTGGAGAGCCCAGATATGGACCCTCAACTCCACGGTGAAATAATCTTCGACAAAACAGGAAAAAATATTCAATGGAAAAAAAGACAGTCTCTTCAATCAATGGTGCTGGGAAAACTGGACAGCTATATGTAGAATAATGAAAATCAACCATTCTCTTACACTCGAAATGGATAAAAGACCTCATCATGAGACAGGAATCCATCAGAATCCGAGAGGAGAACATAGGCAGTAACCTCTTCGATATCAGCCACAGCAACTTCTTTCAAGATATGTCTCCAAAGGCCAAGGAAACAAAAGCGAAAATAAACTTTTGGCACTTCATCAAGATCAAAAGCTTCTGCACAGCAAAGGAAACAGTCCACCAAACAAAAAGGCAACCCACGGAATGGGAGAAGATATTTGCAAATGACAGTTCAGACAAAAGGTTGATATCCAGGATCTAGAAAGAACTTCTCAAACTCAACACACACAAAACAGATAATCATATCCAAAAATGGGCAGAAGATATGAACAGACACTTCTCCAACGAAGACCTACGAATGGCTATCAGACACATGAAAAAATGTTCATCATCACTAGCCATCAGGGAGATTCAAATTAAAACCACATTGAGATACCACCTGACACCAGTTAGAATGGCCAAAATGAGCAAGACAGGAAACAACGATTGTTGGAGAGGATGTGGAGAAAGGGGAACCCTCTTACACTGTTGGTGGGAATGCAAGTTGGTGCAGCCACTTTGGAGAACAGTGTGGAGATTCCTCAAGAAATTAAGACTAGAGCTTCCCTATGACCCTGCAATTGCACTGCTGGGTATTTACCCCAAAGATACAGATGGAGTGAAAAGAAGGGCCATCTGTACCCCAATGTTTATTGTAGCAATGGCTATGCTCACCAAACTGTGGAAAGAACCAAGATGCCCTTCAACGGATGAATGGATAAGGAAGATGTGGTACATATACGCAATGGAGTATTATGCCTCCATCAGAAAGGATGAATACCCAACTTTTGTAGCAACATGGACGGGACTGGAAGAGATTATGCTGAGCGAAATAAGTCAAGCAGAGAGAGAGTCATGTATCATATGGTCTCACTTAATTGTGGAGCATAGCAAATAACACGGAGGACATAGGGAGATGGAGAGGAGAGGGAGTTGAGAGAAACTGGAAGGGGAGATGAACCATGAGAGACTATGGACTCTGAAAAACAACCAGAGGGTTTTGGAGGGGCAGGGTGGGGTGGGAGTTTGAGGAATCAGGTGGTGGTTAATAGGGAGGGCACGTACTGCATGGAGCACTGGGTGTGATGCCAAAACAATGAACACTGTTATGCTGTAAATAAACAAATAAAAAAAAATGAGTCTATGGAAGGCCCGGCAGTGCCAGTTCACTCCACTGGAGGGAGTGGTGAGCCGTGGTGTGAGATACCCTGGAAGGCATGGCGATGCTGCTTGCCACCACTGGAGGCAGCGGCGAGCTGCCATGGGAAACACACCTGAAGAGGAGTCAGTGCAGCTTGCTGGCTCTGAAGGCAGGGCGGAGGTGCCCGGTGAGAGACCCTGAAACGTGAGGCACTACAGCTTATTTTTACAGGACGGAGTGGTGAGCTGTATAGTCTCTGTTTCTCCAGGCTCAAGGGTGGTGGTAAGAATTGATGGAGCCTGTCCCCCACTCAGCATTGTGCCCTCTTTCCCCAGGTTTGCTGGTAATGTGCTGTCAGGATGGTTCAGGAGGGTCCTCCCAGTTGGGCTCTGGAGCCAGGGGAACCAAACCCGACTCATGGTGCATTTGGAACCGAGGAGCTGAGTGTTTGTTTGGAAAAGTATATTTGTTTCTCCAAAAAGGACAAGGGCATTGACCAGCTTGAGAGGGAAGTGAATGACCAGTTAAGAAACAAGCCTGTGGGGGCGCCTGGGTGGCTCAGTGGGTTAAGGCCTCTGCCTTCGGCTCAGGTCATGATCCCAAGGTCCTGGGATCGAGCCCCGCATCAGGCTTTCTGCTCAGCAGGGAGCCTGCTTCCCTTCCTCTCTCTCTGGCTGCCTCTCTGCCTATCTGTGATCTCTGTCTGTCAAATAAACAAATAAAAAAAAATTGCTGATCCTCTCATTAAAAAAAAAAAAAAGAAAGAAAGAAAGAAACAAGCCTGTGTCTCTCCTTCTCCCAGGAATCAGAGCAGGTGTGCAGGCTTTAGGTGGGAGACACCTGCTTATCTGCACCTGACAACCCTTCTTAACTCTGGCTCCATGAGACCTGAAGTTTGGAAGTCAGCGTCTGAGTCAGTCATGCAGCTTGTCCCAGGACGTCAGTGTTCAGAGAAAACAGCAGGCCTGTGGGTCACAATGCCACATCCATGCCAGGATGGCAGGTAAAAATTCCCTTTCACCCCAAATTTCCTGGGCTTTTCTCTTGTCTCCAGTGGAGCTCACAAATGGCACACTGAACCAGCTGTAAGCAATCTCGTGCGGGTGCCAGAGCTCCTGAGTTTCTCTGCAGGGAGCACCTGGCAGGGATCTCATTTTCTCTGTTTATTTCTGGCTTACAAAGGTATTTGGAACATCTCTTTCCTAGGAAATCCCTTGGATTCGAAAGGGAAGGTGAGATTGACTTGGTGTGCCTTTTGAACATAGAAAGTATTCCTTCATCGAACAGTGTTTACTCCACTGGGCCTAGGCTCTGGTGGAACGGCTGGCATCTAGAGTGAGGTGGCTGCTTGTGGTCAGATAGAGACTTGGATGATGGCTTCTTCTTTGTCCAAGGTGATGTATCCTAATGGATTCGTCTTTGAATCCAAAGAGTTCCAATGAGGGCAGAGGGAAAATTCAAAATGATTCCAAGGAGTCTTGGACAATTTAAAAGGGATGCTTGTCTTCCTAGGTTCACTCAAACGGCTATATATGGTTGGACATGCTGTATTTTCTCTGCAGTTTCATGGGTAGTGAAGTCAGAAGGAGAGTCTTTGGGAATTTCCCTGGATAAAGGCACTCTGGTGGCTTCAAGGGACTTGGTGTCAGGAACCCTGGGCTGAATTTCTGTGGCTGCTTTCCTGATGCTCAGTGAGTCAGGTTTTCCCACAGGTTTTATATTTCCTCCTTAGGAAATTGCTGGCAGGGAATGTTCTGTTTAAAGTGGAACCCTCGGGGGCACCTGTGTGGCTCAGTGGGTTAAGCCACTGCCTTCGGCTCAGGTCATGGTCTCAGGGTCCTGAGATTGAGCCCCGCATTGGGCTCTCTGCTCAGCGGGGAGTCTGCTTCGTCCTCTCTCTCTGCCTGCCTCTCTGCCTACTTGTGACCTCTGTCAAATAAATAAATAAAATCTAAAAAAAAAAAAAAAAACAAACCCAAAACCGGAACCCTCCTACATTGTTGGTGGGCATGCGTGTTGTTGCAGCCACTCTTGGAAAGAATACAGTGTGTCCTCCAAAAGCTAAGAACTGAACAACAGTAGGATCCAGCAATTGCCCTCGTAGTTATTTCCCTAAAGGGGACAAAAATGCACATTCAGTGGGGTATAAGCACCGTGATATTTACAGCAGCATTTTCAACCATTGTAAAACAATGGAGGGAGACCAAATGTCCATTCACTGATGAGTGATATATATATATCACTCGTATATATCATATGTGTGTGTGTGTGTGTGTGTGTGTGTGTATTCATTCTCCCACATCTTCTTAATGGAATAGGATCCAGGTTCAAAAAGGATGAAATCTTACCATCTGCAAGGATGTGGATGGATCTACAGTGGATTTAGCTAAGTAAAATCAGTCAGAAAAGACCAATAGCCTATATCTTGACCTCTATGGAATTTCAGAAAGAAAACAGATGAACATAGTGAGGAGAGAAAGGCCAATGAGGAAACAGACTCTAACCTAGAGCAAAATCGAGGGTTGCTAGGGGGCAGGGGTGTGGGGCGAAGGGTTAAGTGGGTGACAGCTATTAGGGAGAGTACTTGTTGTGATGAGCTCTGGGTGTTCTATGCAGGTGAGGAATCACAAAATCCTACCCCTGAAGGAGAGGAATGAACATTGCATGGAAACGAATTGGAATTGAAGTCAATGAAGAAAAGAAGACCATGTTCTACTTCATGAAGACTGAGGTAAAACTGGAATGACTTTTGCTCTCCTGTTCTGTAGCTGTTCATTATGAAACACTCTCTGGCAGGATACACTAGTTTCCTATTGCATAAGGAGCCCTCAGAAAGTTGCCATGAAAGATTTAGATCTCAGAGCATGTACATGTTCCATTGATATGTTACTTTCAGTTTGCCCAGGTGCAAAGGTAAGTGGAGAGAAATAGGGCTGAAGAGGAAAGGAGGTATTAAGCATTCAAGAGGTAGCCTTCCCCTTTCTCATGAATGCCTGGGCCAGTGTAAATTGGGAAGAAGGAGGGGGGATCCCAGAGCTTTGCCGCAGACAGGGGAGTTCTAGGTCTGCCTAGAGCTGGTGGTGTCCATGAGCAGAGCTGAGCTAGTGGAGTGGCAGGCCCGAACTGCTGGTGTTGAGGTGAGTTCCCCAAGGAGCTGAGTTGAGAATGGGGGTCAGGTGGTGAATCAGGCTCTGGGTTTGTGGCCAGGGGGCTGCAGAATGTGGGGGAGTCCTAATGGGGTCATGCAGGTTTCTCTGGCTCTGAGGGTTCTGCACAGCTCCAAAGGGACAAGTTTCCTGCTGGGTGGCAGGGGGACTCCTACAGTGTGGCTCCAAGTTTACCAATCTAGAGGGCTTGGTGGATAGGCCCCTGGGGAAGGAAGCCTGAAAATGCAACATAGGGTTAAGGGTAATGGGCTGGGCAGGACAGGCCTGATCAGCCGACACAGAGGTGAGATACCCTCAGAATTGAGTTGAGGAAATGCATCCTGCAATGCAGAAGAGTCAGGGTTTCTGGCCAGAGGGACGGCTGATCATGGGGGTGGCTTTAGAGGGGCATGCTGGTTTCTCCCTCTCTGAGGAAACTTTGGAGCTCCAAATGTCATGGCTTCCCCCTGCATGGCATTCAGGTTTCTGCCTTGTTACAGGGGGGTCCTGAATCTGGGGAGTTTGGGGGCCAGGCCTCTTGGGATGGAAGCCCGAAATCAGAAACTAGAGCTACGGTAAGGGCGTAGGGGCATGGCATGCTCAATCTGCTACTGCTGAGGTGGGCTCCCTGGTGGGCTGACTTCAGGGTGGGTATCAGGTGGCATGTCAGACTCAGAGTTTGTGTCCAGGGATGCCACAGAAGGTGGGCGTGACCTCAGGGTTGCATGCAGGTTTCTCCTACCCTGAGGGTTCTGCAGAGCTCCAAATGGCATGGTTTCCTCCTGTGTGGCAGACGCAGTCCTGGGGTGTCACTGAGGAATCCTTAGTCTCTACTGGCATGAATCTCGGAGGTGCCCAATCTGGCGGGCTTGGGGGACAGGCCTCTGTTCATGAAAGCCTGTACACCCCACCTAGGTTTATGGTTAGGGCCGAAGGGCATGGCAGGTCCAATGTGCCGGTGCTGATGCGGGCTCCCCTAAGGGTCGAGTTGAGGACATAGATCTGGCATCGCAGGAGAATCTGGTTTTATGGCCATGGGGGTGACTCATGGTGGGGTGGCATTACGGGGGTTTGCAGGTTTCTCCCCGTCTGAGTGTTCAGTGCAGCTCTAAACCACAAGTTTTCCTCATGAGTGCCAGGTGGAGTCCCGTGGTGGCGCTCAGTAGACCTTAATCTGGGGGGACATGGGAGGCAGGCCCCCTGGGATGGAAGCCTGAAAACCTAAAGAGGGGTTCTGGTAAGGGCCTAGGGGCATGGTGGCCCGATCTGCTTATGTTGAGGTGGGGTGCCCTAGGGTCTGAATTTATGGCATGCGTCCGGCAGCTCAGCAGAATCTGGTTTATGGCCGGGGGGACGGGTGCAGATGATGGGAGTGCCTTTAGAGGGGCAAGTTTCTCCCCCTCTGAGGGTTCAGCACAACTCCAAGGCACAGGTTCCTACTGTGTGGCAAGCGGAGTCCTGAGGTGTATGTCAAGATTCCTTAATCCAGGGGATTTTGTTGCCTGGACCCTCAGCATGGAAGACTGAACACCCAAACTTGTGTTAGGGTTAGGGCCTAGGGGCAATGGCAGGCCCGATCTGCCAGTGCTGAGGCGGGATCCCGTATGGGCTGAGTTGAGGGTATGCATTTGGTGGCGGGATGGAATCCAGCTCTATGGCCAGAGTGGCTGTTGATTATTGGGGTGGCTTTAGGGTGGCATGAAAGTTTCTCCCCATCTGAGGGTTCATTGCAGCTCCATACCACAAGGTTTCCACTTGTGTGACAGGCTGTGTCCTGTGGTGTTGCTCAGAAGTCCTTAATCTGGGGGGCGTGGGGGCCAGGCCTCTTGGGATGGAAGCCTGAAAATCCAAACTAGGGTTAGGGTTAAGTCTTAGGGACATGGCAGGCCCGATCTGCTGCAATTGAGGTGGTCTCCTGGATAGGCCGAATGGAGGGTGGGAATCAGGCAGGACTTGAGGTCTGTGTTTGTGTTTGCGGGGGCAAAGAAGCTAGTGGTGTTCTTGGGGGGCATGCAGCTTTCTCCTGCTCTGAGGTTCCTGCACAGTTCCAAATGGCACCATTTTGCCCTAGGAGGCTGGAGGAGTGCTGGCGGGAGTCTCAGTCATCCCCAGTCTGATGGGCTTGGGTACAGGCCTCTGGGCACGGAAGGCTGTATACCCCACCTAGGGTTAGGGTTAGGGTCTAGGGTCAAGGCAGGCCCAATCTGCCGGCGCTGAGATGGGCTCCCCTCAGGGCTGAGTTGAGGGCATGTGTCCGGTAGCTTCATAGAAAACAGCTTTCTGGCCTGGGGTGCCGCAAATTGTGCGGATAGCTTTACGGGGGCTTGAAGGTTTCTCACCCTCTGAGTATTCAGCAGCTCCAAACTGCAAGGTTTCATCCTGCGTGGCTGTTGGAGTCCTGCAATGTCACTCAGGGGTCCTTAATCCAGGGGGCCTGGAGGCTAGGCCTCTTGGGATGGAAGCCTGGAAACTCAAACTAAGGTTGAGGTCTTGGGGTGCGACAGGCCCAATCTGCCAGTGCTGAGGCGGACTCCCCGGTGGCCTGAGTTGAGGGTCGGTGATAGGTGGCTAGTGTGAATCTGGGTTTGTGTTCAGGAGGGGCTCAGATGCTGGGGCTTGCCTTGGGGGGCATGAAGTTATCTTTTGCTCTGAGGTCTGAGTAGCTCCAAATGGCACTGTAACAGCATAGGCAGCCTCCAGACTGCCAGAGTGAGTCTCATGCATCCACAATCTGGCGGGTTTGGGGGCTAGGTCTCTGGGTACGGAAGACTGTACACCCAACCTAGGGTTAGGGTTAAGGCCTAGGGGCATGGCAGTTCTGATATGCTGCTGATATGCTGTGTTGAGGCGGGCTCCCTCAGGGCTGAGTGGATGACATGCATCTGGCGTTGTGGCAGAATCTGGCATTATGTCTGGCATTATGTCCAATGGCGGGTGTGTTTAGGTGCTCATGCACCTTTCTTTCTGGAGGGCAGGCAGAGTCCTGTGTTGTGACTTTGGAATCCCCAGTCTGGAGGGTTAGGGTTAGGGATAGAGGTTCGGAGAGTGTTAGGGTTAGTTGTTAGGGGTTAGGGTTAGGGTTGGGGTTAGGGTTAGGAGTTAGGGGATAGGGTTAGAGGTAAGGTTTAGGGTTAGGCTTAGGGTTAGGCGTATGTCTTAGGGACAAGGCATGTCAGATCTGCCAGCACAGATATGGACTCACCCAAGGGCTGTGTTGAGGGCGGGACTCAGGAGTCTCCTCAGGCCCTGGATTTTTGGACTGGAGGGGCAAAGAAGGTGGGAATCGCCTCTGGGGAGCATGATGGTTTCTACTGCTCCGAGGTTGTTATGTTAGGTTTAGAGGTTAGGGTTAGGTTTTGTGGTTAGGGTTAGTGTTAAGATTAGTGTTAAGGTGGGGCGCCTGGGTGGCTCAGTTGGTTAAAGCCTCTGCCTTCCGCTCAGGTCATGATCTGAGGGTCCTGGGATCGAGACCCACATCAGGCTCTCTTCTCCGCAGGGAGCGTGCTTCGTCCTCTCTGTGCCTTCTTCTGATCTGTCTCTGTCAAAGAAATGAATAAAATCTTAAAAAAAATAAAAAAGATTAGGGTTAGGGTTATGTCTTAGGGACAAGGCATGTTGGATCTGGTAACACTTATATGGGCTCACCCAAGGGCTGAGTTGAAGGCGGGACTCAGGAGGCTCCTTAGGCCCTGGGTATTTTTCCTAGAAGGTAAAGATGGTGGGAATGGCCTCAGGGGAGCATGCTGGTTTCTAGGTCTCTGAGAGTGTTAGATAGCACTAAATGAAATGGTTTATTTCATTTATTCTCCTGGCTGAGAGGCTGAGTCCTGCCATCAGTCTGATGATCCTATCCACTGGGATGGAATTGGGTATCAGGCCTCTGGGGTCCAGAGCCTGACCACCTGAGCTAGGGTATTAGGGTTTGGTCCTGGGAGCATGGCAGGCCTGAGGTGCCAGTGCGGACTCAGGCTCTCCGGAGGGCTGAGTTGAGGGTATTGCTCTGGTGGCCCATCAGGCACTGGGCGGTGGTGTGTGGGTCCTCGGAAGGTGTGGGTGTCTTTAGGGGGCATGGAGGTTTCTCCGGCCAGGAGCGTACTGCACAGGGCCATGTGGGCCATTTTCCTTGTGGGTGGCAGCCGGAGTCCAGCATTGCAAATACAGGGTCCCCAGTCTGGACGGCTAGGGAGCGAGGCCTCTGTGGATCGAAGCATAAACACCCATCCTAGCATTATGGTTAAGTCTTTGGGGCATGGTAACCCCGATCTGCCGATGCTGTGGTGACCCATCCTGATGCCTGAGTTGAGGCTATGTCTGCAGGACCTTTAGACTCTGGTTCCCAGTCCTTGGGAGGGTCCAGAAGTGCTTTGGCCTCAGGGAGACTTGCAGGCTTCTCCTGCTCTGTGGCTTCAGCCCATTTCTAAACGGCACGGTTCATGCTGGGATCATGTGCAATTATGGGGTGCAACTCAGGGGTCACCTATCTGGGGTTTTGAGGACCAGTTGTGGGAGGATGATGCCTGAGCACGAACCTGGGCTAGGGTTAATATTAGGATTAGGGTTAAGGTTATGTCTTAGGGACAAGGCATGTCGGATATGCAAGCACAGATATCAGCTCACCCAAGGGCTGAGATGAGGGCGGGACTCAGGAGGCTCCTTGGGCACTGGGGTTTTGGGCTGTACGGGCAAAGATGTTGGAAATCACCTCAGGGGAGCATGCCAGTTTCTACAATTCTCAGGGCATTAGATAGCACGAAATGAAAGGTCACCTTCTGGCTGAGAGGGTGAGTCCTGCTGTGAGGGTTAGGTTGTAGGGGCATTGCAGCCCCAATCTGCTGGCGCTGTGGTGACCCATCCCAATGCTTGAGTTCAGAGCGTGTGTCTGCAGGACCATGAGACTCCTGGTTCTTGGTCCTTCGGGGCGCTGGAAGTGGGGTGGCCTCAGGGAGACATTCAAATTTATCCCGCTCTGTGGGTTCAGCACAATTCTAAACAGCATGGTTTCCTCCTGGTGTCAGGTTCAATGATGGGGTATCGCTCACGGGTCCCCCATCTGGGGCCTTGGGGACCAGGAGTCAGAGTATGGACGCCTGAACACACAACCTGGGCTTGGTTTAGTATTATGGTTAGTGTTAGGCTTAGGGACAGGGCATGTCGGATCTGCTAGCACAGATACGGGCTCACCCAAGGGCTGAGTTGAGGGCAGGACTCAGGAGGCTCCTCAGGCCCTGGGTTCTTGGCCTGGAGGAGCAAAGCTGGTGGGAATGGCCTCAAGGGAGAATGGCTGGTTGCTACTGCTCTGAGGGTGTGAGAGAACACCAAATGAAAAGGTCTCCTCCTGGCTGAGAACTGAGTCCTGCCAACAGTCTGATGCTCAACCCATGGGGGGAATTGGGTGTCAGGCCTCTGGGTCCAATGCCTGAACACCCAACCTAGTGTTAGGGTTTCGTCCTGGGAGAATGGCAGGCCTGCCAGTGCGGCTCAGGTTCTCCGGAGGGCTGAGTTGAGGGCATTGCTCTGGTGGCCTGTCAGGCTCTGGGTTTGTGGTGTGGCATTTCTTGGAAGGCGTGGGTGGCTTTAGGGGGCATGGGGGATTCTGTGGCCAGGAGCATACTGCACAGGGCCATATGGTCCAGTTTCATCGTGGGTGGCAGCCAGAGTCCTGCATTGGGAATGCAGGGTCCCCAGTCTGGAGGGCTAGGGGTCCAGTCCTCAGGGGACAGAAGCCTGACACCAAACCTAGGGTTAGGGTAGGGTTGTAAGGGCATGGCAGCCCCGATCTGATGGCGCTGTGGTGATGCTTCCCAATGCCTGAGTTGAGGG
This sequence comes from Meles meles, assembly GCF_922984935.1. Lineage (NCBI taxonomy): Eukaryota > Metazoa > Chordata > Mammalia > Carnivora > Mustelidae > Meles > Meles meles. The sequence continues at coordinate 17,257 of NW_025721165.1, read as the reverse complement.
CGTGAGTCTGTAGCACTGTGAGAGTCCTGGTTCCTGGTCCTTGGGTGTGCCAGAAGTGGCAGTGGCCTCTGGGAGGCATGCAGGTTTCTCCCGCTCTGCGGGTTCAACACATTTCTAAAGGGCAGGGTTTCCTCCTGGGATCAGGCGCAATTATGGGGTGCAGCTCAGGGGTCCCCCATCTGGCCGTTTGGGGGACCAGGCTATGGAGGAGGGATGCCTGAACACACAACCTGGGCTAGAGTTAGTATTAGGGTTAGGCTTAGCGTTAAGTTTGTGTCTTAGGGAGAAGGCATGTGGGATCTGCCAGCACAGATATTGGCTCACTGAAGGGCTGAGTTGAGGGCAGGGCTCCGGAGGCTTCTCAGGCCCTGGGTTTTTGGCCTGGAGGTGCAAAGATGGCGGGAATGGCCTCAGGGCAGCTTGGCCGGTTCCTAGGGCTCTGAGGGTGTTGGAGAGCACCAAATGGAATCTCCTGCTGGTTGAGAAGCTGAGTCATGCCATCAGTTTGATGCTCCCACCCATGGGTGGAATTGGGTGTCAGGGTTCTAGAACCTGAACACCCAACCTAGGCTTAGGGTTTGGTCCTGGGAGAATGGCAGGCCTGATGTGCCAGCACGGACTCAGGCTCTCTGGAGGGCTGGGCTGAGGGCATTGTTCTGGCGGCCCGTAAGGCTAAGGAATTGTGGTGTGGGGGTGCTCAGAAGATGTGGTTGGCTTTAGGGGTCATGGAGGTTTCTCCGGCAAGGAGCGTTCTGCAAAGGTCCATGTGGTCAAGTTTCATCATGGGTGGCAGCCAGAGTCCTACGTTGGGAATATGGGGTCCCCAGTCTGGAGGGCTAGGGAGCCAGTCCTCTGGGGACTGAAGCCTGAACACCCAACCGAGGGTTAGGTTTAGGTCACAGGGGCATGGCGGCCCGGATCTGCCGGCACAGTGATGACCAATCCCGATGCCTGAGTTGAGGACGTGAGTCTGCAGGACCGTGAGACTCCTCATTCCTGCTCCTCAGGGGCGCCGGTATTGGGGGTGGCGTCAGGGAGGCATTCTGATTTCTTCTGCTCTGTAGGTTCAGCACATTCCTTTTTTTTTCACTTTCAATATCTATCTATCTATCTATATTATTTCTTTTCAGCGTAACAGTATTCCTTATTTTTGCACCACACCCAGTGCTCCATGCAACACGTGCCTTCCCTAATTCCCACCACCTTGTTCTCCCAACCTCCCACTCCCCACCCATTCAAGACCCTCAGGTTCTTTTTCAGAGTCCGTAGTCTCTCATGGTTCACCTCCCCTTCCCATTTCCCACAACTTCCTTCTCCTCTCCATCTCCCCATGTCCTCCTTGTTCTTTGTTATGCTCCACAAATAAGTGAAACCATATGATAATTGACTCTCTCTGCTTGACTTATTTCACTCAGCATAATCTCTTCCACTCCCGTCCATATTGCTACAAAAGTTGGTATTCATCCTTTCTGATGGAGGCATAATACTCCATCTTGTATATGGACCACATCTTCCTTATCCATTCGTCCATTGAAGGGCATCTTGGTTCTTTCCACAGTTTGGCGACCGAGGCCTTTGCTGCTATAAACATTGGGGTACAGATGGCCCTTCTTTTCACTCCATCTGTATCTTTGGGGTAAATACCCAGCAGTGCAATTGCAGGGTCATAGGGAAGCTCTATTTTTAATTTCTTGAGTCATCTGCACACTGTTCTCCAAAGTGGCTGCACCAACTTGCATTCCCACCAACAGTGTAAGAGGGTTCCCCTTTCTCCACATCCTCTCCAACACACGTTGTTTCCTGTCTTGCTAATTGTGGCCTTTCTAACTGGTGTCAGGTGGTATCTCAATGTCGTTTTCATTTGAATCTCCCTGATGGCTAGTGATGATGAACATTTTGTCCTGTGTCTGATAGCCATTTGTATGTCTTCGTTGGAGGAGTGTCTGTTCATATCTTCTGCCCATTTTTGGATATGATTATCTGTTTTGTGTGTGTTGAGTTTGAGAAGTTCTTTCTAGATCCTGGATATCAACCTTTTGTCTGAACTGTCATTTACAAATATCTTCTCCCATTCCGTGGGTTGCCTTTTGATTGGTGGACTGTTCCCTTTGCTGTGCAGAAGCTTTTGATCTTGATGAAGTGCCAAAAGTTCATTTTCGCTTTTCTTTCCTTGGCCTTTGGAGACATATCTTGAAAGAAGTTGCTGTGGCTGATATCGAAGAGGTTACTGCCTATGAACTCCTCTAGGATTCTGAGAGAATCCTGTCTCACGTTGAGCTCCTTTATCGAGTTCGAGTTTATCATTGTGTATGGTGTAAGAGAATGGTCGAGTTTCATTCTTCTACATATCGCTGTCCAGTTTTCCCAGCACCATTGATTGAGGAGAATGTCTTTTGTTACATTGAATATTTTTTCCTGATTTCTCGATGATTATATCACAATAGAGTTGGGGGTCCATATCTAATCGGGATCGATTTGGGCAGAGGGCTCATGAAAATTGGCTGGCGTTGGACAACCATGGGGACCGCCTTGTTCCACGTGGTCCAGGACCCTTTCTGCTCGGGGTACGTCGCAGCCACCCGAAAACGCGCCGAGACGATGGGGCCCGGCCGGGGGCCTCAGCGTCGGGGAGCTTGCTCCGAGCAGAGTTGATGGAGGGGCTGTGGTCGGGCATCCGGCTCCGCATTGGAGGGAGGCCAGGGCGCCCGGGAAGGGCTTGGCCTCTCTAGGGGAACAAATGGATGTGTCGCTCCACAGCTGTGTCGCAGCCACGAAAGGGGCCGATGGCCGGGACGGTCGGGGGACACGTGGCGGCGAACTCAGGGTTCCGCATGGGGAGGCCCGCAGGTTCAGGCCCCTGGCAACGGAAGGCTGAGCAAGCAGGCCTGGACCGGGCCCGGCTTTCGGGGCTGGCCCGGCCCGAACTGCCAGCGAAGGGAGGGGACCACCAGAGTCTGAGGAGCGGGAGGCGTCGACTTGCCCACACCAGCCTCACGGAGCTCCTCCTGGAGGTGCCGGAACGCGACGACACGCGATCCCGGGCAGGGCCGCAGGGGGGCTACCCTGCGGCCCTGTGGTGCCCGAAGTGTGTTCGCCGGATATTTTCCGGCCAATTCTCATGAGCGTTCTGCCCAAATTGGGATCGATTTGGGCAGAACGCTCGTGAGAATTGGCCGGCGTTGGGCAGCCCTGGTCAGCGCCCAGTTCCGCGTGGAGCAGGGCCCTTTCTCGCTCGGGGAATGTCGCGGCCACCTGGAAAACGAGTTGCGACGATGTGGCGCGGCCAGCGGCCCCGGCGCCACGGAGTTTTCCCAGAGCAGAGTTGATGGAGGCGCCGTGGCCGGGCGTCCGCCCCCACCGTGGCATGCGGCCGGGGCGCCCGTGGAGGGGGCTGGCCTCTGTGGGGGAACGGATTGATCTCTCACTCCGCGGCTGGGACGAAGTCGCGAAAGGTGCCGCTGTCGCCGGGACGGTCGGGGGGACTCGTGGCGCGGGACTCAGGGTTCCCCATGCGGAGGCCCCCAGGCTCAGGCCCCTGGCAACGGAAGGCTGAGCAAGCAGGCCCGGGCCCGGGCCCGGCTTTCGGGGCTGGCCCGGCCCCCGCTGCCGGCGCCAGGGAGGGGACCCCCGGAGGCTGTGGAGCGGGAGGCGTCGTCTTACCCGGGGCCCGCCTCCCGGAGCTCCTCCTGGCGGTGCCGGAACGCGATGACACGCGATCCCGGACAGGACCCCGGGGGGGCGGCCCTGAGGCCCCCTGGTGCCCGAAGTGTGTTGGCCGGGCGTTTTACGGCCATTTCTCAAGAGCGTTCTGCCCAAATCGGGATCGATTTGGGCACAACGCTCGTGAGAATTGGACGGCGTTGGGCAGCCCTGGTCAGCGCCCAGGGCCGCGTGGAGCAGGGCCCTTTCTCTATCGGGGCATGGCGCGGCCACCCAGAAAACGAGCCGCGACGATGGGGCGCGCCCGGCAGCCGCGGCGCCGGGGTGTTTTCCCCGAGCAGAGTGCATGGAGGCGCCGTGGCCGGGCGTCCGCCTCCGCCGTGGCGGGCGGCCTGGGCGCCCCTGGAGGGGGCTGGCCTCTGTGGGGAAACGGACTGGACTCTCACTCCGCGGCTAGGACGAAGCCGCGAAAGGTGCCGTTGTCGCCCGGACGGTCGGGGGACTCGTGGCGCGGGACTCAGGGTTCCCCATGGGGAGGCCCCCAGGCTCAGGCCCCTGGAAACGGAAGGATGAGCAAGCAGGCCCGGGCCCGGGCCCGGCTTTCGGGGCTGGCCCGGCGCCAGCTGACGGCGCCAGAGAGGGGACCCCCGGAGGCTGAGGAGCGGGAGGCGTCTGCCTCCCCGCGGCACACCTCCCGGAGCTCCTCCTGGCGGTGCAGAATGCGACGACCCGCGATCCCGGACATGGCCCCGGGGGGGCGGCCCTGCGGCCTTGTGGTGCCCGAAGTGTGTTCGCCGGCCTTTTCCGGCCAATTCTCACGAGCGTTCTGCCCATTCGGGATCGATTTGGGCAGAACGCTCGTGAGAATTGGCCGGCGTTGGGCAGCCCTGGTCAGCGCCCAGTTCCGCGTGGAGCAGGGCCCTTTCTCGCTCGGGGCATGTCGCGGCCACCCGGAAAACGAGCCGCGACGATGGGGCGCGGCCGGCTGCCGCGGCGCCGGGGAGTTTTCCCCGAGCAGAGTGGATGGAGGCGCCGTGGCCGGGCGTCCGCCTCCGCCGTGGCGGGCGGCCGGGGCGCCCCTGGAGGGGGCTGGCCTCTGTCGGGAAACGGACTGGTCTCTCACTCCGCGGCTAGGACGAAGACGCGAAAAGTGCCGTTGTCGCCGGGACGGTCGGGCGACCCGTGGCGCGGGACTCATGGTTCCCCATGGGGTGGCCCCCAGGCTCAGGCCCCTGGCAACGGAAGTCTGAGCAAGCAGGCCCGGGCCCGGGCCCGGCTTTCGGGGCTGGCCCGGCCCCAGCTGCCGGCGCCAGGGAGGGGACCCCCGGAGGCTGAGGAGCGGGAGGCGTCGGCCTCCCCGGGGCCCGCATCCTGGAGCTCCTCCCGGCGGTGCCGGAATGCAAAGACCCGCGATCCCGGACATTTCCCCGGGGGGGCGGCCCTGCGGCCCTGTGGTGCCCGAAGTGTGTTCGCCGGGCGTTTTCCGGCCAATTCTCACGAGCGTTCTGCCCAAATCGGGATCGATTTGGGCAGAACGCTCGTGAGAATTGGCCGGCGTTGGGCAGCCCTGGTCAGCGCCCAGTTCCGCGTGGAGCAGGGCCCATTCTCGCTTGGGGCATGTCGCGGCCACCCGGAGAACGAGCCGCGACTTGGGGCGCGGCCGACAGCCGCAGCGCCGGGGAGTTTTCCCCGAGCAAAGTGCATGGATGCGCCGTGGCCAGGCGTCCACGTCCGCCGTGGCGGGCGGCCGGGGCGCCCCTGGAGGGGGCTGGCCTCTGTGGGGAAACGGACTGGTCTCTCACTCCGCGGCTAGGACGAAGCCGCGAAAGGTGCCGTTGTCGCCGGGACGGTCGGGGGACTCGTGGCGCGGGACTCATGGTTCCCCATGGGGAGGCCCCCAGGCTCAGGCCCCTGGCAACGGAAGGCTGAGCAAGCAGGCCCGGGCCCGGGCCCGGCTTTCGGGGCTGGCCCGGCCCCAGCTGCCGGCGCCAGGGAGGGGACCCCCGGAGGCTGAGGAGCGGGAGGCGTCGGCCGCCCCGCGGCACGCCTCCCGGAGCTCCTCCTGGCGGTGCCGAAACGCGTCGACACGCGATCCCAGACAGGGCCCCGGGGGGGGCGGCCCTGCGGCCCTGTGGTGCCCGAAGTGTGTTCGCCGGGCGTTCTCCGGCCAATTCTCACGAGCGTTCTGCCCAAATCGGGATCGATTTGGTCAGAACGCTCGTGAGAATTGGTCGGCGTTGGGCAGCCCTGGTCAGCGCCCAGGGCCGCGTGGAGCAGGGCCCTTTCTCGCTCGGGGCATGGCGCGGCCACCCGGAAAACGAGCCGCGACGATGGGGCGCGGCCGGCGGCCCCGGCGCCGGGGAGTTGTCCCCGAGCAGAGTGGATGGAGGCGCCGTGGCCGGGCGTCCGCCTCCGCCATGGCGGGCGGCCGGGGCGCCCGTGGAGATGGCTGGCCTCTGTGGGGGAACGGAGTGATCTCTCACTCCACGGCTGGGACGAAGCCGCGAAAGGTGCCGTCGTCGCCGGGACGGTCGGGGGGACTCGTGGCGCGGGACTCAGGGTTCCCCATGCGGAGGCCCCCAGGCTCAGGCCCCTGGCAACGGAAGGCTGTGCAAGCAGGCCCGGGCCCGGGCCCGGATTTCGGGGCTGGCCCGGCCCCAGCGGCCGGCGCCAGGGAGGGGACCCCCGGAGGCTGAGGAGCGGGAGGCGTCGGCCTCACCGGGGCCCGCCTCCCGGAGCTCCTCCTGGCGGTGCCGGAACGCGCCGACACGCGATCCCGGACAGGGCCCCGGGGGGGCGGCCCTGCGGCCCTCTGGTGCCCGAAGTGTGTTCGCCGGGCGTTTTCCGGCCAATTCTCACGAGCGTTCTGCCCAAATCGGGATCGATTTGGGCAGAACGCTCGTGAGAATTGGCTGGCGTTGGGCAGCCCTGGTCAGCGCCCAGGGCCGCGTGGAGCAGGGCCCTTTCTCGCTCGGGGCATGTCGCGGCCACCCGGAAAGCGAGCCGCGACGATGGGGCGCGGCCGGCGGCCCCGGCGCCGGGGAGTTTTCACCGAGCAGAGTGGATGGAGGCGCCGTGGCCGGGCGTCCGCCTCCGCCGTGGCGGGCGGCCGGAGCGCCCGTGGAGGGGGCTGGCCTCTGTGGGGGAACGGAGTGATCTCTCACTCCACGGCTGGGACGAAGCCGCGAAAGGTGCCGTGGTTGCCGGGACGGTCGGGGGGACTCGTGGCGCGGGACTCAGGGTTCCCCATGCGGAGGACCCCAGGCTCAGGCCGCTGGCAACGGAAGGCTGAGCAAGCGGGACCGGGCCCTGGCCCGGCTTTCGGGGCTGGCCCGGCCCCAGCGGCCGGCGCCAGGGAGGGAACCCCCGGAGGCTGAGGAGCGGGAGGCGTCGGCCTCCCCGGGGCCCGCCTCCCGGAGCTCCTCCTGGCGGTGCCGGAACGTGACGACACGCGATCCCGGACAGGGCCCCGGGGGGGCAGCCCTGCGGCCCTCTGGTGCCCGAAGTGTGTTCGGCTGGTGTTTTCCGGCCAATTCTCACGAGCGTTCTGCACAAATCAGGATCGATTTGGGCAGAACGCTCGTGAGAATTGGCCGGCGTTGGGCATCCCTGGTCAGCGCCCAGGTCCGCGTGGAGCAGGGCCCTTTCTCGCTCGGGGCATGGCGCGGCCACCCGGAAAACGAGCCGCGACGATGGGGCGCGGCCGGCGGCCCCGGCGCCGGGGAGTTTTCCGCGAGCAGAGTGGATGGAGGCGCCGTGGCCGGGCGTCCGCCTCCGCCGTGGCGGGCGGCCGGGGCGCCCGTGGAGGGGGCTGGCCTCTGTGGGGGAACGGAGTGATCTCTCACTCCACGGCTGGGACGAAGCCGCGAAAGGTGCCGTGGTCGCCAGGACGGTCGGGGGGACTCGTGGCGCGGGACTCAGGGTTCCCCATGCGGAGGCCCCCAGGCTCAGGCCCCTGGCAACGGAAGGCTGAGCAAGCAGGCCCGGGCCCGGGCCCGGATTTCGGGGCTGGTCCGGCCCCAGCGGCCGGCGCCAGGGAGGGGACCCCCGGAGGCTGAGGAGCGGGAGGCGTCGGCCTCCCCGGGGCCCGCCTCCCGGAGCTCCTCCTGGCGGTGCCGGAACGCGCCGACACGCGATCCCGGACAGGGCCACGGGGGGGCGGCCCTGCGGGCCTGTGGTGCCCGAAGTGTGTTCGCCGGGCGTTTTCCGGCCAATTCTCACGGGCGTTCTGCCCAAATCGGGATCGATTTGGGCAGAACGCTCGTGAGAATTGGCTGGCGTTGGGCAGCCCTGGTCAGCGCCCAGTTCCGCGTGGAGCAGGGCCCTTTCTCGCTCGGGGCATGTCGTGGCCACCCGGAAAATGAGCCGCGACGATGGGGCGCGGCCGGCAGCCCCGGCGCCGGGGAATTTTCCCCGAGCAGAGTGCATGGAGGCGCCGTGGCCGGGCGTCCGCCTCCGCCGTGGCGGGCGGCCCGCGCGCCCCTGGAGGGGGCTGGCCTCTGTGTGGAAACGGACTGGTCTCTCATACCGCGCCTAGGACGAAGCCGCGAAAGGTGCCGTTGTCGCCGGGACGGTCGGGGGACTCGGGGCGCGGGACTCAGGGTTCCCCATGGGGAGGCCCCCAGGCTCAGGCCCCTGGCAACGGAAGGATGAGCAAGCAGGCCCGGGCCCGGGCCCGGCTTTCGGGGCTGGCCCTGCCCCAGCGGCCGACGCCAGGGAGGGAACCCCAGGAGGCTGAGGAGCGGGAGGCGTCGGCCTCCCCGGGGCACGCCTCCCGGAGCTCCTCCTGGCGGTGCCGGAAAGCGACGACACGGGATCCCGGACAGGGCCCCGGGGGGGCGGCCCTGCGGCCCTGTGGTGCCCGAAGTGTGTTCGCCGGGCGTTTTCCGGCCAATTCTCACGGGCGTTCTGCCCAAATCGGGATCGATTTGGGCAGAACGCTCGTGAGAATTGGCTGGCGTTGGGCAGCCCTGGTCAGCGCCCATTTCCGCGTGGAGCAGGGCCCTTTCTCGCTCAGGGCATGTCGTGGCCACCCGGAAAATGAGCCGCGACGATGGGGCGCGGCCGGCAGCCCCGGCGCCGGGGAGTTTTCCCCGAGCAGAGTGCATGGAGGCGCCGTGGCCGGGCGTCCGCCTCCGCCGTGGCGGGCGGCCCGCGCGCCCCTGGAGGGGGCTGGCCTCTGTGTGGAAACGGACTGGTCTCTCATACCGCGGCTAGGACGAAGCCGCGAAAGGTGCCGTTGTCGCCGGGACGGTCGGGGGACTCGGGGCGCGGGACTCAGGGTTCCCCATGTGGAGGCCCCCAGGCTCAGGCCCCTGGCAACGGAAGGATGAGCAAGCAAGCCCGGGCCCGGGCCCGGCTTTCGGGGCTGGCCCGGCTCCAGCTGCCTGCGCCAGGGAGGGGATCCCTGGAGGCTGAGGAGCGGGAGGCGTCGGCCTCCCCGTGGCACGCCTCCCGGAGCTCCTCCCGGCGGTGCTGGAACGCGACGACACGCGATCCCGGACAGGGCCCCGGGGGGGCTGCCCTGCGGCCCTGTGGTGCCCGAAGTGTGTTCGCCGGGCGTTTTCCGGCCAATTCTCACGAGCGTTCTGCCCAAATCGGGATCGATTTGGGCAGAACGCTCGTGAGAATTGGCCGGCGTTGGGCAGCCCTGGTCAGCGCCCAGGGCCGCGTGGAGCAGGGCCCTTTCTCGCTCGGGGCATGGCGCGGCCACCCGGAAAACGAGCCGCGACGATGGGGCGCGGCCGGCGGCCCCGGCGCCGGGGAGTTTTCCCCGAGCAGAGTGGATGGAGGCGCCGTGGCCGGGCGTCCGCCTCCGCCGTGGCGGGCGGCCGGGGCGCCCGTGGAGGGGGCTGGCCTCTGTGGGGGAACGGAGTGATCTCTCACTCCACGGCTGGGACGAAGCCGCGAAAGGTGCCGTGGTCGCCGGGACGGTCGGGGGGACTCGTGGCGCGGGACTCAGGGTTCCCCATGCGGAGGCCCCCAGGCTCAGGCCCCTGGCAACGGAAGGCTGAGCAAGCAGGCCCGGGCCCGGGCCCGGCTTTCGGGGCTGGCCCGGCCCCAGCGGCCGGCGCCAGGGAGGGGACCCCCGGAGGCTGAGGAGCGGGAGGCGTCGGCCTCCCCGGGGCCCGCCTCCCGGAGCTCCTCCTGGCGGTGCCGGAACGCGCCGACACGCGATCCCGGACAGGGCCCCGGGGGGGCGGCCCTGCGGCCCTCTGGTGCCCGAAGTGTGTTCGCCGGGCGTTTTCCGGCCAATTCTCACGAGCGTTCTGCCCAAATCGGGATCGATTTGGGCAGAACGCTCGTGAGAATTGGCCGGCGTTGGGCAGCCCTGGTCAGCGCCCAGGGCCGCGTGGAGCAGGGCCCTTTCTCGCTCGGGGCATGGCGCGGCCACCCGGAATACGAGCCGCGACGATGGGGCGCGGCCGGCGGCCCCGGCGCCGGGGAGTTTTCCCCGAGCAGAGTGGATGGAGGCGCCGTGGCCGGGCGTCCGCCTCCGCCGTGGCGGGCGGCCGGGGCGCCCGTGGAGGGGGCTGGCCTCTGTGGGGGAACGGAGTGATCTCTCACTCCACGGCTGGGGCGAAGCCGCGAAAGGTGCCGTGGTCGCCGGGACGGTCGGGGGGACTCGTGGCGCGGGACTCAGGGTTCCCCATGCGGAAGCCCCCAGGCTCAGGCCCCTGGCCACGGAAGGCTGAGCAAGCAGGCCCGGGCCCGGGCCCGGATTTCGGGGCTGGCCCGGCCCCAGCGGCCGGCGCCAGGGAGGGGACCCCCGGAGGCTGAGGAGCGGGAGGCGTCGGCCTCCCCGGGGCCCGCCTCCCGGAGCTCCTCCTGGCGGTGCCGGAACGCGCCGAGACGCGATCCCGGACAGGGCCCCGGGGGGGCGGCCCTGCGGCCCTCTGGTGCCCGAAGTGTGTTCGCCGGGCGTTTTCCGGCCAATTCTCACGAGCGTTCTGCCCAAATCGGGATCGATTTGGGCAGAACGCTCGTGAGAATTGGCCGGCGTTGGGCAGCCCTGGTTAGCGCCCAGGGCCGCGTGGAGCAGGGCCCTTTCTCGCTCGGGGCATGGCGCGGCCACCCGGAAAACGAGCCGCGACGATGGGGCGCGGCCGGCGGCCCCGGCGCCGGGGAGTTTTCCCCGAGCAGAGTGGATGGAGGCGCCGTGGCCGGGCGTCCGCCTCCGCCGTGGCGGGCGGCCGGGGCGCCCGTGGAGGGGGCTGGCCTCTGTGGGGGAACGGAGTGATCTCTCACTCCACGGCTGGGGCGAAGCCGCGAAAGGTGCCGTGGTCGCCGGGACGGTCGGGGGGACTCGTGGCGCGGGACTCAGGGTTCCCCATGCGGAGGCCCCCAGGCTCAGGCCCCTGGCCACGGAAGGCTGAGCAAGCAGGCCCGGGCCCGGGCCCGGCTTTCGGGGCTGGCCCGGCCCCAGCGGCCGGCGCCAGGGAGGGGACCCCCGGAGGCTGAGGAGCGGGAGGCGTCGGCCTCCCCGGGGCCCGCCTCCCGGAGCTCCTCCTGGCGGTGCCGGAACGCGCCGACACGCGATCCCGGACAGGGCCCCGGGGGGGCGGCCCTGCGGCCCTCTGGTGCCCGAAGTGTGTTCGCCGGGCGTTTTCCGGCCAATTCTCACGAGCGTTCTGCCCAAATCGGGATCGATTTGGGCAGAACGCTCGTGAGAATTGGCCGGCGTTGGGCAGCCCTGGTCAGCGCCCAGGGCCGCGTGGAGCAGGGCCCTTTCTCGCTCGGGGCATGGCGCGGCCACCCGGAAAACGAGCCGCGACGATGGGGCGCGGCCGGCGGCCCCGGCGCCGGGGAGTTTTCCCCGAGCAGAGTGGATGGAGGCGCCGTGGCCGGGCGTCCGCCTCCGCCGTGGCGGGCGGCCGGGGCGCCCGTGGAGGGGGCTGGCCTCTGCGGGGGAACGGAGTGATCTCTCACTCCACGGCTGGGGCGAAGCCGCGAAAGGTGCCGTGGTCGCCGGGACGGTCGGGGGGACTCGTGGCGCGGGACTCAGGGTTCCCCATGCGGAGGCCCCCAGGCTCAGGCCCCTGGCCACGGAAGGCTGAGCAAGCAGGCCCGGGCCCGGGCCCGGCTTTCGGGGCTCGCCCGGCCCCAGCGGCCGGCGCCAGGGAGGGGACCCCCGGAGGCTGAGGAGCGGGAGGCGTCGGCCTCCCCGGGGCCCGCCTCCCGGAGCTCCTCCTGGCGGTGCCTTAACGCGCCGACACGCGATCCCGGACAGGGCCCCGGGGGGGGCGGCCCTGCGGCCCTCTGGTGCCCGAAGTGTGTTCGCCGGGCGTTTTCCGGCCAATTCTCACGAGCGTTCTGCCCAAATCGGGATCGATTTGGGCAGAACGCTCGTGAGAATTGGCCGGCGTTGGGCAGCCCTGGTCAGCGCCCAGGGCCGCGTGGAGCAGGGCCCTTTCTCGCTCGGGGCATGGCGCGGCCTCCCGGAAAACGAGCCGCGACGATGGGGCGCGGCCGGCGGCCCCGGCGCCGGGGAGTTTTCCCCGAGCAGAGTGGATGGAGGCGCCGTGGCCGGGCGTCCGCCTCCGCCGTGGCGGGCGGCCGGGGCGCCCGTGGAGGGGGCTGGCCTCTGCGGGGGAACGGAGTGATCTCTCACTCCACGGCTGGGGCGAAGCCGCGAAAGGTGCCGTGGTCGCCGGGACGGTCGGGGGGACTCGTGGCGCGGGACTCAGGGTTCCCCATGCGGAGGCCCCCAGGCTCAGGCCCCTGGCCACGGAAGGCTGAGCAAGCAGGCCCGGGCCCGGGCCCGGCTTTCGGGGCTGGCCCGGCCCCAGCGGCCGGCGCCAGGGAGGGGACCCCCGGAGGCTGAGGAGCGGGAGGCGTCGGCCTCCCCGGGGCCCGCCTCCCGGAGCTCCTCCTGGCGGTGCCGGAACGCGCCGACACGCGATCCCGGACAGGGCCCCGGGGGGGCGGCCCTGCGGCCCTCTGGTGCCCGAAGTGTGTTCGCCGGGCGTTTTCCGGCCAATTCTCACGAGCGTTCTGCCCAAATCGGGAGCGATTTGGGCAGAACGCTCGTGAGAATTGGCCGGCGTTGGGCAGCCCTGGTCAGCGCCCAGGGCCGCGTGGAGCAGGGCCCTTTCTCGCTCGGGGCATGGCGCGGCCACCCGGAAAACGAGCCGCGACGATGGGGCGCGGCCGGCGGCCCCGGCGCCGGGGAGTTTTCCCCGAGCAGAGTGGATGGAGGCGCCGTGGCCGGGCGTCCGCCTCCGCCGTGGCGGGCGGCCGGGGCGCCCGTGGAGGGGGCTGGCCTCTGCGGGGGAACGGAGTGATCTCTCACTCCACGGCTGGGGCGAAGCCGCGAAAGGTGCCGTGGTCGCCGGGACGGTCGGGGGGACTCGTGGCGCGGGACTCAGGGTTCCCCATGCGGAGGCCCCCAGGCTCAGGCCCCTGGCCACGGAAGGCTGAGCAAGCAGGCCCGGGCCCGGGCCCGGCTTTCGGGGCTGGCCCGGCCCCAGCGGCCGGCGCCAGGGAGGGGACCCCCGGAGGCTGAGGAGCGGGAGGCGTCGGCCTCCCCGGGGCCCGCCTCCCGGAGCTCCTCCTGGCGGTGCCGGAACGCGCCGACACGCGATCCCGGACAGGGCCCCGGGGGGGCGCCCTGCGGCCCTCTGGTGCCCGAAGTGTGTTCGCCGGGCGTTTTCCGGCCAATTCTCACGAGCGTTCTGCCCAAATCGGGATCGATTTGGGCAGAACGCTCGTGAGAATTGGCCGGCGTTGGGCAGCCCTGGTCAGCGCCCAGGGCCGCGTGGAGCAGGGCCCTTTCTCGCTCGGGGCATGGCGCGGCCACCCGGAAAACGAGCCGCGACGATGGGGCGCGGCCGGCGGCCCCGGCGCCGGGGAGTTTTCCCCGAGCAGAGTGGATGGAGGCGCCGTGGCCGGGCGTCCGCCTCCGCCGTGGCGGGCGGCCGGGGCGCCCGTGGAGGGGGCTGGCCTCTGCGGGGGAACGGAGTGATCTCTCACTCCACGGCTGGGGCGAAGCCGCGAAAGATGCCGTGGTCGCCGGGACGGTCGGGGGGACTCGTGGCGCGGGACTCAGGGTTCCCCATGCGGAGGCCCCCAGGCTCAGGCCCCTGGCCACGGAAGGCTGAGCAAGCAGGCCCGGGCCCGGGCCCGGCTTTCGGGGCTGGCCCGGCCCCAGCGGCCGGCGCCAGGGAGGGGACCCCCGGAGGCTGAGGAGCGGGAGGCGTCGGCCTCCCCGGGGCCCGCCTCCCGGAGCTCCTCCTGGCGGTGCCGGAACGCGCCGAGACGCGATCCCGGACAGGGCCCCGGGGGGGCGGCCCTGCGGCCCTCTGGTGCCCGAAGTGTGTTCGCCGGGCGTTTTCCGGCCAATTCTCACGAGCGTTCTGCCCAAATCGGGAGCGATTTGGGCAGAACGCTCGTGAGAATTGGCCGGCGTTGGGCAGCCCTGGTCAGCGCCCAGGGCCGCGTGGAGCAGGGCCCTTTCTCGCTCGGGGCATGGCGCGGCCACCCGGAAAACGAGCCGCGACGATGGGGCGCGGCCGGCGGCCCCGGCGCCGTGGAGTTTTCCCCGAGCAGATTGGATGGAGGCGCCGTGGCCGGGCGTCCGCCTCCGCCGTGGCGGGCGGCCGGGGCGCCCGTGGAGGGGGCTGGCCTCTGCGGGGGAACGGAGTGATCTCTCACTCCACGGCTGGGGCGAAGCCGCGAAAGGTGCCGTGGTCGCCGGGACGGTCGGGGGGACTCGTGGCGCGGGACTCAGGGTTCCCCATGCGGAGGCCCCCAGGCTCAGGCCCCTGGCCACGGAAGGCTGAGCAAGCAGGCCCGGGCCCGGGCCCGGCTTTCGGGGCTGGCCCGGCCCCAGCGGCCGGCGCCAGGGAGGGGACCCCCGGAGGCTGAGGAGCGGGAGGCGTCGGCCTCCCCGGGGCCCGCCTCCCGGAGCTCCTCCTGGCGGTGCCGGAACGCGCCGAGACGCGATCCCGGACAGGGCCCCGGGGGGGGCGGCCCTGCGGCCCTCTGGTGCCCGAAGTGTGTTCGCCGGGCGTTTTCCGGCCAATTCTCACGAGCGTTCTGCCCAAATCGGGAGCGATTTGGGCAGAACGCTCGTGAGAATTGGCCGGCGTTGGGCAGCCCTGGTCAGCGCCCAGGGCCGCGTGGAGCAGGGCCCTTTCTCGCTCGGGGCATGGCGCGGCCACCCGGAAAACGAGCCGCGACGATGGGGCGCGGCCGGCGGCCCCGGCGCCGGGGAGTTTTCCCCGAGCAGAGTGGATGGAGGCGCCGTGGCCGGGCGTCCGCCTCCGCCGTGGCGGGCGGCCGGGGCGCCCGTGGAGGGGGCTGGCCTCTGCGGGGGAACGGAGTGATCTCTCACTCCACGGCTGGGGCGAAGCCGCGAAAGGTGCCGTGGTCGCCGGGACGGTCGGGGGGACTCGTGGCGCGGGACTCAGGGTTCCCCATGCGGAGGCCCCCAGGCTCAGGCCCCTGGCCACGGAAGGCTGAGCAAGCAGGCCCGGGCCCGGGCCCTGCTTTCGGGGCTGGCCCGGCCCCAGCGGCCGGCGCCAGGGAGGGGACCCCCGGAGGCTGAGGAGCGGGAGGCGTCGGCCTCCCCGGGGCCCGCCTCCCGGAGCTCCTCCTGGCGGTGCCGGAACGCGCCGAGACGCGATCCCGGACAGGGCCCCGGGGGGGCGGCCCTGCGGCCCTCTGGTGCCCGAAGTGTGTTCGCCGGGCGTTTTCCGGCCAATTCTCACGAGCGTTCTGCCCAAATCGGGAGCGATTTGGGCAGAACGCTCGTGAGAATTGGCCGGCGTTGGGCAGCCCTGGTCAGCGCCCAGGGCCGCGTGGAGCAGGGCCCTTTCTCGCTCGGGGCATGGCGCGGCCACCCGGAAAACGAGCCGCGACGATGGGGCGCGGCCGGCGGCCCCGGCGCCGGGGAGTTTTCCCCGAGCAGAGTGGATGGAGGCGCCGTGGCCGGGCGTCCGCCTCCGCCGTGGCGGGCGGCCGGGGCGCCCGTGGAGGGGGCTGGCCTCTGCGGGGGAACGGAGTGATCTCTCACTCCACGGCTGGGGCGAAGCCGCGAAAGGTGCCGTGGTCGCCGGGACGGTCGGGGGGACTCGTGGCGCGGGACTCAGGGTTCCCCATGCGGAGGCCCCCAGGCTCAGGCCCCTGGCCACGGAAGGCTGAGCAAGCAGGCCCGGGCCCGGGCCCTGCTTTCGGGGCTGGCCCGGCCCCAGCGGCCGGCGCCAGGGAGGGGACCCCCGGAGGCTGAGGAGCGGGAGGCGTCGGCCTCCCCGGGGCCCGCCTCCCGGAGCTCCTCCTGGCGGTGCCGGAACGCGCCGAGACGCGATCCCGGACAGGGCCCCGGGGGGGCGGCCCTGCGGCCCTCTGGTGCCCGAAGTGTGTTCGCCGGGCGTTTTCCGGCCAATTCTCACGAGCGTTCTGCCCAAATCGGGAGCGATTTGGGCAGAACGCTCGTGAGAATTGGCCGGCGTTGGGCAGCCCTGGTCAGCGCCCAGGGCCGCGTGGAGCAGGGCCCTTTCTCGCTCGGGGCATGGCGCGGCCACCCGGAAAACGAGCCGCGACGATGGGGCGCGGCCGGCGGCCCCGGCGCCGGGGAGTTTTCCCCGAGCAGAGTGGATGGAGGCGCCGTGGCCGGGCGTCCGCCTCCGCCGTGGCGGGCGGCCGGGGCGCCCGTGGAGGGGGCTGGCCTCTGCGGGGGAATGGAGTGATCTCTCACTCCACGGCTGGGGCGAAGCCGCGAAAGGTGCCGTGGTCGCCGGGACGGTCGGGGGGACTCGTGGCGCGGGACTCAGGGTTCCCCATGCGGAGGCCCCCAGGCTCAGGCCCCTGGCCACGGAAGGCTGAGCAAGCAGGCCCGGGCCCGGGCCCGGCTTTCGGGGCTGGCCCGGCCCCAGCGGCCGGCGCCAGGGAGGGGACCCCCGGAGGCTGAGGAGCGGGAGGCGTCGGCCTCCCCGGGGCCCGCCTCCCGGAGCTCCTCCTGGCGGTGCCGGAACGCGCCGAGACGCGATCCCGGACAGGGCCCCGGGGGGGCGGCCCTGCGGCCCTCTGGTGCCCGAAGTGTGTTCGCCGGGCGTTTTCCGGCCAATTCTCACGAGCGTTCTGCCCAAATCGGGAGCGATTTGGGCAGAACGCTCGTGAGAATTGGCCGGCGTTGGGCAGCCCTGGTCAGCGCCCAGGGCCGCGTGGAGCAGGGCCCTTTCTCGCTCGGGGCATGGCGCGGCCACCCGGAAAACGAGCCGCGACGATGGGGCGCGGCCGGCGGCCCCGGCGCCGGGGAGTTTTCCCCGAGCAGAGTGGATGGAGGCGCCGTGGCCGGGCGTCCGCCTCCGCCGTGGCGGGCGGCCGGGGCACCCGTGGAGGGGGCTGGCCTCTGCGGGGGAACGGAGTGATCTCTCACTCCACGGCTGGGGCGAAGCCGCGAAAGGTGCCGTGGTCGCCGGGACGGTCGGGGGGACTCGTGGCGCGGGACTCAGGGTTCCCCATGCGGAGGCCCCCAGTCTCAGGCCCCTGGCCACGGAAGGCTGAGCAAGCAGGCCCGGGCCCGGGCCCGGCTTTCGGGGCTGGCCCGGCCCCAGCGGCCGGCGCCAGGGAGGGGACCCCCGGAGGCTGAGGAGCG